>NC_091072.1:64291742-64594772 GCF_032405125.1 Capricornis sumatraensis | reverse complement strand
ATCTTCCTCCCCTTTTTTTGGCTCTAGCTAGATAATGATAAAAATAATACTACTACTTCCTGGTTGGGATTATATTCAAACAATTACTTTTGGCCACAAGCATCAATTCCATGAACCATGCCACAGCCTCCAGGGACCTCAATGTGCAAGAGAAATGATCTTCTTCAGATGTCTACATGAGGCCATCCATTAGAGAACATTTTGGAGTCTGTCTGCATTTCCATGGGAGTGAGAGAAGCCCAGGTAATCAGCTAAGAGTATCCAATCTACTCAGCAAGAATGGGAAAAGAATAGCACAGCTTGGCCTAGTATAACATAACTCAGGTCTCTGGGTTATTATTCAAAGTCTTTAAATGTTATAAATGAATGTCAAAATGATGCTCCCCAGAAAAATTCAGGCATAGTGCTCAGTTTGCAAGCATCTGAAAACTTAGTTTCTTTATGTGATAGATAAGAATAACAAGCTTATTCTGACCATCGAAGTGAACGCTCTTTATAGGAAGCTTGTTCTTGGTCTCCTCCAGACTTACCCAATCTTTATCCTTTTGGAGAAGAGAATGACTACGCACTCCAGTACTCTTTCCTGGAGAATGCCATGGACAGATGAGCCTTCAATAAGCAGGAAGTTAGGAATGGTGAGAATGGAGAAGGGGCATGAAGGCTGAGAGATCAGCAGAGAAGACTTGACTCTGGTTTTATGTCTGTGGAGAAGCCAACCCTTAGTGCAGCTTGTGACTAGGGTGCCAGATTGTCATGCAAGATTCACATGCAATTTACTGAGCCACTTCATTAGCCTCCCTAGGTGCCACACTTCTCATTAGTCAGGGAACTAACCAGCCCCGGTGTCCAAGGTGGCCAAATGGCAAGCAGAAGGAGCCAAGGAACTGTGCCAAGGTGTGCAGCTACCCAAGGTATAGCACATAACTGCCAAGAAGCCACAGCCGGGCCATCCAACCTGGTTTGCAGCAAGGAGAAAGAGAAGAGTGTCTTTGGATCAAGGGAAGCCTACAGAGCATGAGGTGAACAGACAGTGTCACACGCAGGAGGCAGAACCGAGAACAGCAGAGGGTCACTCCGGGGCTGGGCCCTCAGTAGGGGGCACCCAGAGCACAGGGTGTGCTTTGGTCTTCTCACTGACACTTGTCCACATGGATGGACACACCATCTGTGGTGGCATTTTTACTGTCACTGGATTGCTTTCTTTTTTTTTATATATGAGAAGCAAAGAACTCTATATAATCTAGAGATAGATATATAAATGCATATACATACACGCACAGGCACACACCACACATTGTGCTATTGCAAAATACAGATTTAATACCTCCACTGAACTCCGCAAAGTGTGTTTTTTTTTTCTTGAATTTATAGTTGATTCCCTTGGCAAGGAATCATTTGCTTTCATAACTTGGTGGAATATTTTCAGATCACAATGTATCCTTTTGTTTTCAGGACCGCTTCATTACATACATCAGTGAGGTGGCATGTTTTTACTTTCTGTACTCAACAGAAGCCGAATTTTTAATAGAGAGAAAATGGAAAAGTAGAGCACCATTAAAATACAGAATTCCTTTCCTGATTGGGCTCCCGTGTTTCTTCGTCCCATCTTGGGAATTGCGTTCTGCAAAGGAAAAGATTTTGGTTTCTCTTGGGGGAAACTTCAACAACTACCAGAGTTGCAAAAACCAAATAAATAGATGATCCTGTTGAAACACAAAAATCAAAATGGCATTTTTCACCCTCCCTTTAAAAACTTGCTTCTGCTGAAATACTGCACCAGCCTTGTGCCAACCTTTGTCAGATAAACATATGACATTTCCATTGCCACATAGACGCTAGCAATTCTGCCAGATCTTCTGAGGTTCTTGGTAGTATGATAACATTTCATAACATGACGCTTCATCTCCCGGGTCTTTATTATGCAATAGCAACTTTGAACATTCATTAAATATATATGTCACTGCATACGTTCTCTAGGCCTATAGATTTGTTTTAGAAAAATACCCTAAAAACTTCTCCAAAACTTTGTTTCTTTAGAGAAATATCTCTCTTTAATATAATACACACCAAAAAAAAGAGAAAAATCTTACTAGAACAATCTAATCATACTAACCTAATTGCTTTTCTTGTCAGATCCGAGTAGTCTTAGGAATATAGTTAATGCCTTTATGCTTGCTCAATCTTGATAATGTCAATTTATCTTGACTATTTTATCAAGGCTTCCAGTCTTGCCTCACAAGGCATGTTCTCCAGTTTCCTGGGAAACTGTCTTAGCTGATGGAACTGATTTTCAGCCCTCTAATCCAGTGGTCCCCAACTTTTTTGGCACCAGGGACCAGTTTCATGAAAGACAGTTTTTCCATGGACCTTGGGGGGTGGAGGTGGTTTCAGAATGATTCAAGTGCATAGCATTTATCATGCTGCTGCTGATCTGACAGGAGGTGGAACTCAGGCAGTAGTGTGAATGATGACGAGTGGCTGTAAATACAGATAAGCCTTCACTTGCATGCCTGTGGCTCTCTTGCCGCTGTGCAGCCCCATTCCTAACATTCTGTGGCCTGGTACCAGTCCATGGCCCGTGGGGACCTCTGTCCTAATCCTCTGCCATAATGAGATGGAAGCCAAGAAACTAAAACCCAATCAAGGAAATTTTCTTTCAAGAAAATGTCTTGAAAGAAAATTTTGGAGATGCCCCATTTCAGTCTCAAAGATGACTCTAGTATCAGCATCTCTGTTATCACTAACAATGATGGTAACTGCAAACATGTTTACTGATAGCTGTGTTTCTCTTGGGCGAGTTATTCATTAATTTATTCAACCAGCAAGTATTTCCTGAATGAATATTACATGCCAGGTATTGTTCTAAATGCTAGGGGCACAGAGATTAATAAATTACCATCGCTTCCCTTGAGTTGCTTATAGATTTAGGACCAAAAAAAAAAAAAAAAAGTGCCATGACATTCACAGCATAGATTGATGGTATATGTGTATCCAAATGCTTAGGCACTCAGTCATGTTTAACTCTCTGTGACCCCATGGTCTGTAGCCTGTCAGGCTCCTCTGTCCATGGGATTCTCCAAGCAAGAATATTGAAGTGGGTTGCCATTGCCTTCTGCAGAGGATCTTCCAGACCCAGGGATCAAACCCTGGTCAACTTCACTGCAGGCGAATTTTTACCATCTGAACCACCAGGGAAGCACTCCATTTATAAGAAGGGGACAAACAGTTGGTCATGATTTCCGGGAAGGCTTCACAGAGCAGATAACAGTTTCATATTCGAGTGGGTATTGAAAGAGTAAATGAGGAGGCAGAACATTCATTTCTTCATTGAACAAATATTTATTGAATGCCTGCCTACTGCATGCCAGGTGCTGCAGATACAGCAATGATCAAACAAAATCTTCCTGCCCTCGTGAATCTTTTATTATAGTGAGATGAGAGTAATTTAATACATAAATAGGTAAAATATGTGATTTTTCCATGGATCGTAAGACTTATGCTTATGAAAACACACAAAAGGAAGGTATCAAGAATGGGAGAAGTTACTAGTTTAAGTAGTGTAACCAAAGAAACCCTCTCTGAGATAATGACATCTGAGCAGAGCTCTGAAGGATGTAAGGGAATGTGCCATGCAAATATGTAGGGAAGGAGGCTTTCAGGCAAAAAGAACAGTATGTGAAAAAGCCCCTGCGATTTAGACCCGGCTGCCATTTTTTCAAAACATAAAAGAAGCCAGTGTGGCTGGAGCAGAGTGAAGTGAGATCCAAGCTGGGTAGCACCCTCGAGGTTTCTCTAAGGACTCAGCCTTTTGCAGGAAGCCAGTGGAGGTTTGGAACAGAGTAGTACCATTCCCTTCCATTCTGAAAGTATTGAGAACAGACTGTAAGGGGGCATGTGTGAAAGTAGGGGGACCAGCTGGGAGGCTGCTGTGATAATCAAAGGTGTTCAGTTGCTCATGACCCCATGGACTGCAGCACACCAGGCTTCCTCATCCTTCACTGACTCCCAGAGTTTGCTCAGATTCATGTCTTTTGAGTCAGTAATGCTATCTAACCATCTCATCCTCTGCCGCCCTCTTCTTTTGCCTTCAGGCTTTCCCAGCATCAGGGTTTTTCACCAGTGAGATGGTTTTTTACCAGTGAGTTAGCTTTTTGCATCAGATGGCCAAAGGATTGGAGCTTCAGCTTCAGCATCAGTCCTCCCAATGAATATTCAGGATTGATTTTCTTTAGGATTGACTGATTTGATCTCCTTGCTGTCCAAGGGACTCTCAAGAGTCTTCTCCAGCACAACTTGAGGTAGAAGTGAGGTGACTCTTATTCCAGGAAGGCAGAGTAAAGGTGGTGAGAATTAATTGGTTTCTGGATAAATTTTCAAGATAGAACCAACAGGAGTTCTTGATAGATTGGATAAGGGTTATGCGAGGAAGGGAGGCAAGTATGTCTCTGAGGACAGTTTAGCCAGAACTAGAAGGATAGAGTTGGCGCTCTCCAACTCACCTCAGCTAAGAGAGGATGAGAACATTTTGAGCATCTCTATGTGTTAGGGTCTGCATGGAGGTGGGAGGATAATTAAACACCACTGTTCAGCATGACCCATTTGCACCACAAAGAGGCATTTCTCCACAGCTTAATGAGAACAAAACTCCATCCTCAGCAAAGACAGAGTGAAAGATCTGCTCAGTGATTCAGAGAGAAGAGAAAATGCCCGAGGATGTCCAGGATTTCCCTAATCCTCCTTCCCCACATTTCCAAATACTCTAAAAACTAAAAAGTAAGAATCAGAATAGGCATAGCTTAAATAAAGGTAGCAGGGAACAGAATGTATACAGAGAAAAATAACAAATTGGGTTAATTACAACAGGAATGCCTCCAGTGACAAAGTGGGAGGGGAACAAAAAATCTCAAAATAGAATGTAATAGCAAGATATAAGTACAAAAGATCATTGTGCCTAGAAAGGAAATCACCTTGAACTAGTAGTTGAAAGGTCTCGGTTCTCTTCCTAGTATTGGTCTTTGGGCAAATTAATTCAAACATAACTTTCAAACAGGGATATTTTTAACCCCCAGGGTATGTGCCAATGTGCTAAAGAATAAAGGCCAAATATTACATTTAAAATGGTATTTAAATTTCAGTGTGGCTAAGGATAAGGGTTTTCCTTTTTTAAAAGTCAAACAAATATAGTTATATAATGCAGTATAAAAATAAATAGGATTTTCCCCCCAATTTATTCAGGCCTTATTTATTGAGCACCTACTATGAACCAGTCACTATGCCAGGCAATAGGTACAGCAGTGAACAAGATAGCTGCAGACTTAGATTCCCAGGGCCTGTTATCTTATGGTGAAGACAACACTGGACAAGTAATTGCAGAATGAAGCATAAGCTCCCCATAAAGCTCTGACTTGTGGCAGGCCCCAAACCACCAGAGATGAAGATTACACATCGATTCTCTTCTAAATTAGAAGTGTATTGGGGAAACGTTCGATGAAAACTAACTTAAAGTATGAATCTCCATACCTTGGAATGGAGAGAGTATTTAGAACAGTGTTAATCAGATCCTCTAAAAAACAGTCATCAAAAAGGTAATAAACATGCAAGCTCTTTATTAGGGCCAAGGTCTATAAAGAGAAAACCAGGAGGAAGGAAGAAGAAACAGGAAGAAACATCAGACCACGATGCAAGTCTGACCCCAGTGAAAGAGAGATGGACTAGATGGAGGGCTGGGTGCAACCATGCAGTCTAAGGAATTCTTGTCCTTAAGCCAAATCCACCTGTGTTATCATCCATGCTGCCCACAGCTACTGGCTGGAGAGTCGCCAGTGGGAAACACGGCCTCTGGAAAAGTGGAGATAGCTGTCAGAGTACAACTGACAACGGCAGCTGGGTCTTTGGTCCCTGATGCTGGGCCATTTGGCCTATTACACTTCCTGTAGTGGAAGGTCTTTGCAGGGCGTTCTCATGGCTGCTGAAAGATTTCTTTTTTCTTAATGAGGGTAGTCCTTGGAGTCTGAAATAACCTTAGTTGACTCCAATCTCAGCCACTTAATAATTTTGTGACATTGAGCAAATTACTGATGAGTTTAATTGTAAAGGTTAAATGCAATAACACCTGTAATGTGCAGCATACACTGCCTATAACATAAAAGGTGATCAGTGTTAGACCTGCCTCTTTCCCTCTTAACAGTAAGTATGTTAATTGGTTCAATATGCATTTTTGACAGTCTTCTATATTCAGTGTAAGAAAACACAGGGTGAGTATGTGAACGGCCTAAGATACAGAGAGACTCTTCCCCTCCAGATTGCTCTGCTAAAAACTATAAACGCATAAAGTGCTACCAAACACTAAAATGGAATAAGAAGGAAAGCAGGCCCTTCAGGAGGGTAGAGGAACACTCATCTGACTACTTGAATTGTTGCTGAAGTTGATGGCTCAAAACTTCTTAGAGGAGACTCCACCTTCCCTAATGCTGTGAGTTTTTAATGCTTGGAATAATTTGTTGTTATACGGAGCAGGGTTTATAAATTGGACACTTGGAGTATGGATGGTGCATCTTCATATATCCAGCCACTTGCCATCGGAATGCCCAGCCCCTTGCCATCTGAATGCCTAGTTTTCCTAAACCCTTGTGCTATGCCTAGCAGCCCTCCTCTCAAAGTATCTGCACGTACACTGGAGAGAGTGCCATGTGTCACGTTGCCTCACACAATGCTTCCCCAAAGCCCTTTCAGGACCCATTTATTGGCAGGGCAAAGCACTTACGCTATTGCTCCAGGCGTGTAAATTTGTGCTTAGTGCATCCAGATGGTGCTCGATTGAAATCAATTTAGATCAGGTTTGATTATACTTCAGTGGGGCAAGAGCTACCTTTCCAAGAATATAGAGAACTCGGTGAATGTTTCAGAAACTAATTATAATAATGATTGCTTGCCTGCTAAGTCACTTCAGTCATGTCAGACTCTTTGCGACCCCGCGGACTGTAGCCTGCCAGGCTTCTCTGTCCATGGGATTTCTGGGCAAGAATACTGGAGTTGGTTGCCGTGCCCTCCTCCCAAGGGAATCTTCCCCACCCAGGGATCGAACCAGCAGCATCTCCTGCAGCTCCTGCATTGCAGGCAGATTCTTTACCACTGAGCCACCAGGGAAGCCCCAATTATAATAATAATTAATCAAATAAGGCTCCATTGCCTCTAAGAGAGCCAACTTCAATTCTTAGTAGGATTACAGACTTGCTGTATGACATCAGCAAAGTGATTTATCTGCCCTGTCTAGGTCTTATGTCTGCACCTGTGAAATCAGTATGTGCAGGGCAGTCAGGGAAGATGGGATGAACAAGGCAAATGTCAGTGACTACGCACCAAAAATGTGCCCAGTACTAAGTTAAGAGCTTCACAGTCAGCATCTCAATGAATCAATCATCAAACAACCTTTGAGGGAGAATCATTCATTCCTTCAACAAACGGAGCATGTTGCCCACCTCCTTGTACCGTGATTGCCATTTCACATATTAAGACTTGACACTTGGGGACATGAGGAGCTCTGCTGGTAGCTGGGGGATGAAGAGTCCAAAAAGCTTCTGACTCCAAAGAACAGAGCTCCTTCCTCTCCAGCTACCAGAGCTTCTCAACTTTTTAAAAATAATAATGAAAACTACCCTTCCCCAGAGAGCCTTTCTAGACATGTTTTCCCCTAATGGCTTCCCTCACACCTATGAAATAAGTATTAATATGTCATGTTGGTCTGAGCCTTGGCAAGTTTAGATTGCAATATCTAAGACATTTTCACCCGTACCCACAAAAACTAGTTTTTATCCAGTTGAGTGTGATATTCCTCCTGTTGAATGAGTGTTCTAAACCACATTTGTTACATCTTTATTAAAGGCAACAACCCTTTTCCAGGTACTATGAGTACTGGAGTTTAAAAAAAAAAACAAAACCTTTTTTTAAAGTATGAGACATGGTCCCTACTCCCAGTGAAATTACAATCTCTCTCATGCCATCAGCTTTACAAAACTCCCAGTTATAAGATCCCATGATTGCAATTATTTTTTTATTAGAAGATAATTGCTTTACAATATTGTGCTGGTTGCTGCCATACATCAACCTGAATCAGTCACAGGTATACATATGTCCCTTCCCTCTTGAACCTTTTTCCCATTTCTCACCCCATCCCACCCCTCTAGGTTGTCACAGAGCACTGGGTTGAGCTCCCTGGGTCACACAGCAAATTCCCACTAGCTATCTATTTTACATATGATAAGGTATATGTTTCCTTGCTACTGTCTCAATTCGTCCCATCCTCTGCCTCCCACACTGTTTTCACAAGTCTGTTCTCCATCTCTGCATCTCCATTGCTGCCCTGCAAATAGGTTCATCAGTGCCATCTTTCTAGAGTCTATATTTAGCATTACTAGACAGAAATTACAAAGAGGAAATGAACTACAGATCTAACAAACAACAAAAGGTTTCATCGACATTGGTTACTGAGTAATTGTGTGGGTGATCATGCATGCATGCATTTAAGTCATTTCAGTCATGTCCGACTCTTTGTGACCCTATGGACTATAGACGACCAGGCTCCTCTGTCCATGGGATTCTCCAGGCATGAATACTGGAGTGGGTTACCATGCCCTCCTCCAGGGGATCTTCCTGACCCAGGGGTCAAACCCATGTCTCCTGTGTCTTCTGCACTGGCAGGCAGGTTCTTTACCACTAACGTCCCCTAAAAAGACCAGTGTAGATGCTTTCTCGTCTTGGAAACTGAAGAGACTGGATCTCTTCAACTGGTGTAGAGTGGTGAAGCAACCACTCCAGTGATCTCCATTTCTTCCTCTCTGTGTCTTTTTACATCCCCACTATCCGCACAAGGGCCTTAGTGAAATCATTTGGCTCACAAATGGGCCCATCATAAATAATAGAGACCCTTCTCATATCACTCACCTCCTCCACATTAATGACATTGAATGGGTACCATTATGGGCTCTTCTTTTATTCAGAAGAAAAGATTTTGATGAATCCATTGCTTACAGGCAGAAATTTAAAAAAATTTAAAACCACATTTTTGAAATTAAACCTTCTGTGGTCTGAACAAGCATGATTGTCAGTTCTTTTATGCATTTCCAACATTGCCACAATTAATATTTTACAAGGAGCTTCACCAGTGACATATTTAGCAACAGAAATCTTAATATTCTTTTCCCGGTAGCCACATTCCATTGCTCAGCAAAGCGGAGGGAGCCCTGTCAAAGTGGCAGCAGCCCTGCCAGAGGGAACTGGGTGTAGGACCGTGGGGGCTTACGCTTGAGCCTCTGCAAAGCCCTTCAGCCATTTGCATCTCAGCAAGATGCCCAGGGAATAGAGGAAATTACCCTCCTCTCAGCCCCTCCACCAGGCTTATGCCTAGCACCACAGTTATTTATAGATAATCCCCTCTTGAAAAGGTCAGATTTTATGATGTGTTTATGACCCTCTTTGACCAAATAAGTTCATTTGCATTGGATTTTGGGAGGGAGGGTTCATTTTAAGCGGATTCAATTCATTTCTAAAGCTCTGTGCCTGGTAATATCAGGAGAGTTTGGGCTCTGTTGCCAGTATCAAAGGCTTGACGTGTTCAGGCCCACTTTCACCCCTCCTGTCTCTTCTCCCCCCTCAGAGTTTACCTGTCTCCACCCATGGCTTCTCATTCCTGCAGGAAGAACCTGAGAAAGGACTCTGCACATTGGTCCCTTTCTGTGTCCTTATCGGCCAGTGAGGACACCCACTATCACAAATCAACCTGAGAGTACGTACCAGGGATGGGCATGGGATCCTGGTTGGCCAGCCCTTGTTCAGGCTGAGTCAAGAATCAGTCTGTCGGACTGACTAACCCTGTGCTCTACTCATAGATGCCATGCTTATGACTTAGCCCTCACCTCCAGTCAAATGGTATCCCTAGGTTTCGCTCCAGTTTCCACCTCTCACTCCAGCTCTGGAGCCACATTTTCAACTCATTGCTCAGTGTTGTGGGAGCATCAAGCTCTTTATGTCTAAACTGAACCCTCAAGTTCATACCCCCTAAAACAAATCTGCATATTTATGTCTCTACAAATGGCAGCATCACTCTCTAGTCACCTAAGCTCAAGAATATACAATATTCTTCAATTCCCCCTTTAGCAGCCTTCCCATCCCTGCCCACCTCCCCTCAGCTAATGGTTTCACTTCCCTCTCCTTATCCTCCAGAGTATCTCCTCTGTGTTGTCCCAGGAAAGCACTTGAGGACCTTCATCTCTACGTGTGACCCAGCCTGTCTCCCACCTCCTCCAGACGAGTCCATCCATTACCCTCCTCTCTTTAAATTCTCCCTTTCCTGCCAGCTCCATATTAAATTGGGTTTTGTATGTCTGTCTGCATCATGGCTCTGTATTTACCATCAGAGCTCTTTCATCTTCCTTAAAATTAGAAATAATATCTTCCTCATAGGGGTGTGGTGAGGATAAACCCAAATACCCAACACAAAGCATCCGGCTTATTGTAGACACTTACATTCACTCATTGAACAAAAGCCTTATTAGTTTCCGAACACTGAGCTGTGCTCTAGGACTAACAATCAATAGCATCTACTGGCCCTTGGCTCTCCCTACTTGCCAGCCACTGTTGTTAGTGCTTTTCACATATTAACTTATTTAATAATGATAACAAGTCATTACAATTATTATTCGTTGTAGAAGCAGTTACAATTGTTATGTTCAGATGAGTTATAATTATTATTATGTCCTTATATCAAGGTATGGAGAGGGTAAGGATAAATCAAAGTCAAGCCCAGACAAGTCTTAACCACCACAGGTACTTTCTCTAAGAATGTCATAGTCCCTGGCCTCTCACGTTCTATGGACAAGTAAACAATTACAACACAGCATAATAAATGCTCTAATTCTAGAAGTCCTGGGGTATGATGGGATCATGAAGTTAAGAACAAATATTTACCAAGAGATCATTATAGTTAAGCTGCGAAAGATAAATATTAGTTTCTTTTCCTTTTGGGGGTCTTTTTCTATTCAATAACTCTATTCTAATTGCCATAACAACCAAAGTGCAGCTCTGATGTTATCATTCTCCTGCTTAAAACCTTCCGATTTTCATCGCTTATCCAGTAAGGTCCATACTCCTGAGACTGGCTTTGCCGTCTTTTCCTCCTCTGGTGCCCACATCCTTATGTGCGCTCCAGCATCCTCTTTCTCCAGGAGGCCCTTGCTTCTATTCATCCCTGTGCCCAAATCTTCCCTCATTTTCAAAACTCAAACCATTGCTTTTCTTTTAAGCCTTCAGTAGATTTTCATCTAAACAGCATCTCTCTCTTCTGAAATTCCATGACCTCATTTCTTTCACTTTTGTTCTAAAGATTTTTATGTACACATATAATCTCATCTAGATTTGCAGCTCCTTGAGGAAAAAGAGCTTCTTTTGCATCTTTATGCAAGACACATGCTAAAACTGTGTTGAATGGCGACTCAGAAGCTTCCCCGATGCCTGGGTTTCTCATGTCTCTGCCCTTCCCTCCAGTTCAATCACTCATGGAATCCTATCCTTGCTTCCTCCTGAACAGTTCTTGTACCACCTACTCCTCTCTATTCCCACTACCCCAGCTTTTTAGTTCAAGTCATTAACCTTTATTACCTTAACTCTGGCACTTTTACTGACAAGAACTAAGGAGCAGATAGTTTTCCTCTGTGCTCGATACAATCTGTGTAGCAAGTATTCAACTCTGCCCTTGTATGAAAGCAGCTATGTTGTTGTTTAGTCGTGAAGTCCTGTCTCACTCTTTTGCAACCTCATGGACTATAGCCTGCCAGGCTCTTCTGTCCATGGAATTTTCCAAGGAAGAATTCTGGAGTGGGTTGCCATTTCCTGAAAGCAGCTATAGACAATACATAAACAAATGGGTGCATCTGTGTTTCAATAAAACTTTATTTGCAAAAACAGATCTTTGCTGGGCCTGATTGGCCTGAAGGTAGTTTGGCAACCCCAAATTTAAATAAATACATAACTGTTTCCAGCACTTGCATTCAAATCCATCATCCAGGTAGAGTCAAAATGGTGTCTTTAACTGCAAATCTGGTCATGTTCCCAGAGATATAATGCACTGACTCTTGTCTTTATTAAAAATCTTGTTTCCTTTCATGCCCTTCCCTACAACCCCACCTCCACTTTTCCTGTTATCCATCTGACAATCTATACTTATCTTTGAAAACATCAGTTCAGTTGCTCAGTCGTGTCCAAGTCTTTGAGACCCATGTACTGCAGCATGCCAGTCTTCCCCGTCCATCACCAACTCCCAGAGTTGGTGTCCATCAAGTCGGTGATGCCATCCAACCATCTCATCCTCTGTCATCCCCTTCTCTTCCCACCTTCAATCTTTCCCAGCATCAGAGTCTTTTCCAATGAGTTAGTTCTTCCCATCAGGTGGCCAAAGTATTGGAATTTATGCTTCAGCATTATTCCATCGAATGAATATTCAGGATTGATTTCCTTTAGGATGGTCTGGTTGAATCTCCTTGCAGTCCAAGGGACTCTCAAGAGTCTTCTCCAACACCACAGTTCAAAAGCATCAGTTCTTCAGCACTCAGCTTTCTTTATAGTCCAACTCTCATATCCATACATGACTACTGGAAAAACCATAGCTTTGACTAGACAGACCTTTGTTGGCAAAGTAATGTCTCTGTTTTTTAATATGTTGTCTAGGCTGGTCATAGCTTTTCTTCCAAGGAGCAAGCATCTCTTAATTTCATGGCTGCAGTTGCCATCTTCAGTGATTCTCGAGCCCAAGAAATTAAAATTTCTCACTGTTTCCATTGTTTCACCATCTATTTGCTCTGAAGTGATGGGACCAGATGCCATGATCTTAGTTTTCTGAATGCTGAGTTTTAAGCCAACTTTTCACGCTCCTCTTTCACTTTCATCAAGAGACTCTTTAGTTCTTCCTTGCTTTCTGCCATAAGGGTGGTGTCATCTGCATATCTGAGGTTATTGATATTTCTCCTGGCAATCTTGATTCCAGCTTGTGCTTCTTCCAGCCCGACATTTCACATGATGTACTCTGCATATAAGCTAAATAACCAGGGTGACAATATACAGCCTTGATGTACTCCTTTTCCTATTTGGAACCAGTCTATTGTTCCATGTCCAGTCCTAACTGTTGCTTCTTGACCTGCATACAGATTTCTCAGGAGGCAGGTCAGGTGGTTTGGTATTCCCATCTCTTTCAGAATTTTCCAGAGTTTATTGTGATCCACACAGTCAAAGGCTTTGGTATAGTCAATAAATCAGAAATAGATGTTTTTCTGGAACTCTCTTGCTTTTTCAAAATGTAGCTCAGAGCTTAAGTCTTCTAGAAAGTCTTCCCTGTTCACCACTGTGTTGTTTGTGTTGTTAGTCACTCAGCTGTGTCCCACTCTTTGCGACCTCATGGGCCGTATCCCACTAGGCTCCTCATTCCATTGGATTTCCAGGCCAAGAATACTGGAGTAGGTTGCCATTCTTTTCTCCAGGGGGTCTTCCCAGATCAAACCTGGGTCTCCTGCATTGCAGGCAGATTCTTTGCCAAAGCTGATTCCACAGCCTTCTCTATCTCTATACGTGACATGAGTTTCTTTGAGTTTAAAAGTCTCACAAATGGAAATGACCAAATTTACTCTCATGGTAGTCTTACCTACTAGACAGAGAGCTCTATGCAAAGAGCATGATTGTTTCATCTACCTCCATGTCCTTTCATTCCTGGTACATAGTACACACTCAACAAGCGTTCTCTGCTTGCACAAAGACTGTTGCCAGTGGAAAAATGCATTCACTTCCTCAGACTCAAAGATATGTTTGTCTCAGTGTTGGTCAGATAACATCAAGCCAAGAAGCCAGGGAGTGGCTGAGGATAAAAGGCAGCAGCCAAGGCTTCTGTTCCGGAAGTAGAGAGCAGTTCTTTGTGGAACAGCATGAGGCAATAATTGCCTTTTCATTCGTTTTCAAAAAGAATGGAAAATCTCATGTTTTGCCAAATGGCGTTGTAGATATTTCCTCATTCAGATTACCCTCTCAGAGAAACCAAATTGTTGGGTGGGCACTAAAAGAGGTTAACTTGAATGGGATTGTATACAGATCACATTTGTTGGTGCTGAGTTTATAAGGAGAGGAAAGAAGGGAGTCAAGGAAAGTATAATGAGTTAATCCAAGATAAAACAGAATGGAAGGAAAGCAGTTTGTTCCTTGCTAAAGCCTATGACTTTTGTCATGCATATCCATAAAAGAACAAGACACAGTCAATTAGAATTAGAAGCGATCTTAGCAATTTCTTCCTTTTATTCATAGTATATATGGGAATCTCATTCAATCTATGTGTGTGTGTGTGTGTGTGTGTGTGTGTGTGTGTGTGTGTGTGAATGTGTGTGTGTGAGAGCATGTGTGTTGGAACAGTTAGATAAGGACTTGATAGCATCACTTCGGCAGAAAGATCAAATATCTCTAAGTATAAGATGCGTGTGTGCATGCTCAGTCACTCAGTCGTGTCCAGCTCTTTGTAACCCCATGGACTATAGCTCTCCAGGCTTCTCTGTTCATGGAATTTTCCAGGCAAGAATACTAGAGTAGGTTGCCATTTCCACCTCTAACGGATTTTCCCAACCCAGGGATTGAACTCACATCTCCTTGCATTAGCAGGGAGATTCTTCACCACTGAGCCACCTGGGAAGTCCTGAGGTATAAGATAGATAAATCATCAATTTGTCACAGACATATTCCTTTTTACTCTAAACAGCGCCTCTAAAGAAAAAAAGAGCAGGGGCAGTAAAAAGCCAGCTCAGCAGCTTTCTCATCAATTAACCAGGACAGAGAACTGTATGGAGAATTCAAGCAAAAGGAAAACCTACTCAACTGGCCTGAAATAACCAGATTGACTTTCTATAGTGGTTCAATTACCCAGATGACTCTCTAATCCCTTGTCTAAATGCTATGAATATAGAACTGTGGCACCATTTTATCCAGCTATAAAGGAGAGGTCACTCATTTAAACAGGAAGCACTTGTCCCTTAATCTTCACTGCAGGTCTGGGCATATGGTCCAAATGCCAGATAACTGACCTGGGACGAACCATTGCTCATGGGTCATCTCCACTGAAAGATTCACCCCCGTAGGCCATCTCTACTAAAAGATTCAGTCAGAAGAAATGTAAATCTAGAATGCATCCTTTGAGGATTACTGCAGAGTTGAAGAAACAAGTTTTATCCAAAAAAATGAAAAAGAGGGAGATACTAGAACCCAATATATATAATCACCTGTTAAAGGTACTGTAACTGAGAGAAGACTAGGAATCAGAGCTGATTTTTTTCTTCTCATCTCATGAATCCATCTCTAAGGAATCTTGGGTTAATTTCTGTTAACCACACTAAGCCCCTATTTGCTTATCTACAAAATGGAACACTTATTTCTTTGTCTATTTCACAGGTTAAGGAGGCAATTAAATTATAAATATGTGTGAGAGTGCTTTGAAGCTTGTGAGATGTCATAAAGATAATACAAATATGTGAATTATCCTTGTTTTTACTGATACACTACAAAGAGGAAATGATTGACATAAACAAGAAAAGTCAGGTGTTTTATAGACCTCTAACCTCAGTGATATCAGAAGTAAGCCTCTTGTATATTTGGGCAAGCGTTGGCATGAGGATACAACCAGGTTCATCCATTATGTAATGCGGAGACTAAGCAACTTCTGAGGTTTTTTCCAACTCAGATTTCAGTATCATTGTCTCCCAAAATATATTGTTCCCATTAGGGGACCACTCTTGTAAGAATGTTTTTATAAAGTTGAGTGAGAAGTTTTTTTAATTTTTCACCATGCTGTATGGCTTGCAGGATCTTAGTTCTCTGATCCAGGACTGAACCTGTGACCCCTGCAGCAGAAGGACCACCAGTAAATTCCTGAGAAGCTGCTTTTCAATCATACCCACCCCCTGCCCCTCATCACTTACTGGACTACAGCAGTAATAAGGATGGTGTAATCTACATTATTGAAGCTTGATTAACTGTTACTTTCTCCTGAAATATTTTATACCCTTAACTATCACCGGTACCAGGGCCTTCCCTGGTGGCTCAGACAGTAAAGAATCTGCCTGCAATGCGAGAGACCCAAGTTCGATTCCTGGTTTGGAAAGCACCCCTGGAGAAGGGAATGGCAACCCACTCCAGTATTGCCGCCTGGAGAATTCCGTGGACAGAGGAGCCTGGTGGGATACAGTTCATAGGCTTGCAAAGAGTCAGACACAGCCAAGAGACTAACACTTTCACCATGGCTGTGTTGAAATTCTGAACTCTCTTGACTTCCACCTCACCACCCTTTCTTGGTTTCTTTCCTAATTCTTGGGACATTCTTTAGTTTCCTTCTTTGGCTGTTTTCTTCATAAATTCCCCTAAATATTATATCCCAAAGCTTTGTTTGGGCCTTCTCCCTTTAAACCCTAAAATTATCACGGAAAGATTTTAACTGCATATGTGATGAATACAACCAAAAGGATGATAATTGACAAAAATTTTGTCACTATTTAAATAATCTCAGCCTTGTACTTTCAACTCCCTATTGGATATCTCCATACTCTTTAAGTATGGGGCTTCCCTGTTGGCTCAGCCACTAAAGAATCTGCCTGCAATGCAGGAGACCTGAGTTCAATCCCTGGGTTAGAAGATCCCCTCAAGAAGGGAATGGTAACCTACTCCAGTATTCTTGCCTGAAAAATGCCATGGGCAGAGGTGCCTGGCAAGCTACAGACCATGAGGCTGTGAAGAGTCAGACTCGACCGAGCAACTCAGTAGGCACATACTCTATAACATCCAAATTTCTTACTAAGGAACACAGGTCTCCTCATATGTGACATCCCTAAATTTTAAGCTTTATCTCCTGCTGTGGTCTCTGTGTGCCCTAAGATTCAGATAGGCATCACATTTTAGCGAGAAAGACCTGACTATCAACCCCAGACTAATCCATATTCAAATCCTAGCTTCACTGTTTACCAAATGTGTAGAAATAACCAAATCACCAAGGCTACTTGAGCCTTCTGTTCCTAATCTATGAAATGTTTGTCATGAGAATTAAATAAGATCATATATATTAACCTAGCCCAGGCCCTAGCACAACTTAGTTGCTTAGCAAATATTGATTCCTTTCTGTTCCTCTGCAGAAATGTTCCAGTATTTAGATTTTCTTAAACACACCACGATTTATTTTCCACATAACTCTTTTTGCACATGCTATTCTTTTGGCCTAGAATGCAGCCTCTCCACCACCCCAGTCCTCATGCTTGCCAGGCAAACTATTACACAACTCTTAAGAATGTTATTATCTGGAAATATTTCCTCGATAAGGCCACACTGCTGTCAAATCCAGGTGCGCTTTTCCTCCAGGCCTTGGGAGCATTTTATTCCTAAGTCTATTACTTTATATCATAAATGGTTATTTATATCTGTCTTCCCCCACTAGACTGTGAGCTCACTGAGAGCTCCATGTATTCAAAATCAAGCAATCAAATGTCACAATTCTAAAGAGGTTGAAAACCACTGAGCTCATATAGGCTATATGCAGGTGACATAAGGGACACGGGTTGGATCCCTGAGTCAGGAAACTCCCCTGGAGAAGGGCATGGCAATCCACTCCATTATTCTTGCCTAGAGAATCCCATGGACAGGGGAGCCTAGCAGACTACAGTCCACAGTGTCCCAGAGTCAGACACGAACATAAGTATTATATTAGTTAAAATGCATGTGGTAGATTCATTTATTCAATTTTCATTTTAAGCACTGGGAACACAAAGATACTTTAGATATTGTCCCTCATGAGATTTTACTCCTCTCATGAGTAAAATCTTAAATGGGAAAAGATTTAAATTTTAAATTAAAATAAAATTTTCATTTGTACTTATTTGTTTTTCACAGAAAGAAGTGTAAACAGTGCATGAATTTTAAGTTTCTCTCTTTATCCCCAGTGTTCATCACTGAGAGTAAAGACTTACAGTATTTCAGTTCAGTTCAGTTGAGTCGCTCAATCGTGACCAACTCTTTGCAACCCCATGAATCACAGCACGCCAGGCCTCCCTGTTCATCACCAACTCCCAGAGTCTACCCAAACCCATGTCCATCAAGTCGGTGATGCCATCCAGCCATCTCATCCTCTGTCATCCCCTTCTCCTCCTGCCCCCAATCCCTCCCAGCATCAGGGTCTTTTCCAATGAGTCAGCTCTTCGCATGAGGTGGCCAAAGTACTGGAGTTTCAGCTTCAACATCAGTCCTTCCAATAAACATCCAGGACTGATCTCCTTTAGAATGGACTGGTTGGATCTCCTTGCAGTCCAAGGGACTCTCAAGAGTCTTTTCCAACACCACAGTTCAAAAGCATCAATTCTTCGGCACTCATCTTCTTTCACTGTCCAACTCTCACATCCATACATGACCACTGGATAAACCATAGCCTTGACTAGACGGACCTTTATTGACAATGTCTCTGCTTTTCAATATGCTATCTAGGTTGGTCATAACTTTTCTTCCAAGGAGTAAGTGTCTTTTAATTTCATGGCTGCAAATCACCATCTGCAGTGATTTGGGAACCCCAAAAATTTAAGTCTGACACTGTTTCCCCATTTATCTGTCATGAAGTGATGGGACCAGATGCCATGATCTTCGTTTTCTGAATGTTGAGTTTTAAGCCAATTTTTTCACTCTCCTCTTTCACTTTCATCAAGAAGCTTTTGAGTTCCTCTTCACTTTCTGCCATAAGGGTGGTGTCATCTGCATATCTGAGGTTATTGATATTTCCTCCAGCAATCTGGATTCCAGCTTGTGCTTCTTCCAGCCCAGCATTCTCATGATGTACTCTGCATAGAAGTTAAATGAGCAGGGTGACAATATACAGCCTTGATGTACTCCTTTTCCTATTTGGAACCAGTCTGTTGTTCCATGTCAGTTCTAACTGTTGCTTCCTGGCCTGCATACAGATTTCTCTAGAGGCAGGTCAGGTGGTCTGGTATTCCCATCTCTTTCAGAATTTTCTACAGTTTATTGTGATTCACACAGTCAAAGGCTTTGGCATAGTCAATAAAGCAGAAATAGATGTTTTTCTGGAACTCTCTTGCTTTTTCCAAGATCCAGCAGATGTTGGCAATTTGATCTCTGGTTCCTCTGCCTTTTCTAAAACCAGCCTGAACATCTGGAATTTCATGGTTCACGTATTGCTGGAGCCTGGCTTGGAGAATTTTGAGCATTACTTTACAAGCGTGTGAGATAAGTGCAATTGTGCGGTAGTTTGAGCATTCTTTGGCATTGCCTTTCTTTGGGATTGGAATGAAAACTGACCTTGTCCAGTCCTGTGGCCACTGCTGAGTTTTCCAAATTTGCTGGCATATTGAGTGCAGCACTTTCACAGCATCATCTTTCAGGATTTGAAATAGCTCAACTGGAATTCATCACCTCCAGTGGCTTTGTTCGTAGTAATGATTTCTAAGGCTCACTTGACTTCACATTCCAGGATGTCTGGCTCTAGGTAAGTGATCACACCATCGTGATTATCTGGATCATGAAGATCCTTTTTGTACAGTTCTTCTGTGTATTCTTGCCACCTCTTCTTAATATCTTCTGCTTCTGTTAGGTCCCTACCGTTCCTGTCCTTTATTGAGCCCATCTTTGCATGAAATTTTCCTTTGGTATCTCTAATTTTCTTGAAGAGATCTCTAGTATTTCCCATTCTGTTGTTTTCCTCTATTTCTCTGCATTGATTGCTGAGGAAGGCTTTTTTTAATCTCTCCTTGCTATTCTTTGGAACTCTGCATTCAAATGGGAATATCTTTCCTTTTCTCCTTTGCTTTTCACTTCTCTTCTTTTCACAGCTATTTGTAAGGCCTCCCCATACAGCCATCTTGCTTTTTTGCATTTCTTTTCCATGGGGATGGTCTTGATCTCTGTCTCCTGTACAATGTCACAAACCTCCATCCATAGTTCATCAGGCACTCTGTCTATCAGATATAGTCCCTTAAATCTATTCCTCACTTCCACTGTGTCATAAGGGATTTGATTTAGGTCATACCTGAATGGTCTGGTTTTTCCTACTTTCTTCAATTTAAGTCTCAATTTGGCAATAAGGATTTCATGATCTGAGCCACAGTCAGCTCCCAGTCTTGTTTTTGCTGACTATATAGAGCTTCTCCATCTTTGGCTGCAAAGAATATAATCAATCTGATTTCGGTGTTGACCATCTGGTAATGTCCATGTGTACAGTCTTTTCTTGTGTTGTTTGAAGAGGGTGTTTCCTATGAGCAGTGCGTTCTTTAGGCAAAATTCTATTAGCCTTTGCTCTGCTTCATTCTGTACTCCAAGCCAAATTTGCCTCTTATGCCAGGTGTTTCCTGACTACCTACTTTTGCATTCCAGTCCCCTGTAATGAAAAGTACATCTTTTTTGGCTGTTAGTTCTAAAAGGTCTTGTAGGTCTTCATAGCACCATTCAACTTTATGTGTCCAAATGGTTTTTAAAACAGGTGCCCAAAAATCAGCAAAGACACGTATTGGTTCAAGTATATGACTGTCTGGTGAAGAGCAGACACCACAGTAGTTTAATCCAGCAAGCTGATGATGTCATCAAGGACCTAGATCTTTTCCTTCTTCCCAGCCTAATGACTGCAAAGTGAGTGAAAGTCACTCAGTCGTGTCCAACTCTTTGTGACCCCATGGACTATACAGTCCATGGAATTCTCCAGGTCAGAATACTGGAGTGGGTAGCCTTTCTCATCTCCAGGGGATCTTCCCAATCCAGGGATTGAACCCAGGTCTCCCACATTGCAGGCAGGTTCTTTACTAGCTGAGCCACAAGGGAACTGCCAATGATAAACAAGGCTACATGCTCCTTTGTTCACATGCAGAGGAAAATGAAGTGTGTCTCTTTCCCAGTCATGGAACAAAGGTCCTTCCTCAATCTGATTGTTCAAAGGTGCTCACTAAAGGCACCAGGCAAAAGATGTGTAAAGACTGGCTTAGCTCTGTGTTCTCAAAGTAATCACTAGCAAAGGGCATGAAATTCAGCCAATCAGAGTCCTCCTTGGAGCTAAATTCAAATTGCACTAATGCATATACTAGGAGAGGATGGAAAAAAGGTATCAAAGGCAACATCCACCTACTACATTAGTGATAGGTAGTCAGAATAGGGAAAAGGAGTCCAGACTGGTGGTGGCTAAAAGGTAAGGAAGAGAAAAGCCCGCAAAAACAGAACAAAGGATGGTCCGTGGACCGGAGTGGGGACCTCAGGCAAAACAAACAACACTCCTGGCTGGCACAGTTTAGGCCCAGGGAGAGAAAAACATATTAAAAGAGAAGCCAAAGCTCATTCTCTCTCTCCCCTACGCGCTGCGGCACTCTTCTCTTCGCGTCTTTGGGTTGACATGCCCTCACGCCCTGAAGATAGATTTTCCTGCTATTATCTAAATAAAATAGAGCTGTAACACTGAGCTGTAACACTCACTTGTCTAAGAGCTATAACACGGTCCGTTCAAGACCTGAGAGCTATAACACGGTCTTTCCAAGACCCGAGAGCTGCGACACGCCAAGGGCTTTAACGTCCGTCACTCCAAATCTTTGTTGTGGATGAGACAGAACCAAGGAGCATACACTCGCCTGAAGTTTATTACTGGTTATTTATTACAGAGGAAGCTGAAATGTGTTTGTAAGTTATTTTACTTGATTAATTGTCTCAGTGTTTCTTCTTTCTCATAAAATACATTTTCAGAGTATCTGGAATTTTTCTTTTTCCTTTATTTTTTAAACTGAAATCCACTTGAGTGCCCAACATCATTTTGGCTCCAGCATTATCTCTTTATTAATTGTCAAATGTCTGTGTTAGCTATTTTTATTAAAAAAAAAAAAAAAAAAAAACTCAATGTCCCAACCAGTCATTACAGCTTATTCACTGGAAGTGCTTTTTCAAAAACTTTATAAAGTTTTCTGTTTAGTGAGGAAAGTGCCTTCTGTTTTCCATCCTTCTCTTCTCTTGTGTCAGTAAATTTGAACATTTTTAAAGTGTGGTTAATCTGTTGCTTTGATTCCTAAGAAACAGTGAGAAGGAAAACTATATGCTTAGAGAAATAAAAGATAGAATCAAAAAATAAAACTTACTTTTATGTGGAGAACTATCTTTTTTCCTACTCTAATTTAAACCCACCCTTACCTTCTTCACCACCAAAAAACACACATGTGCATTCACACACAAAGCTCCAGTAATAGGAATAGAATGTTCTGTTCAAAAAAACAATGTATTGATATTCTAAACTCAAAACATGTCATTTGCTGGATGTGAAAGTAAGTGTTAGTCACTCAGTCATGTCTGACTCTGCAACCCCATGGACTGTAGCCCACCAGGCTCCCCTGTCTATGGGATTTCCCAGGCAAGCACACTAGAGTGGATAGCTGTTCCCTTCTCCAGGGCATCTTCCCCACCCAGAGATCAAACCCAGGTCTCTTGCATTGTAGGTGGATTTTTTTACCATCTGAGCCACCAGGGAAGCCCTTTGCTCAGTGTATGAGAATGCAACTCTCAGTTCTTTATTGGCAAAAAAACAAAGAGGAGTGAACCATCAGGCCAGTTTGAGCCACTTGATTTGAGGTATGCAGTTCCACAGCTGAAGTCCTAGGGTTACAATGTTGGGGAGTTAGAGTGAAGAAAAGATCAAATATCTCCATAGTTTCTCTTTCCTATTAAATGCCTTTGGAAAATCAGTGCTATTATATACAATCTGTGACCTTCACCCCCATGAAGACCTCATATAAATTCCCTAGAGTTTATTTTTTAACTTTTATTCTCCTTATGACTATTGAATTGTTATCAATGATCAGTTCTTGCTGCTCCCCTTGAACAATCTTTCTGTTTCTAAAAAAGAACATTTACTAACAGCAAGGTCAGAGGGTGCCAGGTTTCTGGTTTCCAGCTGGGTGCTATCACTCACTCATTCCATTTTCTGCTATTTCTGTTCTAGCCTTGACCCAGGCTAGTATATCAGGGGAGGGAGTCATCTCAACTTACTCACATCTCGATTGTGAAAGAGGCAGACTGCAGAGGCAGACTTAGTCATTAGACTCATTCTGTGGAAATCTCGACAGGTTACTACTGCCATGGGAGAAACACAGAGCTAAGTTTTCAGAAGAGGATTCCAACGGTGCTAATCTTTCTTCTCCCTTAACAGGAAGAAACATTTTCTCCCACTGCTACTCTCAGAGCAGCTCAGAAAGAATTATCTGCTCGAGGCTAGCTCCCTCATCTCAAGGGTGCAGACTCACTAATCACAGAACTGAATGCCCTAACAGAGGCAACATCAGGCTAAGAGAAGTCTACCAATGTGTGTCAAAATACATTACTTAACAAACAGTCTGGTATTTTCCCAGAAGCATTACGGGACATGTCCTGCAGGGGTTTGTTGTGAGTGTTGAATGAGCTAATTTTTGTAAAGTCCTTCGAACAATACCTGGCATACAGTGAGTGCACAACTATTATTATTATGATATGACACAGCCTGGTCTTGCATAAAAAATGGTGATCGAGAAAGCAGGAGACCTAGGTTGAAGTCCTGCCTCTTGTATTAATACATTCTCCTCGTGTGACACTGGCAAAGTCACTCAAGTTCCCTGAGCTTCAACTCCTGACCTAGAAAAGGGGAATAATTTTATCTCTCATGCAGATTTTTCAAGGAATGATAGGATCAAATGCAGTAGAGGTTTTGAGAACCTTTCATAAATCATGAAGTGTGGTACAAATCTTAATGATCACTGCAAGCATGTGATGGCAGAGACCTTCTCTGGAATCTGATTGAGCACCCATTATCAGAGTAAGCACTCAACAATACTTGTTACATGGATCACAGTTTCTCCAGCAGTATCACTATGATGACCATCATTATCCTTTCCCACTCATTTCGCCCTTCCTTCTTGAATTTTTTTCATTCATTTCATCACGTCCAGTACTTGGCTGATAATATCAGTGAGGGTTATGCCCACTGGTAAATAGTGACTACCCAAGATTTTATCTATTTGAATACTTGTTTTATATTTACTGTTTGAATACCAATAATACTATATGGCACATTATAACTTTTGAAAACTATTTCTGAAATATTATTATTAATAATAAATATTACTTATTTATTATTATTAAATAATAAATCACTACAACACTCTGAGGTAGGTATTTTTGCTATTATCCTTACTTTGCAAGCCCAAGAACAAAATGACTCCTGACTGTCTGCCAAATAAAGTTGACATCCACTCACAGGGTTGTCTCATGGTTAAAAGCACACACTGTAAAACCAGACAGCCTAAAATTCACCTTCTAGCTCTGCCACATACCTCTGTGTGACCCTGGGCAAGTTATTTAAGCTCTCTGTGCCTCAGTTTCCTTACCTATAAAATGAGTAATAATAGTACTGACCTCTTAAGATACTTGAAAGAATTAATTGTCAAAATATGTAAAACATTTGGAAGAGTCATGCACGCAATGAATATTAGCTATTATCATAATTTAATCTGACATTCAGTGTCCTCAACAGCAGAAAGTTAGTCTATCTTTCAAGACAGCTCTCCCTTCTGCCCTGGCACACATCCTGCTCTCCAGCCATTTCATTCACAGTAAACCTAACATGATGCATGAGATATACAGTTGCTTGATAAATGGTTGTTGAAAAATAAATGACAAAAAGAAGCAGACTGGGAGAAAGGAAGGAAAGAAGGAAGACAGGGAAGAAGGGAGGGACAGACAGAGGAAGGGAGGGAGGAAGAGAGAAAAAAATCATGTTAGTTCATGAAAGAGGAAGCTCTTTCATACCCCACTCCCTTCATCAAAAACATTACAAAGTTTTCATTTTCCTCAAGAAGTATAAAGTGTGATAACTTTTGTAGACTCAGCAAAGCCAAGACTTTTTTTGCACCTAGTGTGACCTGCATTTTCCAAATTACTTCTGCTTATCTATATATTGCCACTATAAAGGTTTTTTTTTTTTCCATCATAAACTACCTTTGAATATTGTGCAAGATAGTTTGTGTATATTGCAACATAATGAGATGCCACTGAATGAATTTAATTTCTGTTCTTGGTATATATGCATTAACAAAAGTGGGTGCAACTCAGAGCATTTTCTGAAGTTTTCAAGCCTTGGAAAGAATTGCATTCCATTTTCCTGCACAAGGTTAGGGTCACTGTGCTGTCCAGTGCTGAAAAACAAGGAAGAAAGGGTAAAAATCACGGACACTGTAATTTACCTATTTCTTCCTGTGTTCTTAGAATTTGTGTCCCTTCAAAACCTGATTTTGACTACATGTTTTAAGGAAAACTTTATTTTTAATCATTCTTTAGCTGTCCTTCACCTAATCCCTGCTCTTTATATATAATATTTGATATATATAATAAGTATGTCGATATGTTATCAGCAAAGATTATCAAAACTTTTTAAATAATCAGATTTTTGTACAGTTTTTAACAGCATACCTATATGTTTAATTTTATGATGTTTCTAAATAGACTATCCAAAAGAAAAAATTTAATGTCTCTTAAAATTTTAAATATTTGCATTGAGAAAAAGTTTATGTTACCATATTTTTCCCATAGGATCTCAGATCCAAGCCTTGGTTTTGGTTTTTTACTCCTTTTTAGTTGAATATTACACGTTCTCAGAAAGAAGATTTCTCAGTGGGTGGAAAGAAAGGGAGGCATTTCAATATTTTATTCATTTCTTATCCCA
This sequence comes from Capricornis sumatraensis, assembly GCF_032405125.1. Lineage (NCBI taxonomy): Eukaryota > Metazoa > Chordata > Mammalia > Artiodactyla > Bovidae > Capricornis > Capricornis sumatraensis. The sequence continues at coordinate 64,569,001 of NC_091072.1, read as the reverse complement.
CAAGTGAAATGACATTTATTTCTAGTTTACTACCTGAAACAGACACAAATTAAGGGAATTTGAGTCGGTATACAATACTCAAGAACATTCTAGAAATTAGTTGAAGAAAATTAGTATCATGCTATCATTCATGCCTTTTTTTTTTTTTGGTATCTTCTTTACCCAGTATTTCTTATACTATAACTCATACAAATAAACATTCTTGGCCTAAGACATGGCTTAAGTCTTAGATTATAGTCAGTATACTCCCATTATTCCTAATTCTAATATATCTGATTTAATTGCTGCTACTTGTTTTATATCTGATAAAACACAGGACCGAGGCCTTACTACCACATTATGAACATGAAGACCTTTTTCCTCTGTTGGGATTTCTTAGGGAAAGGGTTTTCTCTTTCTCTATTCCCTCTTTACAGTTTTATTCTTTCCTGTACCAACACTTCAGCAATAGAGCTACCCAACATGCTCTGTCTAGCTGCTTTCCAAAAAGTGAAACATACAATCTTATAAAGAGATGTTCTATTTATTCAAAATTCTTATTCTAAATGTGCTTTAGTTTGATTTACAATGTGTTGTGTTAGTTTCTGCCATACAATGAAGTGAGTCAGTTATATATATACATATATCCACTCTTAGATTCTATTCCCATATAAGTCATTACAGGGTCTTGAATAGAGTTCCCTGTGCTATACGGCAGTCTGAGATGGCATTTTTCTCAAGGATCCTACAGAGAAATTAAATAAAATGTAATAATATTCCAGTGACAGAGGAGAAATTTCTCCATTGTGGCTAGAGTTAAAATTGTGAGTGTACCGTAATGGCTGTGTTGGCGGGGCGTTCTACTGCTCTCCTAGTAAAGGTATGGAACAACTACTTTTCATAGTTCCTTGGTTTATTGGCTAGTAACATAGTCATAAAGTCCCTTGGCAAGGAACTGGTTTTCTTCTTTTAAAATTTAGTCAAGAATCTATGGTTTAAAGGGAAAAAGAAGGTCACTTCTTGGAGGCCTGCCTGGTTAAACAGGTTAGGCAGTATATTTTTTATGAAGTCAAGTAAGTGTGAAGGTAGTGAAGTATCATGGCTCACGTGGCATAATGAGTAAAGAAAAACTCTTCTTGCTCAGATTTGTTCCCCCAAGCTCTGTGCATTATTCAAGGGACACACTGAGTCGTCTGAGTCCAACCATTTCAGATCCCAAAGGTTGGTGAGAGACACACATGAGGTAGGAGGTTTAAACATTTGTCTAAAAAAGTCAAATTGGGTTAAATTCAATATAATTTTTATTTTAAAGAATCTTCCACCTCACCAGAAGTGTGCCTGCCTCCTGAATTAATGGAAGAATGACTATGAAGAGACTCAAAGAGATCATATCACAAGTGAAAAAGGAAAGAGTAGAGAGTTTCAGTAATTGCCAACTTCACAGAGCAAGTCAACAGCAGCTGGAGATGAACAGAGCTAAAATGTCAACTCTTCCTTTCCACTGATAGGTTCCAGTCTCCCATACTCCTAACTCAGACAGTCTGTATAAAGGCTCATCTGTCTCAAAATTGTGAGTGTTTGTTTGGTGTGTTATAGAGGTGAACAGTTCTCAATAGCCCTCTTCAGAGGTAGGAATGTGTGGCACTTGTTTTCCTGGATTACAGGGAACCAAGCCTCTTCTTTAGCCTTTTAATTTTCCAGTGGCCACTAAGTGCTCTCTCTGGAGTATTGCTAGAGTTTGTCTTCATGAGGTGGCAGGATGATTCCCAGGGGACTTCTGGAAACAGATCAGACAAGGGGTCAGCTGCTGTGTTAGAGTAGCCAAAGATGCTAGTTGGTCTCCAAGCTGAGGTAGCGGTATGGGTTTTCTAATCAAATTGCACTAGGGCATTCATAAGACAAAGGTCTGTATGGTCAAAGCTATGATTTTTCCAGTAGTCATATATGGATGTAAGAGTTGGACCATAATGAAGGCTGAGTACCAAAGAATTGATGCTTTAGAACTGTGGTGCTGGAGAAGACTCTTAAGAGTCCCTTGGACTGCAAGGAGATGAACCCAGTCAATCCTAAAGTAAATTAACCCTGAATATTCATTGGAAGGACTGATGCTGAAGCTGAAACTCCAATGCTTTGGCCGCCTGATTTGAAGAACTGACTCATTAGAAAAGACTCATGCTGGGAAAGATTGAAGGCAGGAGGAGAAGGAGATGTCAGAGAATGAGATACTTGGATGGCATCGCTGACTCAATGGACATGAGTTTGAGCAAACTCTGGGAGATAGTGAAGGACAGGGAAGCCTGGCATGTTATAGTCCATGAGGTCACAGAGTTGGACACGCTTTAGTGACTGAACAACAGTTCATAAGCCTCAAGGCTGTCCTATTCCTGGGTCAGTGACCCTAGCACTCTGCAACCACCAACAACTTTAGAATTAAGAATAGGTGTTAGAATTGTCCCCATCCCTGAGCTTCGCTCTTCTTCTTTCCCTTCTCCCCCAACTCTTCCACTTCCTTAAAAAAAAAAATTTCATTTCTCCTCGCCATCTACCTCAGTCTCTTTTTACTCTGACACAAAAGAATTTGTGCTATTTCTTTTTACCAATATTAGAATTTAAGGAACTTTCATGAAGCACTCAGGCGTTAAAAACTCAATCCCTGCATTCTTTGGAAGAGCATTTATTCCTCAGTGATAGGAATATCGCTTTTCATCTACCCCCTATGCTGTGAAATATCCAGGGAGGAGACTTCTTGCTATAGCAATGAGAACAAAATTCTAGTTAGGTTCTCAGCTAGTTATCCTCCTAGTTACCTTTGATAAGAAGCATCTTAGAGGGAATGAGTCCTGCATCTCAAGAGAATCAAAATCCATTGTTCCTTCAGAGGATGGGTGGGAAAGTAGATACAAGAGAGAGGCGAGAAGGAATGGAGGGAGGGAGAAAGGGAAGGCAAAAGAGAGAAGAGAGAGGGGTAGAAAAGGAGAGGAGAGAAAAGGGAAAAAGGAAAAGATGGAATGAGAAGGGGTTTCAAGAGAGGGGAGGAAGGAAAAAGGGCCAGAGAAAAATAAAATTTTATATGTGTGATAGAATACTTTAAAAGGCAATTCTCCAAATTTCTGGGCATCTTTATAGTGGAAATATGACAAGGCAAACCTTGTCGTAAAACAGTAAAATAACACTCTATAAAGTTCCATATGCTTTGGTGAAGCATATGACAAGCTCCATGCCCTGAGAGTTGTAAGGGGGCACATTTAACTTGGTGATCCTGCTGACGTAGTGATTGCACACCCAGGGCTGTTCTAGGGAGGATGGTGCTGTTGGAACCCTGCCAGTTGACTTTTGAACTCAGAGCCTTGCTAACCTAGTTCCTTATTCACTAAACAGGTGGCTCCCTCACAAGCAGTCTGTGTGTACCTGTTATCTTGTCTGGGCCTATACAAGAGTCCCTCTGTCTTCAGAGCTGGGTTCATAAAGTCTTTGATGACAACATGAATTCCTACCAGATAAGAACAAAGCAAACTCGTTGAACTTACAATATGAATAAGGCAGCAGATCAAGTTTGCTTTATCAAAGCTTTGCTCATAGAAAAGTAGACCATGATTTTGGGGATAATGATTAGAAATGATGATTTCCCTAGTAGGACTGACTAGAGATTCACTAGTTCCCTATAGGAAATTGGTAATGTTCCAAACTAGCAGAAACCAATGTGACCAGCCATTTCAGTCTTCCCAACCGTGATGTTTCTTGGAATATGGGACCTCGGTCTTAAAAGTGGGAGGAGTTGGTTACCCTTTGTCAATCACTCATCATTCTCCTACTTGCCCTCCTCAGACTTGCAGCTTGAAGATGACTTAAGCAATTCTCTAGAACTGAGGTTCTATGAAAGGTTTTTATGAAAGCTACCCCTCCAGAGAACCCAAGGGCTGAAGCTATGTCGCATCCATTTTCATGTTCCTGAAGCCTGGTACATCGTGTGGCACTGAGAAGAACTGAGTCAGCTGAGCCACTGAATTGATCTTCTGCAGAATATGTACTGAATGGGAACTATGATATCCTCAGGCAAGAACTGTATCTTCTGCACAGTGAATGCACCCTCAGGCTCCCAAAGTGGAGCTTAGCTTGGATAGGAATAGAAACACTTTAAAAAGATTCATCTTCCCACATTAAACTATGTGGTTTTTTAAACACACTCAAACAGTGGCTAAGAGCACAGGTCAAGATTTAGACTAACGAGTTTAAACCCAGACTCCACCATTCCACCAGGCTCTGTAACCTTAAGCAAGTCACCTAACTTCTCTGTGCATGTCTTTCCTCACTTTTGTCCTTCATAGGTGAGAGGACCAAATGAGACCCATGTGTGTAGCACCCTTAGCTCTTAGCTGTATGGTAAGAACCTAACACATAGTAGTAATAATTCACTTTACTACTGTTCTTGGAGTTTTCTTTCTAAGTACCAAGGGAGCAAAGTTGAGGATAATTAGAAAACAATATGTACAATAATATCTCCCAAGTTTCATTTAAGCCCCAAGACCCTACACCATGGATTTTTATTTTTTAACACCAGAAGTGCATCCTTATTGTGATAATCTGTGTATGACTATAATGAGCACAATATTATCAAGTGACAGTCACCAAAAACTTTAAGTACATGGAGTGGGATGATGTGGGGTGATCTTCATCTCTCCACTACCCCCATTTTATTACTTAAACTTCCTATTACATGAGCCATTTACTCAATTTTCCCTGAACTTTTCACAACTAGAAAGTCACTGGACTTGGTCCAACTCGTATAAAACTTTACTGCTCTCTTAGTTATTGCATAATGATTCCTAAGAGTTAACGTTTTACTTTTCTTCTAAAAGAAGGGATTTGCTTAAAGGAAGAAATCTCATTATAAGTACCAATGATCCTGAATTCAGTGCTTTATTGCTCCAGTAAGAACTGATAAATTATCTGAACAAAGTTTAAAGTCAAGAGTAAAGCTCAGGTTTTTGGTATAATATTATATTTTCTCCTTCTCCTTCTCTTTCTCCTCTTTCTTCTTATAACTAGTTTTTCAACATCTATATACTCAAAAAATGTATCATTTTCTGGAAATGCAAATTGTGAGCAATACAGAAATAGTACTTTATTTACTGATAAATGCTCAAAGTACTTTATAAATGCTTAAAGTACTTTATTTCTTCCAAAATTTTCTATCAAAATCTGAGTATGATACTGCTATGATAGGCATTTCTGGTGTCATGTCATATATGCATTCCTAAAAAAGAGCACATTCTGGAAAAGCATGAACTAAAACTAATTGAGCATATGTAAAATAAACAGTTAAGGGAAAACCACTAAATACTCACATGACATCGAGACTTCTAAGAAGATGGTGGTGGCATAGTTTTTTTAATCTCTTTCCTTAAAAATAAACATAGAAACTAAGATACCAAAACGTTTACAACAAAACTAAGTGACAAAGAATTGCCTGAATCCTGAAATCCAAGCAGAAGAGAACAAACCACACTGTATATTTGTAGTCCTATGATAAAATAAAGGCTTAAAGAGAGAAAACACAGTACAGAATTAAGATAATATAGACACAATACAATTATCAGAAAATGAGAGGAGAATTCGGGAGATATCTGAAAATTAGGATAAGCTTACTGATTATAATTATTAATTGGGAGCAAAAGAGTAAATCAAATCTAATCCTCTTGAAGGATGCACAATACTAGCTGATATCGATCGGTACATGTCACAGTATGGACAGGACAGTCAATGTTGGGGGAAAGAAAAATAGATTTTTTTCAGTCTCTTCCAGACAAAACTGTAAGAGATTTAAAGTGTAAAATGCTGTGATTTGATAAACATATACATTGTGGAAGGATTTCCCCATCCTCCGTCAAGTTAATTAACACATCCATCACCTCACATACTTACCTTTTTGAGGCTGGGGTGGTGGAAATAGAACATTTAAGTTCTACTCTCTCAGCAAATTTCAATTATACAATACACAGTCATCAACTGTAGTCACCATGTTATACATTATTCCTTTAGGCCTTATTCATCTTATAACTGAAAATTTGTACATTTTATCAATCCTAATTTCCCCAAGCCCCAGCCTTTAGCAACCACATTTCTATTTAATATCTTTATGAGTTTGACTTTTTTAAAAATTTCACAAATAAATGATACTCTGTAGTATTTGTCCTTTTTTGGCTGGCTTATTTTACCTACAGTAGTGCCTTCCAAATTAATCCATGTTGTCCCAAATGTCAGGATTCTCAGCTTTTTAAAGCTGAATAATATTGTATAGATCCATATATACAATCATATTTCCTTCATTCATCCATCAACAAACATTTAGGATTTTTCCATACCTTGGCTATTGTGATTAATGCTGCAATAAACTTGGCAGGACAGATATCTCTTTGAAATAACGATTTCATTCCCTTTTGATATATACTCTGAAGTAAAATTGCTAGACCATTTGGTAGTTCTACTATTTGTATCTTGAGGAACCTTCATGCTATTTTCCATTGTAGCTGTAACCAGATTACATTCCCACTAACAGTACTTAAGAGTCCCTATTCTCTACATCCTCACCAGCATTTATTATCTTTGTCATTTTTTCACAATGGCCATCTTAACAGATGGGAGGCAATATCTCACTGTGATTTTTGATTTCCTCTTCTCTGATGACTAGTGATGTTGAACATCATTTCATGTACCTATTGGTCATTGTATGTCTTCTCTGGAAACATGTCTATTCAAGTCCTTTGTCTTTTTTTAATTGGGTTGTCTTGATTTTGGTTCTGCTTTGTTTGCTATTGAGTTGTATGAGTTTCTTGTATATTTTTAATATTAACTCCTTATCAGTTATGTGGCTTGCAAACATTTTCTCTCATTCTATAGGTTGTCTTTTTGTTTTGTTTGATGGTTTCCTTTGCTTTGTAGAAGTTCTTTAGTTTGATGTGGTACTATTTGTTTATTTGTGCTTTTATTGCCTTTCCTTTTGGTATCATATCCAAAAAAATCAATGTCAAGACCAACATCAAAGGAGCTTATTCCTTATATTTTATTATAGGAGTTTTACTGTTTCAGGTCTTACATTCAAGTCTTTAATTCATTTTGAGTTGGTTTTTATGTATGATGTAAGATAGGAATCCAGCTTTATTCTTTAGCATGAGGCTGTTTAGTTTTCCTAACACCTTTATTGAAAAAATATCCTTTCCAGTCATATATTCTTGGCTCCTTTGTCAAAAATTAATGAACTATATGTATATGAATTTATTGTAGGACTCTCTATTTGCTTCACTGACCTATGGGTCTATTTTTATGCTGGTCCTATGCTACTTTGATTTCTATAGCTTTGTAATATAGTTTAAAATCTAAAAGTGTGATACCTCCTGCTTTGTTCTTTCTCAAGATTACTTTGGCCAATCAGGGTCTTTTGTGATTCCATACACATTTTAGGTTTAAACATTCTTCTTCTGTGAAAGAATGTCATTGGAATTTTTATAGGGATTGTGTTGAATCTGTAGGCCACTTTGCACAATATGAACATTTTAACAACATTAATTTCTCAATCCATAAACATAGTATATCTTTCCATTCATTTGCATCTTCTTCAGTTTCTTTTATCAGTGTCTTACAGTTTTCAGTATATAGTTATGTCACTTCCTTGGTTAAATTTGTTTTCAAATATTTTATTCTTTTTGATGCTTCATAAATGAGATTGTTTTCTTAATTTCTGTTAATACATATAAATGCCAGTAATTTTTATATTGATTTTGGATCCTGCAACTTCAATAAATTTTGAATTCATTGATTAGTTCTAATTGATTTTTGGTGGGGCCCTGAGGGCTTTCTGTATATATCATGCCATACACAGAGACAGTTTTATTTCTTTCCTTCTAATTTGAATGTCTTTTTATTTCTTTTTCTTGTCTAATTTCTCTGGCTAGGACTTCCAGTACTGTATTAAATGAAAGGGCTAAGAGTAGCCATCCCTGTTTTGTTACTGATCTTGAAGGAAAAGCTTTTAGCTTTTTACCATTGAGTATGTTGGAGAATCCCAGGGATGGAGGAGCCTGGTGGGCTGCCGTCTATGGGGTCGCACAGAGTCGGACACGACTGAAGTGACTTAGCAACAGCAGCAGCAGCATGATGTTAACTGTGGATTTGTCATAGGCTTAGCTTGTCTCTTTTCTTTATCTAGCTTCTTGAGGTGTAAATTTAGGTTGTTTATTTGTGATCTTTCTTTTTTCTTAATGTAGGCAGTTATCACTATAAACTTTCTTAGAACTGGCTTTGCTGTTTCATGGATTTGAGTATATTTTACTGTCTCAGGATTTTTTTTTAAATTTTTCTTTTAATATCTTGTTTGACGCATTGACTGTTTAGGAGCATGTGGCTTAATCTCCACATGTTTGTGAATTTTCCAGTTTTCTTCCTGTAACTGAATTTTCATTTCAGACCACTGTGGTCAGAAAAGATGTTTGATATGATTTCAATCTTCTTAAATTTATTCATGCTGTTTTGAGGCATAATCTATGTTGGAGAATGGTCCATGTTCATAGGAGAAGAATGTGTCTTCTGGTGTTGTTGGATAGAATCTCTGTACGACTGCTAGGTTCACGTGGTCTAACATGTAGTTTAAGTGTAGTGCTTCCTGACTGTGGATAAGTGGGTGATGTTCATGCCAGGCCAGATGGGTACTCTCTGCTGCTTGTTTGCCAAGATCTGGGGGTCAGTGATGTACCAAAGGCCCCAAGGTAGAGCTGCAGGCAGGAAGTCCAGCAGTGTCACCTGGCCTGCCCCTCTCATACAGGTATGCTGAGAGCCCAGAAATCCTTTCCTGAGGTCTCCAAAACACATGTTCATCTTTACAAAATATTTATCAGAATAATCACCTTTAAAAGGGCACATTTTCTAAATATTGGTCCTGTTTCCAAAGTTTCTTTTATAACACATATTAATAAAATGATTTTTTGGGGGGGTCTTATAAATCTTTATTATTTTGTAGCTTCAAATTCATGATGCAGTATTTAGTAAATCAATGAATAGCTTTTACCTTATAAGGAGTAATTTGGAGTTCCTTTTAAGAATAAAGGCACATAGAAGTTTATGTTACCCTGATATACAGAATTGTAACTTCCTTAATTATGAATACGTTATTTTGTTCAACTTTTTATGTTTTTAATATTTTGTTCAGTTTTTTATGTTTTTAATTCCTGAATTACTGTATTCAATTTTTGCTTTAATTAAATTGTTCTGCAATTGTTACTTGAAACTTTCCCTTTTATTTTATTTTTCAGACAATCTTATTAAATACGCATTAAAATGTCAGTTTTTTTTCAATTTCACATTTCTTTTTGTCTTTCTATCTTTGTCACCCTACACTGAGTATTCTTTGGATACATCTTCTAGGTTTTTTTTTTAATTAATTTACTTTAATTGGAGGCTAATTACTTTACAATACTGTGGTGGTTTTTGCCATGGATTGACATGAATCAGCCATGGGTGTACATGTGTCCCCCATCCCAAACCCCCTCCCGCTTCCCTCCCCATCCCATCCCTCTGGGTTGTCCCAGTGCACGGACTTTGAGTGCCCTGTTTGATGCATCAAACTTGGACTTGTCATCTATTTCACATATGGCAATATACATGTTTCAATGCTATTCTCTCAAATCATCCCACCCTCACCTTCTCCCACAGAATCCAAAAGCCTGTTCTTTATATCTGTGTCTCTTTTGCTGTCTCACATATAGTGTCATCATTGCCATCTTTCTAAATTCCATATATATGCATTAGTATACTCTATTGTTGTTTTTCTTTTTGACTTACTTCACTCTGCATAATAGGCTTCAGTTTCATCCACCTCATTAAAACTGATTCAAATGCATCCTTTTTAGTAGCTGAGTAATATTCCGTTGAGTATATGTGCCACAACTTTCTTACCATCCATCTGCCAATGGACATCCATGTCCTAGCTCTTGTAAACAGATGAACACTGGGGTACATATGCCTCTTTCAATGCTAGTTTCCTTGATGTGTATGCCCAACAGTGGGATTGCTGGGTCTTATGGCAGTTTTATTTCCAGTTTTTTAAGGAATCTCCACACTGTTCTCCATAGTGGCTGTACTAGTTTTCATTCTTACCAACAGTGTAAGAGGGTTCCCTTTTCTCCACACCCTCTCCAGCATTTATTGCTTATAGACTTTTTGATAGCAACCATTCTGACCGGCATGAGATGGTACCTCATTGTGGTTTTGATTTGCATTTCTCTGATAATGAGTGATGTTGAGCATCTTTTCATTTGTTTGTTAGCATCTGTATGTCTTCTTTGGAGAAATGTCTGTTTAGTTCTTTGGCCCATTTTTTGATTGGATAGTTTATTTTTCTGGTATTGAGCTGCAGAAGTTGCTTGTTTATTTTTGAGATGAATTCTTTGTCAGTTGCTTCATTTGCTGTTGTTTATTCCCATTCTGAAGGCTGTCTTTTCACCCTGCTTATAGTTTCCTTCATTGTGCAAAAATAAGTTTAATTAGATCCCAATTGTTTATTTCTGCTTTTATTTCCATTACTCTTGGAGGTGGGTCATAGAGGATCTTGCTGTGATTTGTGTCAGAGAGTGTTTTACCTATGTTTCCTCTAGGAGTTTTATAGTTTCTGGTCTTATATTTAGATGTTTAATCCATTTTGAGTGTATTTTTGTGTGGGTATTAGCAAGTGTTCTGGTTTCATTCTTTTACAAGTGGTTGGCCAGTTTTCCCAGCACCACTTGTTGAAGAGATTGTCTTTTTTCTATTGTATATTTTTGCCTTCTTTGTCAAAGATAAGATGTCCACAGATGTATGGATTTATTTCTGGGCTTTCTAATTTGTCATATTGGTCTTTATTTCTGTCTGTGTGCCAGTACCATACTGTCTTGATGACTGTAGCTTTGTAGTATAGTCTGAAGTCAGGCAGGTTGATTCTTCCAGTTCCATTCTTCTTTCTCAACATTGCTTTGGCTATTCCAGGTTTTTTTGTATTTCCGTACAAATTGTGAAATTATTTGTTCTAGTTCTGTGAAAAATACCATTGGTAGCTTGATAGGGATTGCACTGAATCTATAGATTGCTTTGGATAGTATACTCATTTTCACTATATTGATTCTTCCAACCCATGAACATGGTATATTTCTCCATCTTTGTCTCAGCTTTGATTTCTTTCATCAGTGTTGTATAGTTTTCTATATATAGGTCTTTTGTTTCTTTAGGTAGATTTATTCCTAAGTATTTTAGTCTTTTCATTGCAGTGGTGAATGGGATTGATTCTTTAATTTCTCTTTCTGTTTTCTCATTGTTAGTGTATAGAAATGCAAGGGATTTCTGTGTGTTAATTTTATATCCTGCACCTTTACTATATTCATTGATTAGCTGTAGTAATTTTCTGGTGGTATCTTTAGGATTTTCTATGTAAAGGATCATGTCATCTGCAAACAGTGAGAGTTTTGCTTCTTTTCCAGTCTGGATTCCTTTTATTTCTTTTTCTTCTCTGATTGCTGTGGCTAAAACTTCCAAAACTATGTTGAATAGTAGTGGTGAGAGTGGGCACCCTTGTCTTGTTCCTGACTTAAAGGAAAATGCTTTCAGTTTTTTTGCCATTGAGGATAATGTCTGCTGTGGGTTTATCATTTATGGCTTTTATTATATATTGAGGTATGTTCCTTCCATGCATGCTTTCTGAAAAGTTTTTATCACAAATGGGTGTTGAATTTTGTCAAAGACTTTCTCTGCATCTATTGGGATAATCATATTGCTTTCTTGAGGGGGAATAAATCTTTCTGTAATTACAGTTTACAAACCAGAAAAACACAGAATATTTGGATTGCCCTACAATTAACTTTTATAACATTCAGTCTCAATAAAACACTGAATTGCATTCTCAGTAACATTATTTCAAAACACTTCATCATCATCACCATCACCATCTCTTCATCATTATAACTACTATTTCCTTAACACTAACTATATGCTAGGTTAACATATGGTGTTCCTGGGGAACTATATTTCTGCATAATGTTTCTACCTTCCCCTCTTTTGAGGAGAAAAAAAAAAAGTTTAGTGGACTGTAAATAAATCAAAGTAAAAGTATAATAAGTATTACTTTTAATTCATGCCAGTTTAGATAAAAAGTAAATTGTTCTCAAAGTTCAGTACCATATACTGCTTACAAGTTACTTGAAATCTAGTACATCTCTGTACTGTACTAGCTGTTTACCTGTATGTCATTGGCCTCCATAACTCTATAGGAATAGGAACCATGTCTATCTTATTCACCCTTGCAGACTGAAACTTGCACATAGCAGGGCCTCAGTTTATATTTGTCAAATGAGTTAGTAAATAAATGAATGAATAGATGAGGAGATAAATCTCACAAATGATTACATTGTACCCAGACACAATAGCACATCATTCCTCTAAAAGCAGTTCACATTTTGTCTCATTTAATTCTCACAAAACTTCTACAAAGAAAATATTGTTATTCCTATTTTACAGATAAGAAAATTGGAGCTCAGAGTGCTTAAGGGCCAGACCCAAGATGACATGGTGAGCAAATGGGAGAGTTAGGAATTCAACTTCGACCTAAAAGATTCCAGAACTCTAAATCTTTTTTTACTTTCCCAGCCTCCTGCCTCTGAGCACCACACTGTCCACCTAAGAGTGGAGAAAAATGTAAGCTGGTGGGAAGGTCCTCCTTTTGTAAATTGGAGGTGACCTCAGAGTCACATACTGGACCAAGGAAACCACACCCCTGAAGCAGAGCAGCTGACTTTCAGCCATTAGTCTAATTTTAAGGAAAAAGTTAAAATGTGCTCACATTCACACACATTTGCTATTGTATGACTTTGGGCTGTGTCCTTTATTGCATTCCAAATAGATCTTTTTCTCTTTTTAGTCATATTTCTGAAATAACAGAATCTTGTATTCTGTATTAAATCTCATCACAATTGCACATAAAAAGTGCACCTCAAAGTTTCTTGTTTTAAAAAGATACAGAAATATGAGATTCTAGTGAGTCTTAGTATTTACTATGTCCTCAGGTTGTGAGAAACAATTTATTCATCTCTTTCTTTTCCTAAGGCTGTTAAACATGGTAACTCTGTTCATTCTTACCTTCATGATTTTTCTGGAGTTTCAAATTGTATATGGAACCAGCCCCAGGATTGCCTATTCTTTAGAGGATACCTACAGTTAGGTTAAATTTGATCCTTTTTCAGGGGCAGAAAAAAAAAAGTATAGGTATTCCCCTTGCACATAGCAAAAGTGAGCTTCTATTATCAATAGGAGAAAAATAGGAAAAGAAAGGATGATAGTCCTTTATTAATGAGTATCTTTTAATTACTTGCTTTTTACTAATTATTAATGTTTCCCAGATATTTTTGCCCAAGAAATATCTTTGGGACTATGAAGGTAGATACAATATCATAATGATACCCATTATCAGTCTCTTCAGCCACTAAATTAATTGATATCTATAACACACACACACACACACACACACACAAAATACGTGAAGAAAGCAAAAGTAATCCTCTATTCAAATGTTAGAAATCAGTTAAAAGTCAAATATCCATTTATTCTTAAGTAAATGAGTTCCAATAAATTTTAAACTGGAGAATATCTTTTCACAGATGGCGCTTCCCTGGTGGCTCAAATGGTGAAGAACCCACCTGCAGAGCAGGAGATGTGCATTCAATCCCTGGGTCAGGAAGATCCCCTGGAGAAGGAAATGGCAACCCACTCTTGGGGCTTCCCAGAGAGAATGTTCTTAAAGAGAGAATTTTCTTGCCCAGAGAATTCCATGGACAGCTACACAGCCCACGAGATTGCAAAGAGTCTGACACGACTAAGCAACTTTCACTTTTTTCATAGATGGAACTCAATGCCACCAAAAAAATTTTTGTATAAAATCACTGCAGATGGTGATTGCAGCCATGAAATTAAAAGATGCTTACTCCTTGGAAGAAAAGTTATGACCAACCTAGATAGCATATTCAAAAGCAGAGACATTACTTTTCCAACAAAGGTCCATCTAGTCAAAGCTATGGTTTTTCCAGTAGTCATATATGGATGTGAGAGTTGGACTGTGAAGAAAGCTGAGTGCCGAAGAACTGATGCTTTTGAACTGTGGTGTTGGAGAAGACTCTTGAGAGTTCCTTGGACTCCAAGGAGATCCAACCAGTCCATTCTAAAGGAGATCAGTCCTGGGTGTTCTTTGGAAGGAATGGTGCTAACTCCAGTACTTTGGCCACCTCATGCAAAGAGTTGAACTGAACTGAACTGAGAGGTATATTTTGAAAAGCTTATTTACAATCCAGGTGGATGTTTGTTCCTGATTAGGAAAAGAGGAAAGGGTTTTTGTCATACTCATTGGAAAAGACTCTGATACTGGGAGGGATTGGGGGCAGGAGGAGAAGGGGTCAACAGAGGATGAGATGGCTGGATGGCATCACCAACTCGGTGGACGTGAGTTTAAGTGAACTCCAAGAGTTGGTGATGGACAGGGAGGCCTGGCTTGCTGCAATTCATGGGGTTGCAAAGAGTCAGACATGACTGAGTGACTGAACTGAACTGAACTGAGAGGTATATTTTCAAAAGTTTATTTACAATCCAGGTGGATGTTTGTTCCTGATTAGGAAAAGTGGAAAGGATTTCTGTATATAACAAACATAGATACTATTCCTTTCCTCATTTCTTAATAAATCAAAGAGCCTGATAATTAAGTATATAATAACTATCAAATCTATATTTGAGATCAACTCTAAAGCAGTTAGATATTTAAATGAGCATACAGAAATACCAGTACGTTACCAAAAATGTTCCTCTCCCTTCTCTTTAGCAATCTCTCATAACCCCCTGGTAATCAGATTATTTGCTCATTATTCAACTTGTAGAGTGATCAAAGAACCCCTTTTGTCATTTGTATGCACTACCATCATTCCTCTTTTAGAATCTTTAAAACTCATAGCCTCTGTGAAGCAAATTTTATCAGAGAATGTGAAAATCACCCCTTTGCATAAAATAATTATTTTTAATAGAATAAAAAATTAGTGACCTTTATTTGCTCTGTCAGATTTAGATTAGAACGATATTTTGTCCCTGTTTTGCATAGTACTTTGCCAGGCACACAGGGGAGTTGAAGAGATAGTACTTGATGATAATTTATGATGCATCCTGTGCTTGTTCACAAGGGACATTTGCTAAAGATTAAAAATAAATTCATAACTAATTGACTGCCAGCCATAAGCTTTCCTGCTGGGACTTCCCAAATACCAACTGGAAAAAAAATGACTGGGCAGATCTTACCAAGGACCAACCCAAATATTAAAAACCATTTTCCTTCTTAATTTGCCTACAATACAACAAATCAGATGAGTGGCAACTTCAGTATTTCTGTAATTTTTCAAAGGGCCCAGTTCAGGAAGCTAACCTTTAGTTTGACTATTGTCGTTTCCCCCCTAAGTTGTCCCTTTCAAACCATCCGTTGAACAAATATTTACTGAGCACTAACTATGTGCCTTGTGTTTGTAGACTCTGGGAATGCAACCATAAATAAGACACCCATAATTCTTTCCTTTGTGGTATTTACCCTAACAGGGAAGGAAAATAGTAAGAGACTTTAAATAGTGACAGAGAAAGATGAGGAAGAGAATACTAATGTATTTCAGTGTCAGAGACAGCTCTGTTTATTTCCTAATTGTCACACCTCCCTAAAGTTGAAGGCAGATGTTTTTATACTTCTGTGCCTTGTGCATGAGAGATGATCCAGGAAACCTTAGTGATTATCCTTCTCAATGAAACTTGATCCATAATGGTATAAGAACAATCAACTTACTAACGAGTCATGTGGATGAGCAATAGAGAGGTATTGAGAAGATGACTGGTTTTTTGTTTTGTTTTTTGAGGGCTTAAATTCTGCCTCAGAACAGGACTTGACCTTGCCGCAAGAGTCCTGCAGCTGAGATTTTTACCTTTGTCCTTTTTACTTTTCTTTTTTTTTTTTCTTTCTATACATTCTATTCTCTTTCCTTAGACCTCTTATCTACCATCTTCTTCCCTTCTTTCACAAAGCCTGAAGCCATAGTGTCTGGATGGGTGACAGATGTAATCAGTGTTCACCAAGGTCAAATTCTTCTCTGCTTTGGGTTAGTCATTTCCATGCCCTCCTTGAAGATAGGTGTGGCCATGGGATAGTTCTGGCCAAAGGAATGTGAATCACACCCTGGATTAGGTTTTCTATGGCTTGTGTTTGACTTGCCAGCTCTTTCTCATCTCCTACTGTGGACTCTGAAGCTTGGTGAGTGAAGGGCAGTGTCACGGGTGATGGAGTTTCCTTTAGCTTTAGTCCCTACGTGACTGCCTATGTGGCACTGATTGTAAAGAACAGGCCTGCCGATGCAGGAGACAAAAGAGATATGGGTTCGATCCCTTGGTCGGAAAGATCCCCCAGGGCATGGCAATCTACTCCAGTATTCTTGCCTAGAGAATCCCATGGACAGAGGAGCCTGGTAGACTATAGTCCAAAGAGTGGCAAAGAGTCAGACATGACTAAAGTGACTTAGCATGCATGCACTATATGACTGTGATTAAGTAAAACTATCCCTGATACTGTGAATGAGAAATAATTTGATATCTGGGGGTTGTTATCACAGCATAATTTAGACCATTCTGACAGATACAAATAAAGAGAAAAGTGACTATAACAAGCATGCACAGTCATAAGAAAGCTGGCAACATAGTTCATTCATTTAACAAGTATTATTGAGGTGCTGCTCTGTAAGTGCTAGAATCTACAGTGGGAATATGGAGAAAAGACAATAAAGTCACTGCCCTCAAAATGCCCGTTGTCTAATTTTAAAAACTGGCATATAATTATGATAGACATTGACTGGAAAACCTTTTTTAAAAAGTCAGTCAAATATGAGGAAAAGTTGGGAGAAATCTTTGTTTGCCACCAGAAGTTAGGAGTGCAGCCTTCTCATATTTTTTTAATTCATTACTGTTGTTGTTATTATTGTCATCAACCTATTTATTATTACAGACCATGTGGCAAGATACTGTCTTAAAATGAAAGATAGTATTCCTTCTTTTTAGATTACTGAAATCTCATTAATACTTAATAGTACAGAACACCTAGGCACTCTTCGGGCAAGTTCTAAGTTCTTAGGGCAAGAAGAACATTGCAGGCAGAGTATTTAGTGGAAAGGCCCCTCCTGTGCTTTCAGCAGTTGTGTGCAATGGAGCTACTTTCCTAAGCCTCGGTCTTCTCACGTCAGTCATTCCAGTGGCCACGGAGCATTCACTGTGTGCCAGGTCCTATCCTAGACTCTAGGGCACCTAGAGCTGGGAACAACACATGCTGCCTGCCCCCTCTACAAGCCAGCAGGGCATGAACTTTAAACTTCAAATATCATGATCATTCATTGCATAACAAATAGATCACGTGCTATAAAAAGAGAAATTTATTGGACCATGTTGGTTGAGGGACCTAAGTGAAGAGTCATCCAGGAAAGCTGGTCATTAAACTGAGTTTGAAAGAATCTGTAAATGCAGCATGATGGTATTTACCTGTCAGGGGGTTCTAAGAAGGTTTTTACATGTAAAATTTCAAAAAATAGTTGGATGCTAGTTATTGGACAGTGTCATAGAAACCTGTGTTTACATGATCAAAAGCAAAGTATTAACAGGGAAAAAAAGGATGCAGCTCCTACCACATATTAATTCCTATTTTATCGCTACCATTGTCAGTATTAAAACATTTCACTGAGCTGTTTCATAATCTTAGTTTCGTGTTTCCCCTGACATCTCACAGTTCAACCACTGGGGAAGCCCCTATCTTCCTGTCTGCCTTGTTTTGGTTTTGTTTCATGTACCTTTCCTGGCAACGGGGTCCATTTAGTTGACTGGTTACCATAGGAGCTTACTTAGTCTGAAGGGCAGAAAGCATTCTGGGGAAATCAGCAAACTACAGGAAAGGAAAGACTGAAAGTCTCTTGCCCAAATTATGAGTCAACAGGTAAATTTGACTCACTTTATTCCAAATTACTTCTGCTGCTGCTGCTGCTAAGTCGCTTCAGTCATGTCTGACTCTGTGCAACCCCACAGACGGCAGCCCACCAGGCTCCCCCATCTTTGGGTTTCTCCGGGCAAGAACACTGGAGTGGGTTGCCATTTCCTTTTCCAATGCATGACTTCTAGGTGGAGTCTAATCTGGGGTGCAAATGGCCACTTAGAGGTTTTATTGCTTCAATGTAGGTATTCTGTCAAATCATTTTAATCTTTATTTGCATGGCTGTAAATGGTTTAAATAAATAAGTCTCTTGATTTTACCACTTTATTTTATGACTAACTTTCTTATGTGCTTGTGCTCACTCACTTTGGACTGTAGGCCACCAGGCTCCTCTGACCATAGAATTCTCCAGGCAAGAATACTGGAGTGGGTTGCCATTTCCTCCTCCAGGGGATCTTCCTGACCCAGGGATCGAACCCGAATCTCCTGCATCGCAAGCAGATTCTTTACCGCTGGGCCATGAGGGAACCCCCAACTTTCTTAAGTTAAGTCGTTCAGTCGTGTCTGACTCTTTGCGACCCCATGGACTGTAGCCTATCAGGCTCCTCCGTCCATGGGATTCTCCAGGCAATAATACTGGAGTGGGTTGCCATTTCCTTCTCCAGGGGATCTTCTCGACCCAGGGATCGAACCCAGGTCTCCTGTAATAGAGGCAGACGCTTTAACCTCTGAGCCACCAGGGAAGCCCAACTTTCTTATATTGCTTCAAATATGAACTTCTTGGAGTTTTTAACTTAGTTCCCATTGCATGGGGAGTGAAAACAAATTTTGAAAGTATGTTTGATGATGATAATTGTAAATGACATACAGAACCAGACTAAAACTGCCTGCCTGATAGTTGGCATATATAAGGCGAAAATCCATGAGATTTTCATAAATGCATGATCAAGGGCTAAACTTAAACCAACTTGAGTTTCAACTGAGCAAATTGTTTTTCATTTGTAGAAATAGGAAACTAATATATACTTTGTCAAAAACAATTATTTCATTTAAAACTCTCAATAATGCTTTGATCATATTATTGTTATTCCCATTTTTTAAATGAGGAAATTGTAGGTTACAGAGACAGTAAATGCTCTTTATAAGAGCCCTAAATCCCTCAGGAACAGAAAAGCAGTAATTTTATAATTTCAGTTGAGTTTATGAAGTAAATTAAAATGTAAGTAGTTCCTAGCAAATTAGAAAAAGTGTGACTTTTAAAGACACAAAAAAGAGGACAACTGTGTCATCCATTGTGCCATAAAAACAACTTACATCGGGACAAGAGTATAAAAAACCCAGGCTTTTTTTTCTGGTGTTTGTTGCAAAGGAAGCACTGTTATATTGGCAAAAACAACCCTGCACTTTCATTCAATGGAAAGAAATCAGCAAGTTCTCTGGAACAGGTTTGGGCTTAGTGGAAAATCATGTCCTGGTACAAAAGTAATAGCCTTTGTAGATAAATAACCATTTATAGCTTTTTATCTTAGTTAAACTGTTATCTTCCAGTCTGTAAAAGATAATTCTGGTTTGCCGAAGAGCTTTTTGAAGAAAACACTCTGCCTTTTATGAAATCCATCTCCCCAATCTCTGCTCCAGAGTTTGCAGGCATTCTGTCAGTACTTTGGGAAGAATGTCTCTGAAAAGCAGACTGTTAGCCCTGAGTAACATCTCCCTCTGTTGAATTATATTTTCGTCGCCTAAATAACAGGTAAGGTTTGAAAGCAAGAGGATGTCCCAGCAGAGATCTTCTAGGCTTTCCATCACTGAAACCTAAAGATATGCTTTAGGAAAAGGCAGAAGTGAGGCATCCAAATCAATTTAACACTTAATGGAAAAAGTGCAGAAGCACTGGAACAAAACAGCCGATAAAGCACTGGATTACAACCTATATGCACGGTGGAATGGCCTCAAGACAGAGGAGCTGAAAGCCGCATATTAAAATCCTTCACTGGGGTTCATAAAATTAAATTTCACTCCTTGATATTTTATCTGCAATAGAAGAGTTTTAAGGATTTACCAACTCCTGGATGTTGCTATTACAAAGCTGAAAATAAAAAATTAAATATAGGGAAACTGCATATGATATTTCTTCTTTATTGTATTAAAATACACATAACATAAAACTCACTATCATAGTCATTTTTAGGTATACAGTTCAGTAGTATTATGTACCTTTGTATTATTGTACAACCATCTCTACCATCCATCTTCAGAAGAGTTTGCATCTAGCAAAACTCAAACTCAGTACCCATTAAACAAAAACTCTCCCCAGGACCCCCTCTTCCCAGCCTCTAGCAACCACCATTCTGCTTTTTTATTTCTCATTTTCCTTCATGTCCCAGCCCTTGGTAACCACAATTCTAATCTCTGTAGCATGAGTTTTTTATGGGGGAGGGGAGTTTTTAACATACACCACAGTTAAGTGGGAACATGGAATATTGGTCTCTGTCTGGGTTATTTCACTTAGCATAATGCCCTCTAGAATGCACCCATGTTGTTGAAAATGGCAAAACTTCCTTCTTTTTTAAGGCTAACTGATATTCTTTTATTTAAATACATATATAATTCTATTATATGTATACATACTTCATTTTCTTTATCCAATCATCCATAAATAATACTTCATATTACAAAATGCTTTTCATTTTTAGAAGTTGCATTATTTGTGAATAATATTGCAATATTTGTGAATAGTTTCACTATTCACATATAAGCAATGAGTGTCAATGACTGAAGATTCCCTTAGCAAAGCATTCACCAGCTCTTCTCTATATACAGTAAAGTTCCACTCACACTAATAAATGGGGATTTCACAAATCATAAGGTGCATAACCTAGCAGAATATGACTGGGGAAATCTTACGATCAAGTACAATTATTAAACAGGCAGAACCGAAAGATTCTGTGCCTGCACACACTTGGTATGTAGGCCCAATATAAACAGTTGGCCCCAGAATTCTGTTTCTCTGTGTCTTGTATACTCTTTGCAGTTAGCTCTGAATCATTATTTCAAAAGAAAAATCCCAGCAATTCCTTCTCCTCTAATCTTAGTAGAAAGCATTTCCACACCTGAGTGGACTTCATTTTTCCTTCCACTCTCAGCATGGAGTAAGAGACCAAGCAAGGAGCTTCTTTGCTAATCCCTCCTCTGCTTCAGATAACCTCCAAGACCTTAGTAAGTCATTTCTCATCTGAGCCTTCCTTCCTTCATTTGTAGAGCGGGGGGCTACTGAGCAGGGAGATTTCTAAAGTCCTTCCAACTTGAAGATTCTGTGATAATATAGAGTTTGTTCCCAGGTGTCTGGCAAAACTCCTAGTTTCTGTCTCTGTTTTTTCCCAATGTACATTTAAATTATGGGTCCCTCAAGTAAATTTCAATAAAAAGCCGCCTAAACCAGGGTTAATTGCAAGTTTTAAAAGGGGGAAGGGGAGAACCCACACAAAGAGCTGTTGAGAGCCCAGAGATTGCTACCAGGATTAGAATCACCACTTTTGTCTTGCCAAAATTCCTCTCTGAAGTCACACAGCCAATCCTCTAAATAAAAGAGACAGGTTCAGCTGGAATTATCATGCTCAGCCTAAAAATGGTGGAAATTTGAAGACACTGTTAAGTTGCTACCATATGAAATTTAAGTTTTCTTTTATTTAGTATTGTTAGTATCTCTTGCTAGGGGGCAAAACCAGAAACAACAAACTTTTAAGCATAAAAAAACAGTGTTTATTTAAACCCAAGAACCATGTATTGCTTTCCCTCAGTATTCTCCAGGATCAGGGTCACACTAAGAGCTCCATCGGCCCCAAAATCCTCTTACTCTGGACATCCTGTCACACACCATATCAAACACATTAATGTACATGGACATCTCATCCATAATATATATCATGCTTGTTTAAATTGTAAGAAGGTATTCATCATCTTTTTGAAACTGTTTTATTTTTAGGTTTCTTTCTCTTATTTTGTAACCTATAATTTCTATTTTTAGATCTTAACATTTCCCTGGCTTTTTAAACATTTCCCACCTCTGGTGTCCAGTGAATTAATATCTCCATGATTCGTCCCATGTACAACATTCTTCTGAAAATCCGCCAAGTCATCAGAACCGGACCACACAGTAACAGCATAATCTGTGACGACTTCTCTAGATACCACCTCTCCCGAACCCAACTGCGCGCTGGAGCTTCCAAAGCCATCGGGCTGAGTTCTGCTTTGAGACCAGCACCCCTAGCCTCACTAATAATCAAATTCAGGAAAAGAAACAGAAGTAAATGAAAGTTTCCCTTCAGAATATCAGCTTCAGGTATGGCCTTAGGACTTTACACCTTTCTAGAAGTTGGTTCTTCCTGTGTCATTATAGTCTAACTTTTGAAATAGAGCTTTGCCCATATGTTGAGGCTGTATTGAAATAGTGCTAGCTTCAGGTTCTGAGTATGGGAACTTTCAGGGAAACCAGCCTGGCCCCTAGGAAGGCGAGGATTGTAAACCCGAAACTTTGGACTGTACTTAGCATTGGAAAAATAATCAGTCTGCCAGAACAGACATCTTCTGTATTCCGACACCTGGTATCTAATCTAGAAAACATTCTAATTGTTCTCATTTTTTTTCCATGACACAACACAAGCTGTTGCCTCGAGAAGGGAAAAAAGGCCCAGATAATCTTGATTACAGGGTCAAGGATCCATTTAGGACAGCAGCTCTTTTCCAGTGTTGTTTGGCCATAAAGAATGCATTTCACTAAAGTGATCCTTGGACATTTCAAAACAAAATCGCCTTGAGCATTCACAAAATGGACTAAGTCAGTGGAGTCCATTGATAACTGAAAAGCAAATCCATTCAGGAATATGCAGTTTAGAATCATACATATGAGAAATTTCTCCTTTAAATGTCCTGCTACTGCTGCTGCTAAGTCACTTCAGTCGTGTCCGACTCTGTGCGACCCCATAGACGGCAGCCCACCAGGCTCCCCCGTCCCTGGGATTCTCAAGGCAAGAACACTGGAGTGGGTTGACCTCTGGTAAATGCTATACTTTCCCCAGATATAAACCGGAGATACTGTAGATACTTAGAAATGTTCTGAGGTAAATGGATCTTCTTTTCCTAACCAACAACCAGAATGCATGCCTGGCAGTAAAACAGAATACGTAAAATCTATGTTGTTGATTGATTTAGTCACTAAGTCTTGTCCAATTCTTGTGACCCCATGGACTATAGCCCAATAGGCTCCTCTGTCCATAGGATTTTCCAGGCACAAATATTGGAGTGGGTTGCCATTTCCTTCTGCAGGGGATCTTCCTGACTCAGGAACTGAACCTGGGTCTCCTGCATTACAGGCAGATTCTTTACCAACTGAGCTATAGACCCCACATATTAATAAGGACTTCCTTGGCAGTTCAGTGGCTAAGACTCCAAGCTTCCTCTGCCGAGGGAAATTAAGATCCTACATGTTGCACAGAGTGGCCAAAAAAAAAAAAAAAAAAAAAACCCTAATAAAAAATAAAGTTGCAAATAGCAGGCTCAGATACTATCTCTGTATGGTCCAGCTTGCCTTGACAATAGCAGTAAGTATAACAGAAAATTCACAGTAAAATGTTTTTCAGTTCATAATTGCAGTGTTATTGGCTTAGGTACACATCTTTACCACAATACTAATTCCATGTCCAACTAAATGTCTCCAAGAAATATCAAAAACATGATTTCCCTCCCAGAGAGGATGACTCTAGGAAATGATTTCAGGAGGATTAGAGGACTTTCAGAGTTATGTTCATTTTCCACTGATAAATCTGTTTCTTCTTTATCCAGTTCAGTTTAGTTATTCAGTTGTGTCCGACTCTTTGCAACCCCATGGATTGCAGCATGCCAGGCTTTCTTGTCCATCACCAACTCCCAGAAATTACTCAATTTCATGTCCATTCAGTCAGTGATGCCATTCAACCATCTCATCCTCTGTTGTCCCCTTCTCCTCCCACCTTCAATCTTTCCCAGCATCAGGATCTTTTGCAATGAGTCAGTTCTTCCCATCAGGTGGCCAAAGTATTGGAGTTTCACCTTCAGCATCAGCCCTTCCAGTGAACACTCAAGACTAATTTCCTTTAGGATTGACTGGTTGGATCTCCTTGCAATGTAAGAGACTCTCAAGAGTCTTCTCCACCACCACAGTTCAAAAGCATCCAGCATTCTGCACTCAGCTTTCTTTATAGACCAACTCTCACATCCATACCTGACTACTGGAAAAACTATGTCCTTGACTAGACAGACCTTTGTTGGCAAAGTAATGTCTCTGCTTTTTAATATGCTGTATAGGTTGATCACAGCTTTCCTTCCAAGGAGCAAATGTCTTTTAATTTCATGGCTGCTGTCACCATCTGCAGTGATTTTGGAGCCCAAGAAAATAATTTCCCTCATTGTTTCCATTGTTTCCCCATCTATTTGCCAAGAAGTGATGAGGACAGATGCCATGATCTATCTTAGTGTTCTGATTCTTGAGTTTTAAGCCAACTTTTTCACTCCGCTTTCACTTTCATCAAGAGGCTCTTTAGCTCTTCTTCACTTTCTGCCATAAGGGTGGTGTCATCTGCATATCTGAGGTTATTGATATTTCTCCCAGCAATCTTGATTCCAGCTTGTGCTTCATCCAGCCCAATATTTCATATGATGTACCCTGCATATAAGTTAAATAAGTAGGGTGACAATATATAGCCTTGATGTACTCCTTTCCTGATTTGGAACCAGTCTGTTGTTCCATGTCCAGTTCTAACTATTGCTTCTTGACATGCATACACATTTCTCAGGAGGCAGGTCAGGTGGTCTGGTATTTCCATCTCTTTCAGAATTTTCCACAGTTTATTGTGATCCACACAGTCAAAGGCTTTGGCGTAGCCAAAAAAGCAGAAATATATGTTTTTCGGGAACTCCCTTGCTTTTTCCATGATCCAACGAATGTTGGCAATTTGACCTCTGGTTCCTCTGCCTTTTCTACATCCAGCTTGAACATCTGGAAGCTCACTGTTCATGTACTGTTGAAGCCTGCCTTGGAGAATTTTGAGCATTACTTTGCTAGCGTGTGAGATGAAAGAAATTGTGCAGTAGCTTGAACATTTTTCATATTGCCTTTCTTTGGGATTGGAATGAAAACTGACCTTTTCCAGTCCTGTGACCACTGCTGAGTTTTCCAAATATGCTGGCATATTGAGTGCAGCACTTTCATAACATCATCTTTCAGGATTTGAAATAGCTCCACTGGAATTCCATCACCTCCATTAGATTTGTTCGTAGTGATGCTTCCTACAGCCCACTTGACTTCGCATTCCAGGATGTCTGACTCTAGGTCAGTGATCACACCATCGTGGTTATCTAGGTCATGAAGATTGTCTTTTACAGTTCTTCTGTGTATTGTTGCCACATCTTCTTAATATCTTCTGCTTCTGTTAGGTCCATACCATTTCTGTCCTTTATTGTGCCCATCTTTGCATGAAAAGATACCCTTGGTGTCTCTGATTTTCTTGAAGAGATCTCTAGTCTTTACTCTTTATTGTCTTCCTCTATTTCTTTGCACTGATCGCTGAGGAAGGCTCTCTTATCTCTCCTTGCTATTCTTTGGAACTCCGCATTCAAATAGGTATGTCTTTCCTTTTCTCCTTTACCTTTTGCTTCTCTTCTCTTCACAGCTATTTGTAAGGCCTCCTCAGACAACCATTTTGCCTTTTTGCATTTCTTTTCCTTGGGGATGGTCTTGATCCCAGTCTCCTGCACAATGTCATGAACCTCCTTCCATAGTTCCTCAGGCACTCTGTCTATCAGATCTAATCCTTTGAATCTTTTTGTCACTTCCACTGTATAATCATAAGGGATTTGACTTAGGTCATACCTGAATGGTCTAGTGGTTTTCCCTGCTTTCTTCAGTTTAAGTCTGAATTTGGCAATAAGGAGTTCATGGTCTGTGCCACAGTCAGCTCCCGGTCTTGTTGTTGCTGACTATACTGTATAGAGCTTCTGCATTTTTGGCTGCAAATAATATAATCAATCTGATTTCAGTGTTGACCATCTGGTGATATCCATGGGTAGGGTCTTCTCTTGTGTTGTTGAAAGAAGGTGCATTCTCTTGGCAAAACTCTGTTAGCCTTTGACCTGCTTCGTTTTGTACTCCAAGGCCAAATTTTCCCATTGTTCTAGGTATTTCTTGCCCCCTATAATGAAAAGGACATCTTTTTTGGGTATTAATTCTAGAAGGTCTTGTAGGTCTTCATAGAGCTGTTCAACTTCAGCTTCTTTAGCCTTACTGGTCAGGGTATTGACTTGAATTACCATGATATTGAATGGTTTGCCTTGGTATCGAACAGAGATCAATCTGTCACTTTTGAGATTGATACCAAGTACTGCATTTTGGACTCTTTTATTTACTGTGATGGCTCCTCCCTTTCTTCTAAGGGATTCTTGCCCACAGTAGTGGATATAATGGTCATGTGAGTTAAATTCACCCATTCTAGTCCATTTTAGTTCACTGATTCCTAAAATGTCGATGTTCACTCTTGCCATCTCCTGTTTGACCATTTCCAATTTGCCTTGATTCATGGACCTAACATTCCAGGTTCCTAAGCAATATTGCTCTTTACAGCATTGGACTTACTTCCATCACCAATCATATCCACAGCTGTGTGTTGTTTTTGCTTTGGCTCCATCTCTTCATTTTTTCTGGAGTTATTTCTCCACTGATCTCCCATAGCATATTGGGCACCTACCCACCTGGGGGGCTCATCTTTCAGTGCCCTATCTTTTTGCATTTTCATGCTGTTCATGGGGCAAGAATACTGAAGTGGTTTGCTGTTCCCTTCTCCAGTGGACCACGTTTTGTCAGAACTCTCCACCATGACCCGCCCATCTTGGGTGGCCTTACATGGCATAGCTCATAGTTTCATTGAGTTAGACAAGGCTGTGGTCCATGTGATTGATTTGGTTAATTTTCTGTGATTGTGGTTTTTAATCTGTCTGCCCTCTGATGGATAAGGATAAGAGGCTTATGAAATTATCCTGATGTGAGAGACTGAAGGGGAAACTGGGTCTTGTTCTGATGGGTGGGGCTATGCTCAGTAAATCTTTAATCCAATTTTCTGTTGATGGGCGAAGCTATGTTCCTTCCCTGTTGTTTGACCTGAGGCCAAATAAGGTGGAGGTGATGAAGATAATGGCGACCTCCTTCAAAAGGTCCAGTGCATGCACTGCTGCACGCAGTGCCCCGACAGTGGCCACTATCAACCCACGCCTCTGCTGGAGACTCCTGGACCCTCACGGGCAAGTCTGGGTCAGTCTTTTGTGGGGTCACTGCTCCTTTCTCCTGGGTCCTTGTGCACATAAAGTTCTGTTTGTCCCCTCCAAGAGTCTGTTTCCCCAGTCCTGTGTAAGTTCTGGCAGCTCTATGGTGGGGTTATTGGCAACCCCCTTCTAGAAGACTTATGCCATACCCAGGTCTGTTGCACCCAGAGCCCCTGCCCCTGTAGCAGGCCACTGCCTGCCCGTACCTTCGCAGGAGATACTCAAACAGAGTTCTGGCTGAGTCTCTGCGGGGTCTCTGGGTCCTGATGTGCACAATATTTGTTTGAGCCCTCTGAGTATCTGGCAGGTAAGAGGTTTGATTCTAAATGTGTTTTTGCCCCTCCTACCATCTTGCTATGGCTTCTCCTTTGCCTTTGGATGTGGGATATCTTTTTGTGTGTGTGAGATCCAACATTCTCCTGTCAATGGTGGTTCAGCAGTGAGCTGTAGTTTTGGAGATCTCGCAGGAGAAGATGAGCACGCATCCTTGTACTCCACCATCGTACACCACTTATCAGATCATGGTCTCTTCTTTATCCAGGATGGAGGGAAATGGCAGAGAAGGGATGAGAGGACTGGCAAGGGACTTTGCCGGTCCTCTGAGTTCTTCTCTTCTCTAGGAAGCATACTCACTGCAAAGGAAGGTTATTTGTGATAGAAACCAAACAAATTTCAGTTATTTCTATTTCTTCTGCCTACCCTTGGTTGAAGGTCATAGTGGTGATGGTGGTTTAGTCACTAAGTCATGTCTGACTCTTTGCAACCCATGGACTGCAGTCCGCCAGGCTCCTCTGTCCATGGGATTCTCCAGATAAGAATACTGGAGTAGGTTGCCATTTCCTTCTTCAGAGGATCTTCCTGACCCAGGGATAGAACCCATACATCTCCTGCATTGCAGATGGGTTCTTTACCAACTGAGCCACAGGGAATCCTGTAGGTCATAGTATACACAGCTATTGCTACATTTCAGAATTGTGCTGCCTGGCTTTTTCCAGAGTGAAGTATAAGTCTATAGGAGAAACTAACAGAAATTTCTTTTTTTTCTTTTTTTTTTTTTTGTTTTACTGTCTTACTCCATGCCAACATCTGCTGGATCATGGAAAAAGCAAGAGAGTTCCAGAAAAACATCTATTTCTGCTTTATTGACTATGCCAAAGCCTTTGACTATGTGGATCACAATAAACTGTGGAAAATTCTGAAAGAGATGGGAATACAAGACCACCTAACCTGCCTCTTGAGAAATCTGTATGCAGGTCAGGAAACAACAGTTAGAACTGGACATGGAACAACAGACTGGTTCAAAATAGGAAAAGGAGTACATCAAGGCTGTATATTGTCACTGTGCTTATTTAACTTATATGCAGAGTACATCATGAGAAACGCTGGACTGGAAGAAACATAAGCTGGAATCAAGATTGCCAGGAGAAATATCAGTAACCTCAGATGAGCAGATGACACCACCCTTATGGCAGAAAGTGAAGAGGAACTAAAAAGCCTCTTGATGAAAGTGAAAGAGGAGAGCGAAAATGTTGGCCTAAAGCTCAACATTCAGAAAACAAAGATCATGGCATCTGGTCCCATCACTTCATGGGAAATAGATGGGGAAACAGTGTCAGACTTTATCTTTTTGGGCTCCAGAATCACTGCAGATGGTGATTGCAGCCATGAAATTAAAAGACGCTTACTCCTTGGAAGAAAAGTTATGACCAACCTAGATACCATATTCAAAAGCAAAGACATTACTTTGCCAACTAAGGTCCGTCTAGTCAAGGCTATGGTTTTTCCAGTAGTCATGTATGGATGTGAGAGTTGGACTGTGAAGAAGGCTGAGCACCGAAGAATTGATGCTTTTGAACCATGGTGTTGGAGAAGACTCTTGAGAGTCCCTTGGACTGCAAGGAGATCCAACCAGTCCATTCTGAAGGAGATCAACCCTGGGATTTCTTTGGAAGGAATGATGCTAAAGCTGAAACTCCAGTACTTTTGGCCACCTCATGAGAAAGAGTTGACTCATTGGAAAAGACTCTGATGCTGGGAGGGATTGGGGGCAGGAGGAGAAGGGTCAACAGAGGATGAGATGGCTGGATGGCATCACGGACTCAATGGACATGAGTCTGAGTGAACTGTGGGAGATGGTGATGAACAGGGAGGCCTGGCATGCTGCGATTCATGGGGTCGCAAAGAGTTGGACATGACTGAGCAACTGAACTGAACTGAACTGAACTCCATATGATCTTGCAAACCTTATTGGTTTGGGGCCTGTCTTGTAAACATGATTCCCTGGTATCCCCCTCCCATATAGCCCTAGTGGGCTGAGGAATGATGTCAGAGGTCCCGGGAGCGATGGCTTTAGGGGAACTAGCAAGTGTGTTCAGGAGAGGAATTGTCTGTTCAAGTCAATTCAAGTCTGTTCAGGAGAGGTGTCTCACCTCACACAAGCCTCCACAGGGCCCAGACCCGTGATATGGCTCCCAGTTAGCCTGGAGGCCAAAGCAGTATGATAAGCACATGAGCATCCTCCCCCGACCCCACTCCCACCCCCGGCCCTGCCTGCACTCAGGTGTCCAGGAACTCCAGGGCTGTGTGCACCCCTGTTAGCTCAGAGCAGCAGGCCATCTTCCTGGGACCAGCAGTTACCCACCCCTGCACTCCTGATGCAGAGTGGGGAAGGTCATTTGAGCCAGACCCTGTTATGACTCTGTGGCTGGGAGGTACACAAGGCCTTTGAGGAAGTCAGGTCTCCCAAGTGTTTCTCATCAGCAGACTTCCTGGCATTGCTAAGAAATTTCTAGAATTTAGAGGTAACTGGCCCAACTTCCCCTGTTCATGGGGGTGTAATTTTTTGTCTTTTTCACTTGGAAACAAGTATCAGATAAAATACTACATCTTATTCCTGATTTTATGCCAAACAGCAGTCTACATAACTAGTGATCTGTTTTTTAAATCTTTCTAACTTACACTCTTATGTGAGTGTTGCTGATTCGGTGATATATTAACTGCTCCACATCCTCTTTTCTACACATTGTAAGTTGAACTGGGCAAAATTCCTGGAAGAAACAAAATACTGTGGCCCAGGGTATTATGGTTTTCAAGTAGGATATGACAAAAAACAGGTAAGAATACTCTCTAAGGAGAGGCCTGTATTGGAAGAAAATTAAGTTAGGTGGCTTATTACGATTTTTATTGAATTTTAAGAACTTTCTGATTTGTTTTGCTCCTAGAAAGGCCCCATCCATTGTCCTTTGAAAGCATATTATGTAGTCTGTAACCATATCCTCCATGATTAACATTTTTGAAAGAGTTTAATTTTCAAATGGACTGGGGAGCTTACCACTGGGACTGTTTTGAAAGCCTATTAGGTATTTCATGACCTGACTACTACAAAAATTTTAGCTATTGTTCTGGCTTCTTATTAGAACTGTGTATAGAACCCCTTCATTTTAATTAATATTTTCTCTTACTCATTAAGAAGCTGAAGGTCAAAGTTATGAAATGACTAGCTACACTGCTACTTAGCAGCAAGAGACAATTTCAAGAGTTCTTTCCATCGCATGGTGGTACTTAGATATATTTTAGTAATTTGTATTAATTTGATTAGATCTTTGGAGGAAACCTAAAGTTCTTGCAGTGAAGTTATTACTTTTATCCTCTAATGAAATATTTGACAACCCTGAAATTAATTGCCCATGTATTCTTTTGACAGATACTATTCAACCAAGAGATTCTAAGTGGCTAAGGAGGAGGGGAGTACAGTACATAAGGCATGGTCTCACCTTCAAGAAGGTTATGGTCTGGCAGGGACGATAATGTACTTTGGCAATTCTCAGGACTGCCTTTCCCACTGGACACAATAGGCACTGTCTAGAGCCCGCAGTACTTTCAGGATCCATGAAATGTATTGATTTCAGTATCTTTTCAAATCAGAAGAAAAAAATGAACACATTTGTCTTTATACCACAATCATTAAATATCATTTTTATCAGTTTGTAATGGAGAAAAAGTCCAAAAAAGGCAAAAATGCCCAATACCCATATTACAGCTCTGGAAATGCTACCCCAAGCACAGAAATCTGAATGCTTCATTTGCCCTACTTACCATCTCAGAAGCTTTATATATCTACCTTTTGTCTCCATTTCTGTATAGCACTCTTGGGAATTTTGCTTCAGGCTAAAATTTCCTTTGCAGAGGTTCAAAGATAGCTCTGGTGATAGTAGAGGTTGGTTTTCTGAACTCTGGAATCAAGTAGGCTTTCTGTACATATATTCTAGAAATAAAACACCATAATCTTAAATTTATGCCATTTTATGACCCTGACAAAAGCCTCTGAAACAGACTATTCTAAGGTTTTCCAAACTATATGATGATCATAGATATTCCTGAAAAATAATGGGTTCTATGACCAAATGATTTTGAGAACTGTTGCATATAATATTCCCTGTTCTTGTTGATTATCAGTGAGCATATTAAATGTTATCAGACTCCCAACTGTAGACAAATCTGGTTAACTTTGTTTAATACAGAATTTTCCAAACTTATTTGAACAAAGAGCCCTTTTTCAAGAATGTTTATCAACATTTCATGGGAAACTAATGTGCCTTGCTTGGAACATAATTCAAGAAATACTGGTCTATACCAGGCATTGACAACCCTTTTATGTAAAGGACCATATCATAAATATTTTAGGTTTTATGGGCCAGGTAGTCTCTGTCAAAAGTACTAAACTGTGCAGAAGAGTATCTTTAGACATTGCATAAACAAATGGGTGGCTGTGCACTGCAGCACAACTTACAAAACAAGCAGAGGACTGGATTTGGCCCAAAGGCCCTAGTTTGCCAACCCGTGGTCTATACTTTCCACTCAAACCTTTCAGAACAGCGATAGCTCCACCCAGAAAAGTTCCAAAGCTGTCTCACAACATATCACAGTCAAAAACAACCAATCCACCCTAAACTTTTATTTGGAAAATATCTTTTTGGCCTAAAACTAATGTCAACCTAAATAAATATCTACTCTTTTCATCAAAGGTCTTAAAAATACTTGCCAAGAAGACACAGAGGATATTCACTAAAACATGAACAGTGGATATCGCATGATACGGAACTACAAGGGACTTTGGTTTTCTTAGTTTTACTTTTCTGTAGCATTTATAATCAGAACAAAGACAGCAAAAGGCATTTTTAAATAACTCTCCTGTAGTTCAATATTTTTCAAAGTCCTTCTCTTGTCTTAACAATCGTGCCACCTCATAATTAACAGTACTTGGTGGTCCCCATTGCCTTGCGTGCGTCCGTGCTAAGTTGCTTCAATCGTGCCTGACTCTCTGTGACCCTATGGACTCTAGCTGTCCAGGCTCCTCTATCCATGAGGATTCTCCAGGCAAGAATACTGGAGTGGGTTGCCATGCCCTTCTCCAAGGATCTTTCCAACCCAGGGATCGAACCCACATCTCTTCCTGTGTTGGCAGGTGGGTTCTTTACCACTAGCACCACCTGAGAAGCCCTCCCATTTCCTTATATGGTCTTTTCTCATATCCCTCTCCCAGTTGTCCTTCTAATTAAAACAGGACAAATGTAGGTTCTGCTGTCAGCTTTCCTCAGTCTCTTCTCCACGTTTTTACTCTCTCTTTATGGCTATTTTCTAAATTTATATTCCTCAGTCTGATCCAGGTCCTTTTTGTCAGAATCACCTTGGAATTTACTAAGTATGTAGATTTCTAGCTCCACCTCAGATTGAATTAATAAAAATGCTCAAGGATAGAGCCTCAAGGATAGATGTATTTTTAAAAGCCCACAGGAAATTAGGTGGTACTCCTATTTAAAAGAAAACAAAAACAAAAGCAAAAAAATGCTGCTTTTGAGAGGCTTAATTGTATAACTTTTTTTCCTGGCTTGTTTTTTGTACCAGATTCTTAAAGCCTTATTTAAGAATCCATCTATCACATGCTCAGTCATGTCTGATTCTTTGTGACCCTATATAAAACTGTAGCCCACAGGGTTCCTCCATCCATGGAATTTTCCAGGCAAGAATACTGGAGTAGGTTGCCAGTATTTCCTCCTCCAGGGAATCTTCCCAACCCAGGGATCAAACCCGTATTTCCTGTGTCTCCTGCATTGCAGACAGATTTTTTACTGCTTGAACCATCAGGGAAGCCCTGTTTAAGAACATGGTTTATTTATCTTCTCATATTTTTTATAGGTAGCTACAAGTCTAATGCCCATTGACACATGAGATGGATCCCATTTTAATCAGCAAGACATACAAATATGTAGTAAACTTAAAGATGTATTTGTATTTGCTTGTTCTGTCTTCTTACCTTCCTTATACTTTGCAACCCATTATATTTGCATTTCTTTCTTCTGCCATACCACTGACATTTTCTCAAAGATCAACAGCCCTTTACTTGTTAAATCCAAGAGACACATAAATATTCATTTTTTGTGTTCTCTGTCTGACTTTTGGCACTGCTAACCATTCTCTGGTCTTGAAATGCTGGCAATTGCTGTCCTCCTAAATACCCCACAAATACTGCTGGTTCTTACCCCAAAATAAGCCCAACCTTACGGCCACAAATGTGTGCTTCCTTACTTTGTTCCTCCTCTGTCTGAATGGTACCACCATCCACCTCATCCCCAAACAGAAACCCAAGTATTTACCGTAATTCACCATTTTGCCTACTCCATCCACCTTAGACAATTGATCACCAATTTTACTTACCCACATGTCAACACAAAAGACTCTAAAAGCTCAAAGATTCTCTATAATTCACTTGGCGACAAAACCTGCTCTGAAGTGAAGTGAAAAGTGAAAGTGAAGTCGCTCAGTCGTGTCCGACGCTTTGCGACCCCATGGACTGGAGCCCACCAGGCTCCTCCGTCCATGGGATTTTCCAGGCAAGAATACTGGAGTGGGTTGCAATTTCCTTCTCCAGGAGATCTTCCCGATCCAGGGATTGAACCCAGGTCTCCTGCATTGTAGGCAGACGCTTTACCGTCTGAGCCACCAGGGAATGGAGGGTGATTCATAGTTTTAATTCATCTCATTTATTGTATTTGTATGCTTTACTGTGAAGATATTGGTATATTGATTAATGGCCTGACCTTCCTGAGTGTACTATGTAGTATATTTTGTATATATCATAGTATCCTTCAAGAAATATCCAAAAACTTCTTAAATCTAAAAAATGCTGGCATCAGCAAATCCTGAGGATTATGAACTTGTACATCCCAAGTAACTCTCCACATCCTCTCACTTTCTCCAACCCCTTCTTCCTTGGATAAAGTGACTATCACCTCTTGCCAGACTGCAATAGCAGCTCCCTAACCATCCCCCAGTTCTCACTGTTGCCTCCTCAAATCCATTTCCTACCTGCAGCTGAAATAATCTTTCTTTTTTTTACAAAAATGCTAATCTTCTCCCTTACTAAAGCCCTTTGATGTCATGCTTTGCTTCTACCTTTAAGTTCAAATTCAGAACATGGTCTAGAATTCCCCAGGTGATCCGGCCCCTGCCTAAATCCTGTCTTCTTTCTCATCACTTTCTGCCCTTAGCTCAGAGGTAACAAAACCCTTCCAGTTACTCCATGTCCTGCTATTTTTCACATTTAGCCTTGGAGTTGGACTCATTAAATATTTGCTGAATGAATAAACAAAATTTAACTTACTTTCTCGGCTCTCAAGAGAGCCTGATAGGTATTTTCTCTGAGCACATTCCCATTTTTTCTTTTCATTCACCTTGTGAGAATAACCATGAGGGATGGGAAGTAGAGGTAACAATGACCATAACTAATAGTATTATGTAATAAAAATAATGCTGTGGACAGGAGCAAGCTAAATTTTATGACCAAACACAAATGTCCTGTTGCCCTAATGACATTTCGAAAGTATTTCCTGACATTTGGGCCACTTTCTTTTTCTTTTTTTCCATTTTTGACTGCACAGGGTCTTCGTTGCTGCGTGCAGACTTTCTCTAGTTGCGGTTATTCAGGCTTCCTATCGCGATGGCTTCTCTTGTGGTGGAGCATGCGCTCTAGACTCGAGGGCCACAACGACTGTGCTACGTGGGCTCAGCAGTTTCGGCTCCCAGGCTCTAGAGTCCAGGCTCAGTAGCTGTGGCCTATGGGCTTAACTGCTCCATGGCACGTGGGCTGTTCACCAACCAGGAATGGAATCCTTGTCCCCTACATTGATCTATTGTATACTAGTTGCTTCTCTAGCTAACATTCAACATTCACAGTAGTTGAACCTCTGATTAACATTGTTAAACATCTATCATGTACATAACACTTTATATACAGTGTGTAAATGATATATAATCCATGTAATAAACGTAAGGTAGGTATTGTTATCTCAGTCTTAAGGATCAGGAAATTAGGCTCATAGAGTTTGATGGATTTACTCCAAGGTCACAGATTCAACAAATGGCAGAAATGGGATTTGAACCCCATCCTCTTCCTCTTCTAAATCGTCTCTGCTCCTGCACTCTGTCTTTTGGGCTCGGTGAAAATTGGCCATACTGCTGGGCAAGCTTGAAGTGATGAATCATGGGCGATCAGGAGGAAAACTAGTGAGAGAGGCACATGGGAAAGACAGACTAAACAGGAAAGAAGTAAAAAGCATAGAATGTACAAACTCCTTAATTATAAAGATATCTGGCTACATTATACATTCCATCAAGGAAGGGCCCACTTTGACTTTCTCTCTCCCACTGCCTAGGACAGAGCAGGGAACAGAGTGAATACTTAATGAAGACTTATGAATTGATATGAATTGACTACTTATTAATAAGATGTTGACAATGTTAACTAAGTATCATAACATTAATCACTCTCTACTTTTCCCCACCCTTCAGATAGAGTGTAGTTGAGGTCATAAGAAGGTGTGGTGGGTGCAGTGACACTTATCAGTAGAAGGCATTTTAATCCCTGTAAAGATCTCATTAAACTCGCTGACCTAATATTTGAAAAACACCGATTGCCAAAGCCAAAGTCCTGTGTTTGACTTTCAAGGAACAAGTTGTATTTCTGTCAATGAACTGTTTAGAAACTGTATCTTATATCCACAAATATTTATTAAGCACTTACTCTAAGCAAGGCAATGAGTAGGCACTATGCATGGAAACATCCAAATATCCAGATGTATACAATTGAAATACCCTTAAAATGCCATTTTGTTTGCCAAAATAGTCCAAACAAAGACCTTCTATGGAGAGAAAAAAGCCATCTTGCTTATTTCAACTATCATGTCATTTTCTTAACTAAACACTTCCAAAGAAGCATTGTAAAAAAAAAAAAAAAAGACTCATTTTCCTGTGTAGATGATGCCGTGTCTGAATTCCGATTCTTGGTGGGAAAGCTGCTTTGGTTCAGCTCTGGAAGGAAAAGCCTTCTGTTCCTTTCAGAAGTCTCAGTGAGGGCCAAAGGCCTCTGTCCAGGGTGTGTATGTGAGTGTGTTTGTGTGTATTGGTTTCTAGAAGATGTAGAGCAAGATGAGCCAAAGGTATGTTAACCTGGTGCCTCTGATGTGCTTCAACCAGAATTTTTATAGGGCTGTGCAGCCAGAAGGCACTCTCCGTTTTCCTGGTGGAAATTAGAGTACTTTATACCTTAGCCAGAGGACAGAAGCAGGATCCAAAGAGAAGACATTATAAGTGCTTGGAGATGGGGGTATGTCACAGGCAACTGGCCCAGTAATTCCTAAATCCTGTTGCCATCAAAAACATATGAAACAATTATTTGGAATTTTTGTTTGTTTTAAATTTTTTCTATTCTTTTTCAAATTCTTTCTCTGTTTAGGTTATTAGAGAATATTGAGAAATTTCCTGTGCTATAAAGTGGGTCCTTATTGATTATCTATTTTTAATACAGCAGTGTGTACATGTCAGTCCCAAACTCCCATTCTCCCTCTCCCCTCACCCCTTCCCTCTGGTAACTAAGTTTGTTCTCTAAGTCTGTGAGTCTGTTTCTGTTTTGTTGATCAACTCATTTGTATCATTTTTTTAGATTCTTCATATAAGTGATATCCTATGATATTTGTCTTTCTCTGCCTGAGTTACTTCAATTAGTATGATAATCTCCAAGTCCATCCATGTTGCTACAAATGGCATTATTTCATTTTTTTATGGCTAAGTAATATTTCATTGTATATATGGGGAAAAACAAAATAATTGTTTGAAACAATAAATAAAAAATAAATTCAAACTCATTAAACTGTTGATCATGTTAAAATAATAATAATAAAATAATCTTCCTCTGGTCAAAAAAAAAAAAAAAACCCACCTGAGAAGTCTCCTAAAAACTGAAGACTTGGGCCCCAATCACATACCTAGATTTTCCAATGGGTAGGAGCTGGGAATCCGCTCAATCGAGTCCCTAGGTGACTAAGAAGATAAAAGATGACAAATAATCAATGACAATTGTCAAATTTTGAGTATTTAGTTTACCATAAAGTAGGGCTTTTCAGAAAGAAAGAACTCCATTACAGGTTGAAAAAGTCAATTTAGAGAAGAGTATAACAGCAATTACAGCCTTAGAAATATATTCTTACTACAGGGTCAAAAATGACAGTGTGTAGGCCCAAACCAGCGGATGAGAAGTCCAAAGACCTGCATTGTTCTCTGTCTTAGGTATATGAACTCAGGGAACTTACATGAGTTTCCTCAGCTGTTTCCTTAAATAAACTAAATAGAAACACCATGTCTAAACATAGGTGTCACCAGTGTGTTTAAAGTTATCTGAGTCTGTTTTCTCACCTATAAAAATGGGAGTGCTCATATGAATTCCTTTAAACACTAATTTTCTCATTGCAAATGTAGAATTGAAAGAAGTTTTTTTTTCCCTCTCATTGAGCAAGTCTTTACATAGAAACACTGGTTTATAGAAAATGTATTTTTATTTTTTTTATTTTTTAGAAAATGTATTTTTTAAAAAAAGCAAATTAGCTTTGCTCCTGTCTTCCAAAGACACAGTGGGGAAGAAAGTAGAGGTTCTCTATTCAAAGAGCAGGTTTTTGTTACATTTTCTCACCATTCCTGACTCACTTTAATTTACATCAAAGTAGGAAAAGAGTTAATGTTATGGGTTAAATTGTGCCCCCCTCAAAAAAGATATACTGAAGTCTTAAAGCCCAGAACCTGTGAATGTGACCAAATATGAAAATGGGGCATTTGATTAAACAAGTTAAGATGAGGTCAGTCTGGTGGGCCATGACCCAATATGACTGATGTCTTTATAAGAGAGAAAATTTGGACACATAACATGCACAGAGAGGAGAAGGCCCTGTCCCTGACACTGAAGAACCATGTGATGAAGGAAGCAGAGACTGGGATGTTACAGCTGAAAGCCTGGGAACCCAAAGGATTGACAGCCACCACCAGCCGCTAGGAAGAAGCAAAGACTGAATTCTACTCAGACTTTCGAGCAAGTGTGGCCGTGCTGACGCCTCAGTTTCAGCATTTTAGCCATTTCTGTTGTATTGAGCCTCTCAGCTTGTGGCACTTTGTAAAGGCAACTCTAGGAAAATAATACAGTGAGTGAAATTGTCAGTATGCTTGACACAGCCATGTCTCCTCTAATCCTATCAGAGGAGAAAGAAGACTTCTATCCATCTTGGGTGACACACTAGCAGTGGTACGGTTTGGGGCATGTCCTGAGGCCCCAAGAAATACCCATCAATCCTTCCCTGAGCAGAGTCCCAACACCTGGAGTGGCATCACAAGGAGGGTGGCCATGCAAGCCAAAAATGGGCTGGCAGAGACACTAGCTCTCCAATCTATTAAAAGTGAAAGTGAAAAGTGAAAGTCGCTCAGTCATGTCCGACTCTTTGCAACCCCATGGACTGTAGCCTGCCAGGCATCTCTGTGCATTGGGCTTCTCCAGGCAAGAATACTGGAGTGGGTAGCCATTCCCTTCTTCAGGGGATCTTCCCAACCCAGGGATCGAACCCAAGTCAAAACAAAATGAAACATGGTGTTAAAAGCTGTAGCACCCATTCATTTCAAATGTGATGTTAGTACCTAAAAGTCGAAGTGCTGACTACCACTTAGCCTATCAGTTTCACATACTTTATGGGACAGTTTGATCTGTCATTAAATTACATACAGTTCATACATTTCATTACAAAGTAGCATTTGCTTGGGAAAACCAGGAAATTGTGCTAGAACACCTTTCTGAGATATAGCCCTGCCTTGTTGTCCTGAAGATGAAATATTAAAATAGTGGATTTGTAAACCAAAATCATTATCCCACCCTAGGTATTGCAGCTGTTTTTTTATCAACACAGTCTTGCATAATACAAAGAAGGTTTATTATTCCCATTAGTTCACTGGTGGAAATTAAATAACAGGGCAAAGAAAAGTAATATATATTCTCACTGTCAGATATGCAAATAGAGTGTATGAAGAACTATCCCTATTAACTTGCTGTCTGCCCAGAGAACCAGGCTCGTCCTCTGACATCCATCCGCTACAGGTTAATTGGGGAGGCTGCTTGTTTAAAGAGCCTAGCAATTATTCTGAGGAACTGACCAGCCAAATCTATTCCATTTGATTATGAGTGAAAATGCAGAGCTTAACTCTTCTCTAAAAACAAAAATAAAACATGTTTTGAAGGTGGGAGGAAGGAAATCTGAATTCTGCTCAACGCTTGACGCTGACATTTCATTCTGTCAAGAATATTAAATTGTTTCGTTCAAACAGCTTTTTAAGCCATCTATTACAAATAGGTGAGCTGGGGTGCTCAGTACAATGCAGTTTTTGTACTAGATAGGGAATTCAATGATTCTGAAATATTCTAGGCTCATGGTCTATTTCACTGTCCCTGTAGAATCTTCTGATTAAGTGAGGAAGCCCAGGAATATAGACATGAAAAGATTTTATTTTTAGTTGTTGCCTTTGGCAAAAGTTCTCTGCCTAAACAGAGGGAGGGGATTTATTCTGAAAAATCGGAATTTTCTTTTTCTGCCACATAAAGAAATAAAAATAGCAAAGGCCTCGTAAATTATCATTCCTCAATGTCAGGATGTCTAGTTTTGTAGCCAGTTGTCAGGTGAGGGCTGTTCACTCTTCAGGCGAGTCCCCTGCCTGTTTCCTGATGCTAAAATGACAACTGGGAACAGAAGAAGAGGCCTTTGGGCAAAAACATTTTCTTTTTTTTTCCCACGAACAGGTACGGGTTTCAGCGAGGCCAGAGATGACATAGATGTTCTCATCATTATCATACACCTCCCTTCCACCAGCAAAATTCTCTATGTCAAGGGTACTCACACACCTCTTGTACCAAGCCTCAAGGATGTCAGGATCTAATGAGCTCATCATGTATAAATGCTGGCACTGCTTTCTCCTCATTCCCTGAAGCAACCTTGCCAGTGATCTTTCTGCAAGAGGCCCAGAATGAGTCAGGGTTGGTGTTTTGGTTTAGTCACAGCCAACCCTAAATCCATAGTTCACTCTATCTGACCTAAAGCCGGGGAAATTTCAAGAGTTCAACACACTGGATCTTGGCGTCCCCACTGTTGCCTTTATTCTAGTCCTAATGTCTCCCTTGCATGCTGGACTGGATGCTGAGACAGCCTGCCCACGGTTTCTTCTCTATTCCCCAGGACTGTTTCCCAGGGGCATGATATGCTGGGATATCATGCCCATGCTCATGTTACTTTACATGGAGAAAAGGGGGTACTTTGCAGTGCAATCAAGTTTAGGGATCAGCTACGCTGAAATAGGGAGATTGTTCAAATTGTCCTATTCTACGTACACGGACCCTTTTCAAAGCAGAGAGTTGCAGCCAGCCAGAGAAATTCAGAAGGTGAGAGGGACTTAATACGAGGGAAGTTCTCCATTGCTGAGTGACCAGGCACCCATAAAAGGCACAGGGATATAGTGGTGAGCCCAACAGGTAAGACCTAAGACTTTATATTCTACTGTGATCCTTACATGCTAGAGTCATTCCATAAGATGTGTGCATTTATTGTGATTTTAAAGTTATCTTAAGACTCGGAGTCATAATAACATTACCTCCAAAATGTATGGAAATGTGATCAACATTAATCTTGCATCAAAGAATAGCAAGCACTGCCTTTTACATCCTATAACTACAATTTAGTATTTCTTTTGCAAGAGAAAAGAAAAAAGGTAGTAACTTTTATGAGGCAATGAAGTGCTCATGTTATACCTCAGTGAGCTAATGAAAAAAAAATCATTTTATTTCAGAGATTTGGGCAATTAATCCACAAAGAGAAAGCAAGGCTGTGGCCAAGGCTGGAAGTACTATGGAAGTACATAAACAATTTGCTGGTTATATCTCAGACTAGGTATGCCTCCTGATTAAAAGTGGGGGAAAAATCCTCTCACCCTCCCATTGGAAGCAAGCCCTGACTCTCACTGGAGACCACTTTGTAAGCCAAAAAAACTCATGCCAGAGAACACTGAATTTATCTCAATGGCAGTTTATCACAGAGGGTGTCAAGGCTAAACAGCATAACTGCATGAAATGCTTGTGTGTATTAGACCAATCCAAAGCCATTGGTTTTGTAAAGCAGAGCCCTTCACAGAGGTGTTGGCCCAACATCATCAACATCTCTGTTTACAGCTTGTGCTGCAAAGAAGTAAATAGAAAGTGAAGCTAAAAAAGAAAACAGACTCTTCATTGAGTTGCCTCCTATTTACCAGTAATCCCACTGAGGGTTTTTTGGATTGGCAAAACTGAGCTGTATATGTTTATATTGGTAACATTTTCCAGTAGGTTCTACCAAAAGGTATCTGAGTACCTTGTGTTGTGAAATTCAGGGAAATGGAAAACATTAAAACAAATAAGCCTTGTCTCCCAGTACAGCCTCCTGGAAAAGAAATTCTACCTTTCCAAGGGCATCAGCCTAAATGAGGCCTCAGTTCTTAAATTCATCAATCAGTTGCCTTAGAAACCAGCAGAATATGGTAAGCACCTCCAGTTAGCAAAGTAATACAGTGATAGGTTCAATCACCTGTTACTGGCCAAATACGCACTTGAGAGAAGGTAGAATTGGTATTATTCATTGTGACTTATGTCCTGCACTTGCAGATTTTGTGAGTGAGTCAGTCACTCAGTCATGTCTGACTCTTTGCAATCCTATGTACTGTAGCCCACCAGGCTCTTATGTCCATGGGATTTTCTAGGCAAGAATACTGGAATGGGTTGCCATTTCCTTCTCCAGGAGATCTTCCTGACCCTGGATCAAACCTGGGTCTCCTGTGTTAGCAGGCAGATTCTTTACCATCTGAGCTACCAGGGAAGCCCATCAGAACTTTGGCCCTTACAGAAAATAAAAAGTCTATCTCCTACATGTAAGAGCTACTTTCCCTAGTAGCTCAGTTGGTAAAGAATCTGCCTGCAGTGCAGGAGACCTGGGTTCGAGCCCTGGGTCAGGAAGCACCCTAGAGAAGGAAATAGCAACCCACTCCAGTACTCTTGCCTAGAGAATTCCATGGACAGAGGAAGGAGCCTGGCAAGCTACAGTCCATGGGATTGCAAAGAGTTGGACATAACTGTGTGATTAACTTTCTTTCTTTCTTTTATTCCTACATGTAGAGAAAGGAGGAAGGAATGCTGGGTACATTGGGATTAGGAATTCTTGTTTATTAGCCATCGGTGATTTGTCTCAATTGGAAAACACTCAGAAAAAGTGCAATATAGTCCTGTTCAACAAATTTTGTATTGAATTCCTACTATGTACAAGGCATGTCATGAAAACCAGCAACAAATTATATTTACTCTTATTTCTGAAAAGTATCAGGAATTTTCCAAAATAAACTGATAATACAGTATGATCTAAATATGAATATGGCATGAAAAAAATGTTCTTTCATTTATTTAATTTTACCGGATGAAGACAGATACTGAGTTTATAAGTAAACTAAGAAATTATCAGATTTTAAAATTAAATCTTTGAGACCTCCAAAACTGTTCTATCATCCAAAGTTACACATATAACTAAAAGTAAAGATTATAGTTGTCGGTTCTAAAATCAGTCCCTAATTCCATCTGCAAGGGGGTTTAACTAGCATCTCTAAATACTCTGTTAGTTTTCAAAATTTTCATCCGTGTGTCGCTCTCTAGACTTATTCCAACCCTCTTTACCCCAAAATAATGATCAGTTCTTCTATCAGGGCATTTAATTCCAAGCTCTTGTGCATTCTAAGTCTCTTCAGTCATGCCTGACTCTTTGGGACCCCATGAACTGTAGCCCGCCAGGCTCCTCTGTTCATGAGATTCTCCAGGCAAGAATACTGGAGTGGGTTGCCATACCCTCCTCCAGGGGATCTTCCCCACCCAGGAATCAAACCCCAGGTCTCTTATGTCTCCTGCATTGGCAGGTGGGTTCTTCACCACTAGCGCCACCTGGGAAGCCCTCTGAGTTCTTAGATTTGCTCATCTGTTGTTTTCCCTCTCTCTTTTTTCTCATGTTGTTGCTCAAAGTTGATCCTTCATACTGTAATACACTTTTTCCCCCTCTTTCCTCCCCCACTTTCCTTCGCTGTCTCTCCGCCTCTCATGTGGCTAGCCAGTGTTCAGCATCTCCTTTTACCTTTCTCCATGCTTGTATCTTGGACATGTACAGGTGAGAGGTGAATCATTGTTTGCTTTACCAAAATGGCATTATATGCAAGAATTACATCTTCCTTTTCTTGCCTAATAGTGCATAATATCCTTTTGAATTAGGTGATATAGGGTTACCTTACTCTTTTTTTGGAGGGGGGGGAATATGTGATTTTATTTTTTTCCTTTTCCTTTTTTTTTAATTTAACTTTATTTATTTTAATTGGAGGCTAATTACTTTACAATATTGTATTGGTTTTGCCATACATCAACATGAATCCGCCACGGGTGTACACGTGTTCCCCATCCTGAATCCCTCTCCCTCCTCCCTCCCCGTACCATCCCTCCGGGTCATCCCAGTGCACCAGCCCCAGGATTCTGTATTGAACCTGGCTTGGCAATTCGTTTCTTATATAATATTATACATGTTTCCATGCCATTCCCCCAAATCATCCTACCCTCTCCCTCTCCCACAGAGTCCAAAATACTGTTCTATACATCTGTGTCTCTTTTGCTGTCTCACATACAGGGTTATCGTTACCATCTTTCTAAATTCCATGTATGTGTGTTAGTATACTGTATTGGTGTTTTTCTTTCTGGCTTACTTCACTCTGTATAATAGGCTCCAGTTTCATTCACCTCATTTGAACAGATTCAAATGTATTCTTTTTAATGGCTGTACATTGTGTATATGTACCACAGCTTTCTTATCCATTCATCTGCCGATGGACATCTAGGTTGCTTCCATGTCCTGGCTATTATAAACAGTGCTGCGATGAACATTGGGGTACACTCTTTTAGTAGATTTGTAATACTCCATGTTTTGAATATACCACAGTTTATTTATTCATTTCTCTATTAATGGCTATTC
This sequence comes from Capricornis sumatraensis, assembly GCF_032405125.1. NCBI lineage: Eukaryota > Metazoa > Chordata > Mammalia > Artiodactyla > Bovidae > Capricornis > Capricornis sumatraensis. Next base: position 64,524,199 of record NC_091072.1, on the reverse strand, counting down.
ATTTTGTTTTTCAGTATTGTACCTCTCCAAACAGAGCTGCAATAAACATTCTTAGAGACTAGGACTTTCAGTTTTATGGCACAGAATTACAGGAATGAAACTATTGAGTTTACCAGTATGCACATTTTTTATTTTAAATAGTATTGTCAGAGTGCTTTTTGAAAAGTGCATTCTACCAATCATGCATGAGGATATTCTTCTCCCTAAATTCCCATCTATCGTAGGTGTAATCTTCCGTTAAAGATTTTCAAAATAGTGCGTGAGATGTTGTTTCTTTTAAATTTTATCTTCCATTTTCCTAAATAGTAAAAAGAAATTAAATATCTTTTTGTTTACTGCTCATCTAGACTTGTTCCTTTATGAATTATCCACTCAAATCCTTTGTCCATTTTCCTTGGGTATGTTTTGTCTTATGGTTATCAATGTCCAAACTCTCATTTTATATTTCAGATAATAGCACTTTGTCATCTGTGTTGTAAAATTTTTTAAACTACTGATTTTTACATCTTATTGCTCTGTTTTTTACATGATTTACTTTGTTCTGATTTTTACACGATTTACTTTATCTAGAATTTTATATGGCGAAAAATGAGGGTCAAAGTTTATTTTCTATCAGGTCGAGTGAACTAAACGATTCCTTTCCCACTGAATTTAAAATACAATGTCTTTTTTTTTTCCTGCCCCTGTCAGTTTGTAATTTCTATGCTGTGTGTGGGGGGGCGGGGGGGGGGGAGGTGTATGTGTGTGTGCGCACACACAGGCTCAGTCGTTTTCGATTCTTTGTGACCCGATGGACTGTAGCCACCAGGATTCTCTGTCCGTAGGATTCTCCAGGCAAGAATACTGGAATGGGTAACCATTCCGTCTCCAGGGGATCTTCCCAACCCAGGAATTGAACCCACATCCCCTGCCTTATCAGGCAGATTCTTTACCACTGCACCACCTGGGAAGCCCAATTTCTATGCTGCTGCTGCTGCTGCTGCTAAGTCGCTTCAGCTGTGTCCGACTCTGTACGACCCCATAGATGGCAGCCTACCAGGCTCCCTGTCCCTGGGGTTCTCTAAGCAAGAACACTGGAGTGGGTTGCCATTTCCTTCTCCAATGCAGGAAAGTGAAAAGTGAAAGTGAAGTCGCTCAGTCGTGTCTGACTCTTTGTGACCCCATGGACTGCAGCCCACCAGGCTCCTCCATCCGTGGGATTTTCCAGGCAAGAGTACTGGAGTGCGGAATTTCTATGCTCAGTTCAGTTCAATTGCTCAGTCGTGTCCGACTCTTTGCGACCCCATGAATCGCAGCACACCAGGCGTCCCTGTTCATCACCAACTCCCAGAGTTCACTCAGACTCACGTCCATCCAGTCAGTGATGCGTTCCAGCCATCTCATCCTCTGTCGTCCCCTTCTCCTCCTGCCCCCAATCCCTCCCAGCATCAGAGTCTTTTCCAATGAGTCAACTCTTCGCATGAGGTGGCCAAAGTACCGGAGTTTCAGCTTTAGCATCATTCCTTCCAAAGAAATCCCAGGGCTGATCTCCTTCAGAATGGACTGGTTGGATCTCCTTGCAGTCCAAGGAACTCTCAAGAGTCTTCTCCAACACCACAGTTCAAAAGCTTCAATTCTTTGGCGCTCAGCCTTCTTCACAGTCTGACTCTCACATCTATACATGACCACAGGAAAAACCATAGCGCTAGTACCTGATAATTTGGACTTCCCTGGGAGCTCAGTGGTAAAGAATCCACTTGCCAATGCAGGGGATGAGGGTTTGAGCCCCGAGTTGGGAAGATGCCCTGGAGAAGGAAATGGCAACCCACTCCAGTATTCTTGCCTAGGAAATCCCATGAACAGTGGAGCCTTGCAGGTACAGTCCATGTGGTCAGAAGAGTCAGATTCAACTTGATGACTAAACAAAACCTGCCTATTTAGATTATGGCAGCTTTACAGAATATTTTATTACCTATTATGCACAATCCCTCCTTACTATTCCTGTTTTCTTAATTTTATTTGCTACTCTAAATACTTACTATTAATATAAGTTTTAAATCATCTTATTAAATTCTCCCCCAAATATCCTTATTTTTATAATTGGCATTGTACTGGATTTATTAATTTTGAGAGCATGGATGTTTTAACATTTTAACTCTTCTCATCCAAAAATATGGCATATTGTTCCATTTGTTCAGAGAATTTTGTCTTTACAGAGCAATTTTTTTTTTTTGCTACCATATGTTACTATATTTTTTGACGAATTCTTTCCTGAGTATTTCATGCTGCTGCTGCTAAGTCGCTTCAGTCATGTCCGACTCTGTGCGACCTCATAGACAGCAGCCCACCAAACTCCCCCGTGCCTGGGATTCTCCAGGCAAGAACACTGTAAATTTTAGATTATATATTTATTAGTGTATTCTCTTTTATTTCATATATATCTTAATTTCTTAGAATGACTACATGGTACCTTCATTTTTAATCATCAGTTAATAGCGATGCCGCTTAAAGCTATAAACTTCATCTGAGTGTAATTCTTCTATGTTCCATAAAATTTGAGTCCTATGTCTCGTTTTTTACTGCCTTGAAGATAGTTTGTAATTTCTGTTTTCATTTTCTCTTTGATTCAAGAGTTATTAGTTTTAATGTGCAAATTTATTATATAGCTCTCAGGAAACATGATTTCCTAACTCTGCTAAGCAGTGCAAGAGGGTTCAGCTGTATGCTCCCTTCCATCTGAGCAGAATAACTAGTTTGACAAGAATGGCCCTGTCTGTCCGATTGTTTTATAATTACCGATGCGCTGGAGAATCAGTGTGTCTAATGGTTAAGACTATGGGCTTTTAAGTCAGACTGCCTGGTTTCTAAAATCTGGTCCTGTCACATAAATTACTTAACTTCATTCAGCTCTGCTTTTATTCCTAATATATGGGAGATAATGCAGAATGCCTCATAGCATTTTGTGACAATCCAGTACAGGGATCCATAGAAAACTTGGAGTCAGGAATATAGTATACATTCAATAAATATATACACTAAATAAATATTACTTATATTATAGTATAAGTAATGTACTTATATTCCCTGGTGGCTGGGTTCCCTGGTGGCTCAGACAGTAAAGCATCTGCCTGCAATGCGGGAGACCTGGGTTCTATCCCTGGTATGACAGAAGGGAAGGTCCCCTGGAGGAGGGCATGGCAACCCACTCCAGTATTCTTGCCTGAAGAATTCCCATGGACAGAGGAGCATGGCCGGCTACAGTCCATGGGGTTGCAAAGAGTCGGGCATGACTGAGCGATTAAGCACATATTACAGTCAGTTCTTTAAGCTCTAAGACAATGTGTGTAAATATGTTTTGGAAAGATCATAAAATTAGGTAGAAATGTAAATCAGTATTAGTATTACTAAAATAAATAAGAGCAACATGAGGGTTTCCAAAACATAATTATGCTACATATAATTCCAGAGAATAAAATTATTTTAAATTATATACAATAAAACAATACTAAAAATTAAGTTGAAGTCCTTCGAGGACAGGGTTGTGCCCCATCCCACAGTAAAGATACAGAGTTTGGAGAACAGAGCTGGACATAATGGAAAATAAAGCAAAATGTTTTCTTGATTTTCTATGATTAAGTACTATTCTCAGTAAATTCTTGCTGAACTACACAGAATCGAGATTCTAATTTGTTATTTCATATCTCTCTGCTACAAAAAGGGTGTCTCTAAAATTACTTATGAAAGCACTTTTAAAAATATCACTGGAGTAGTATAAGTCAAAATTCATTATCCACAAGCTAACACACACACATACACACACAGAGTAATAAATCAAAAACCATGCAACCTGGCACATTTTGAAAGACATTTCAAGCTCTGCCTCCATTTCCTAATATAAAAAAGTGGCTTTTTTTAAAAAAATATTAGAATGTCTCCATTTCCTTGGCATTTTGAATTCCTATGAGTCAATAACTTTTGCAGCATTATGCAAAGTGGTCTAAAAAGAGATTTAAAAAGTGGGGGCAGTGGTTTTTCATCTCCTGCCTTGTATGAATTTAACTCCAGCTTCAGATTCCTGGCACACACTTAAAAACTTTTTCAAACCAAAATGTAAGGAGTACAGTCCAACATAGTGCAAATTGAGTACCTGAGCACTGAGGGGAAGAAAACTGAAGGAGCTATTAACATGAGAGAAAACTCACCACTGATCCTCTGAGCTCCCCCAACACCAGTAGTTTTAAGACTCTGGAATGCTTACAAATCACCAGCAGAACTTGTTAAAATGCAGATTTCAAGCTCCAGCTCCCAAGATTCTGATTCAATAGGATTGTGATGGGAGCCAAGAATTGGACGTTTTATTAGATTCATAATCAGAGGAAGGACATAATGTCTCTATTTTTCTTTCTCTGGAACACGAAACACAAAATAATGTGTAACATGTAAAGACGTAGCATTGCCTTACTTTACCTCACCAAATGGGGAGGAGGAGATGAGACAGTTTATGAAGACTCTTCTAGCTCTGTGATGCATATGTTTGTAAAAATCCAGGCCATGTGCATTACACAGACATTTCTTAAATGTAGCAAAGATCCACACTGTCTAGATTTTCCACTTAGATATTTTCCAGGGTGGCTGTTTAGTCACTAAGTCATGTCTGATTCTTGCGACACCATGGACTGTAGCCTGCTAGGCTCCTCTGTCCGTGGGATTTTCCAGGCAAGAGTACTGGAGTGGGTTGCCATTTCCTTCACCAGGGGATCTTCCGGACCCAGGAATCGAAACCAGGTCTCCTGCACTGCAGGCGGACTCCTGCATTCCAGGCGGATTCTTTACAGACTGAGCTACATTTTCTATGAATAAGTCCTCATTTATGGGCTTCCTGGGGGGCTCAGCGGTAAAGAATCCGCCTGCAGTGCAGGAGATGCAGGAGAAGACACAAGTTCCATCCCTGGGTAGGGAAGATCTACCCAAGAAGGTCCCTGAGTAGGTTGCGAAGGAAATGGCAACCCACTCCAGTATTCTTGCCTGGGAAATCACTTGGAAAGAGGAGCCTGGAGGGCTGCAGAACACGAGATCGCAGAGTCAGACGGATGAGTGACCGAGCACTATGTACTGATTTAGGATTACTGACACCATTGCACACTGTGTCATCATCACAAGTAGATTAAAAGTCTACCAGCCAACTGTGAAATATTTGCAAACAATAAGACATTGAAAGTCAGTATAATTAATGTAGAGAAATTATTTAGGAAAAGCATTAACCCTAATTTTAAAAAAAGGGGTTGGGGGGGCAGAAAGAACATAAGACACTGTGTAGTGCAAGAAAAAAACTAGGTCAAAAAGCCTATGGAAAACATTCAAATCCTCTTAATATTTAAAGAAAAGCAAATTAAAATAAGGATTTCAGTTAGCAAAAAATCTTTAATGATAAAACCTCTCCTTAAGGATACTATGAAAATGGACACTCTCATACAGTCCTGGTGTTGGTTTTTAAATATTTCTGAAAAGTAGTTTGTAATATATATCAAGAACCTTTAAAAATTCAGATTATTTTAATAATTCTTGTCTAGGAGAAAATGGTAAAGAAATAATAAGAAATTCAAGTAAGTATTGGTAAAAATGCTCATTATAGAATGATTATAAAAACAGTAAGTTAGAAAAAATTTACACATAAAAATGAGGTTATTGCATAAATTATGATATACTCATATTGTGAAAACAGTATACAGCCATTAAATTATATTTGTTTTTGAAGAACATTAAATGGTATAAGAAAATGTTCAATATAAAATAATAAGCAGGGAGAAAAGGATTAAAACTACATATTTGGCAAATATCCCCAAAATTTATCTTTTCATACTTCTGTGTGCAAACACAAATGAAAAAAACATGCATCAAAGTCTTGAGTGTTTCTCCTTATAATTCTCTACACTTTCTGAATATTCTACAATGTATCTGTGTTCCTTTCATGTTTATAACTGAAAAAAATTAATACCAGACATATCAGAGGTTCACAAGGAAGAATCTGTTCCCCAAATAAGCACTTTTATTCCAAACAAAAGCAAATTTTACATGTATTTTAATATGTATTACTGGTGTATGTGTGTGTGTGTATGTGTACTCAATCATGTCCAACTCTTTGTGACCCCATGGACTGTAGCCCACCAGGCTCCTCTGTCCATGGGATTTTTCGGGCAAGAATAGTGGAGTGGGTAGCCATTTCCTTCTTTCAGGGATCTTCCCTACCCAGGGACTGAACCCGGGTCTCCTGTGTCTTCTGCATTGGCAGGCTGATTCTTTACCACTGAGCCACCTGTGGCTTCCCTACATATAACTGAAATTAGCACTAAATCTAGTAAGGTTCCCATATCATTAACAGAAATGATGAAATCAGTGTGAAGACCTTCATGTACTGTCAATATTTATATATTCAAGAAAACCTCAAGCCGTAATTCTTTAAAGCTAATTCATCTCTCTTAAGTTGGGAGTTGGTGACGGACAGGGAGGCCTGGCGTGCTGCAATTCATGGGGTCGCAAAGAGTCGGACACGACTGAGAGACTGAACTGAACTGAACTGAACTGAAGAACTAAGGGAAAATTGATATATGAAAAAGTTGGGGGCCAACCAGAGAGAATGCCATCCTAGCTTAATTCACAGAGTTTTCTCCTGTGGCCTACAATGTGCTGAACAACCCCTTTAAGAAGTGTACCAGGCCTCTCAGCCTCCCTCAGAGGCAAAGAGAATAAACATGTTTATTTTTCTGGGCTCCAAAATCACTGCAGATGGTGATTGCAGCTATGAAATTAAAAGACGCTTACTCCTTGGAAGGAAATTTATGACCAATCTAGAGAGCATATTGAAAATCAGAGATATTACTTTGCCAACAAAGGTCCATTTAGTCAAGACTAATGGTTTTTCCAGTGGGCATATATAGATGTGAGAGTTAGACTATAAAGAAAGCTGAGCGATGCAGATTTGATGATTTTGAACTGTGGTGATGGCGAAGACTCTTGAGTGTCCCTTGGACTGCAAGGAGATCCAACCAGTCCATCCTGAAGGAAATCAGTCCTGGGTGTTCATTGGAGGGACTGATGTTGAAGCTGAAACACCAATACTTTGGCCACCTGATGTGAAGAGCTGACTCATTGGAAAAGACCCTGATGCTGGGAAAGATGGAGGGCAGGAGGAGAAGGGGACGACAGAGGATGAGATGGTTGGATGGCATCACTGACTCAATGGACATGGGTTTGTGTGGACTCTGGGAGTTGGTGATAGACAGGGAGGCCTGGTGTGCTGCGGTTCATGGGGTCACAAAGAGTCGGACACAACTGAGTGACTGAACTGAACTGAACTGAATATTTAAAGCCTAGTTGGAAAATCAAGAATTGGATGGATATAAAATCTACAAGCAAGAAAGACAGGGAAAGACTTAACTGGTTCCTAAACCTAGCCACACATAGAATAACCTGGGGAGCTTGTTAACTATTGACTCCTGACCCCAGCCCTAGAGAGTCAGAAGACTGAGATGTGCATTGTGAACACATATCCCAGGTGATTCTAATGAAGTCTAAGTCCCAGGACCAGCATTTAAGAGCCACTGACCTAATACCAGGGCTTCCCAGGTGGTACTAGTGGTAAAGAACCTGGCTGCCAATGCAAGAGACATGAGACATGGGTTTGATCCCCAGGTCGGGAAGATCTCCCAGAAGAGGGCATGGCAACCCATTCCAGTATTCTTGCCTAGAGAACCCCATGGACAGAGGAGCCTAGCAGGCTACAGCCCATAGGGTCACAAAGAGTCAGACACAACTGCAGCAACTTAGCACACATTTAGGCATGACCTAATACCAATGAGGCAATTAAAGCCCCCAAAGATAAAGATCAATTACTTAATTAGTAATAAAGCATCTGTATGCCTTGCTGTATATGACCTAAATAATAACAGAAAGGAACAGAAATGTTCTTTCCTGAACTTAAACTGTAATTAGTTTGAAAAGATGCGAGGGAAGAGCAAGGAGCTAAGGAGGAAGAAAACTTTCTGTCGAGTATGCACAGTGTGGGCAGGTACCCACCTGTAAATTGACCAAGAATTTGTGTGGCTCATACAAAAATCCTGAATGTCAGAATGTTTCCTGTGATAACTTAGATAAGTTAGAACCCAGCTCAGAAACTAAATAGCCACATATGGGGAGACTTTGGAGTGGTTTATATCGTCCCATTATCATTTTTTACAGATCAGCTTACCAAAATTTACTAAAAATGCATTCACTGTGTGATATTGCAGCTATTCAAATAAAATAAACATTGACTTTTTATCCAGCTCTTTGATCCTTGGATGGCTTCACTACCTGAGCTTGTAAAAAATGGGGATTTAGTAAGAGAAAAAAATCACACAACAATATCATTATGCATTTTGATATATCTAAGCAAAGGAATACTTTTTTTTAAACTAGGCACCTACTATGTGCCAGGCACATTTAGTTAGTCTGCATAAATCTTGTTAAGTAAGCCATTATTAGTCCCCATTTTACAGTATTCTTGCTTGGAGAATCCCATGGAGGGAGGAGCCTGGTAGGCTACAGTCCACGGGGTTGCAAAGAGTCAGACACGACTGAACTACTTCACTTTCTTTCTTTACAGATTAAGAAATAATAAGAATGAAAAAAAGATTAGATATTTTATTCAAAGGCACTAAACCAGAAAACGGCCAAGTGGGAATCTGAATCCAGGACTAACTTGTAAGCTCAGGTTTTCATCAATATAAGATATTTGAATAAAAAACTCAACATAGATGTTACTCTATATGCTCAGCTTCCCCAGTAGGCCTAAAGCGATAAAGAATCTACCCGCAATAATGTGGAAGATACAGCTTCAATCCCTGGGTCAGGAAGATCCCCTGGAAAAGGAAATGGCAATCCACTCCAGGACTCTTGCCTGGGAAATTCCACGGGCAGAGGATCCTGGCAGGCTACAGTCTATGGGGTTGCAAAAGAGTCAGACATGACTGAGCAACTAAACCACAGCTTTCCACATGCTAAGTGTTTGTCTGTACCTTATTAATAACTGTACTTCTTGATTCACTAAGTTCTTGCTCTGGAGAAGTAAAAAATATTTTCTGCATCAGATTTTTTTAAGTTATTATATAATTTTTGGAGAGACATTGCAGATCTAAAATCCCCTCTTTGGTATTTTAGTCCTTGAGTGACAATCTAAATTGGGCACTTGTTCTTTTTAAATAGCCACTGATTACAGGATTGAAAAGGCTTTGTTATATCAGAGTGGTCTAATTTTTTGAAATTTTCCTGTGGGTCACTGTATTCTCACATATGGTAAAACCTTGCTGAGAAGATTGTGCTGAAATCACAATGGAAGTTGCAACAGGAGTCTTAATCAGTTGCTGGTTTCTTTTGGGGTCCAAGAGCTACCTGGGAAATTTCTCTCTTGAAAATCAGTTTGATACGGAACAAGAAGAGAAGGAAGCCAATGACACAGTGGTTGTAACCAAGAAAGTGTGAAGTGAAGACAGTTTAGATATGTGTTGTCTTATCAGACTACTGCCTCTATCCAATTTAAAGAAGCAACATGTTCTAATTAAAATTTAGGGGAATAGCATGGGAACAATTGTACCATGAGGGAGATCCTTTTTTAACACAGAATCATCATTTATAATTATTAGCTTTATTATCATCACCATATTCATGAAACATCTGAGTTCTGGAGAAGCTTTCAAAAGCATATTCCTTTGCAACATCAAGAGTCATGTTATATTAACCCCAGATTCTATAGACTTTGAACTTATTCCCGATAGGCCATTGTTACCGGAAGTAAAGACAATAAGCTGCCTGAAAGTACTGTGAAATCTCCATAGCTATGCATATCCTGGGCACTCCGGAGGTTTTGTCATTAGTGCTTACTAGGTCCCTGTGAAGCAGAAGCAGGGGTGCTGTCTTCAGTAATCAGATTTTTTTTTAAAAAATGAAAAGTGAAAAGCAGAAGTAGGGGAGTGTGCTTTCTAAAGTCACATACTACCCCAAGAAAGAGACCTCGGTTCTTGACATATTGACTAGAATGAGGATTCATTCTGGATCCAATTGCGTGCAGAACAGAGTATGACGATGAGGTGGGAGAATGAGTAAATACAGGTGTGTCCTACCCTTCTCCCCTCTGCTTTTCCTATTCCATATTCCCCAAAGGAGGAAGGAGGGAATTCTAAACAGCCAAAGCAGAAGGGAACTGTGGAGAAGGTTACAGTTCTTGGCTTCGTATAGTATTATAAACTAACAAAATAGGTTATGTCTTTTGCTAAATTAGCATATACCTCCAGTGACCATTCAGATGTCATGATATCTCTAAGCATTACTCAAGTGGGCCATTAATAGACCTCATTTTTCCATTTTCAGCTGTTTCCTCTATGCTTTCCCATTCTTAGAAATGTATCCACTTCTATCCAAAGTGTAATTTCGCATCTCTGCCCTGCTGAACACAGATTTTATATCTCCAACACGAAATTTTCAGTCAAGCTTTCATTCCATGTTTATTTCCAGGAAATAAAATGCCAACAGGACACTTCTACCCAACCATTCTACCCTAAGCGCAAGTGTGTAAAAATCAAATTAAGGCACGCCCACACCTGAGTAAGCTTCCACGTGCAGCTCCACTCTCCCCGACCACATTTTCAGAAGTACTCAAAAGCCTAAAATGTAGACTCACCTCCTAGTCTTTTCTCTGCTGCTGCTGCTTCTCTTCAGTTGTGTCCAACTCTGTGCAACCCACCAGACTCCTCTGTCCATGGAATTCCCTAGGCAAGAGTACTGGAGTCGGTTGCCATACCCTCCTCCAGGGGATCTTCCCAACCCAGGGATCACTGCAGGCAGATTCTTTACAACTGAGCCACCAGGGAAGCCCAGTCTTTTCTCTACTCAACCCCTTACGGTCAACTGCCCGTTTCTGGCATCATCTTCTTTTATGATCTCTTAACTCTTTGTGACACTGAACTGTGGCCCACAGGCTCCCCTGTCCACGGAATTTCCCAGGCCAAGACTACCAAAGTGGGTTGCCATTTCCTTCTCCAGGGAATCTTCCTGACCCAGGGATCATCTGAAGCCACAGAGCACGCACAGGTTAGGTATTTATCCCTACCTTCCAGGTGACTCAGATGATAAAGTGCCTGTCTACAATGCGGGAGACCGGGGTTCGATCCCTGGGTTGGGAAGATGCCCTGGAGAAGGAAATGGCAATCCACTCCAGTACTATTGCCTGGAAAATCCCATGGACAAGAGAAGCCTGGTAGGCTACAGACCATGGGGTCACAAAGAGTCGGACACGACTGAGCGACTTCACTTTCACTTTCCATTTCTTCAAATCTAGGCCTTTATCTTCATACAGAGTTGCAGTTTTCAACAAATTTTTAGTAGTAAACTTTCTAATATACTAAACCCTACGATAAATTCTCTGATATACCAAAGCTAAGTTAACCTTTATAAAACCTTTGATATCATTCCATTTACTTGCTTATAAATCTATACTCTTCCACTGTGGCTGCCTTTCTAATCAAGTCCAAACTCCTTAGCTCAGCATTTGAGATTTTCTCTTATCTGACCTCACCTTGCCGATACAACTATGTAAATCCCCATTAGAACATGATTCGTGAGTCTGTATCTTTTGCTTCAGTCAGAATTTCCTCTAATCTTCTTTCTCCTCAAAGCACACTCAGTATGCTCATTCTAGACTTAGCATTTAGCCATGAATTCCCGCTAGGAATGCTTCACTTTCCATTGCCTAAGCACTACAACTTGCGAGACTCAATTCTAACATCATTTTTATCATAAAGCTTTTCTACAGAGTAGTTATGTGCTTCTCTAAACGTCTACAACAGGGACCATGTGAATCTGATTACAGACCATCGTGTGTTGTGTGTTTAGCCCTCTTATTTTGCAAACTCGCCTCCTCCTGGATCGCAAGCAGTTGGAGGATCTTGACAACAAGAAGTGTCTTTGTTTGTATTAGTTGCTTCTCTGCAAGTCAGAGAACAAAACAGTTGCAAGGCCATACATTATGTTTGATGTTATCTTAATTATCATAATCTAAAATCTCTTTTTTAGATTTTAAGGGTCTTATAAATTTAACCTCATTTCTGATCCTGAAATTTCACTGGCCCCACTTAAGGCATGAGATCATTTGGTTAGAGACCACGGAGACAGTCACAAATTCTCCCTCACGCGGGTCAACTTTGTTCAGATCTCTGTTTACTTTACCTCTGTTCCTGGCTCAATGTTTAGTTGATGTGTGTGAGAAAATGCTGATGTACATTTGTAATTTTATGACCACTTTTCTAAAAACAAAAGAAAAATGCTAGGTCAGTAGCGCTTTTCTCACATATGGAAAGTGAGCTCATAAAGTGCATGAAGACGTTGAGCAGAGAACCTGGAAAGATTACTGAAAGAGTTGCTTAATACTCCTGACCGACAAAGCAGAAAGGTTGATTTGACATATCCGATTGCTCTAGACTGGGTTCTCTGGGCCACAGTCCCTGGAAATGGGGATATACATGCAAATGACACATGAAGGAAGGGCTCCAGCAGAAACTCACAGGGAGTAGAGCAAGCAGGCCCTGGAAGAGGCAAATAGGGAAATTTAGGTGGTCTCAGCCTCAGTGTGATCCCAGAAGGAGCTCTGAAGGTAAATTACTCCTTAACCAGTCTTTGGCTACGGCCTGATCTAGTGGGCCATCAGGTCCCAAATACTTTCATCCCTTTGTACCACTAAGCCCCTCTAGTAGCCCAAGGACAGCCTACAGAATACAAACCCAGGCAAAAAGATGGTCAGAGCTGGTAAACAGGCTCCAAAGGGATCTGGTGGGCAGACAGTTTGTTTACTAGTGTGTTCCTAGTTCTGTAACAGAAATAATATACATAATATGAATGTTCATTTATTTAAAATGCTTGTATGTGTATAGATTAAGATATAGATTAAGATTATGTATATAAATGTTAACAGATTTAAGCTCAATTATTAACTGTGGGCTGTAAGATTGGAGGGAGGAAACTTTCACATTAACTTTCCACACTTCTGTATTGTTAGAATTCTTACAATAAATATTACTTCTGTTAGGGAAAAAAAAAAACCTATTAGCAAAACAGATTTTTCTACCAAAAAGTTAATGATGTATTCTTTAATTTAATCACATATTATGTTGTTTTTGTTGCTAGTACTCTAGGAAGATAGCACCATCTGAATAAAAATTGATTATCTAAGCTGTTAAAATTCCTGAGTCCATTTGGTAATTTACAAATTGCATTCTTACCCAGTATAAATGATATGGTGTGCCCGGAAAGAAAAAAGCCTTGTTAAGGTTTAATTGTAGAATGGGACTCAACTGGTTTTTCCATCTGTGGGTACTAGAAGTTTGGCTCTTAATTGTAAGATATGGCCCACCCATTCTATTTATCATCATTTATATATATTAAAAAATTGAAGAAAACAATTTTTGTTGCCTTCAGAAATGTATCTTAAAAGTACTTTTGGAATCTCAGCTGAAATGTAGACTCACATTTGCTTAAAGCCTTGCCTGCTTTGGGTATAATTAGATAATAGCAATTGGTCAGTGCATCAAGAAGAGTAATCCAGGGAATTCCCTGGCAGTCCAGTGGTTAGAACGGTGTGCTTTCACTACCCAGGTCCAAGATCTCTGGTCAGAGAACTAAGATCCCACGAGCCACGTGGTGCAAGCGAAAAAGGAAGAAAGAAAGAGTAAGCTGGCAGCTATCTATCTATAGTGTAAATTAGGGGAGTGAAAGAGGGGTAAGCAGGAAGGTCAGTTAGAATGGTGCTAGAATAATCCAGGTAATAGGCAATGAAGATGACAAATAATGATAAAGGAACAAGCATTCATCATGCCTGTCCTACATGAATCGGACTAGTAGTAGTATCCAAACAGTAAATGAGAACAGTGATGATTTTAAAAATTAGAATACATACATAAATTACTGTGGAGAGGAAAATTAGTAGAAACTACTATATTCAGATAGTCAGGCTGAAGGAGGGAGTGTGGTCAAAGATGACTAGAAATGATAGTGACTGTTTTAGCGAGACAATGTTGAATTTGTAAAGAAATGCTGAGTTTTGAGTATAGGTGAATATAGACATAAGGATATTCAGTAGGCAGTAGATATAAGTGCCTGGAGTTATGAAAGAATTAAGGACACAAAGAATCATGAAAAGCAAGAAAGGAGGCCAGACCTGGGAAGTGTCAGGAAGATGAAGGCAGAAAATTCTATTCATTTTTCACCATTTGTTAGGAAAATGAAAGTTATAAAAATAAAAAATAAAAGCCTATTTCTATCGATTTTCACAGCTCAACAGAGTCCTAGAAGAAATCGAAAGTATTTTTTATTCTAATAACTGAGGATTTAAAAAACTCAGAAGCATTGCATTTTATCTGGCTAAACTTTCCCCAGAGACTCCAGCTCTATCCTTCCTCCATATTTATTCAAATTATCCCATTTATCCTCAATGACAAAATAAAAAATTCTGCACTCTTTGGACCATCCAGGGAAAGAATTAACCTGTCCTCTTGAGTCACGAAAGATTTCATGAGCTTAAAGTATAATCCAAGGTAAAACCACCCAATAAAGCAAGTGATCATGATCTGGGTCAGGTAACAGGCAAGGAGAGCACAGCTGAAGTGAGCAAATGCATGAATTAGAGGAGGCTCCAGGCAGACTGCCCCAAATAACAAGCCATGGTTAGGTTCAGGAGGGAACACAGCCTTGAGAAAGGGGGAAACTCAGTCCAGCACCTGAATGGCCTTCACGGCCTTGAGGCCATGGCACGCTGGTGCTCTCACTTGCTCTACCCCTAGCCCAGGGGCTGGCTCACTTCCCCAGCGTCTGGAACTGGATTGTCCTAAATCTTTAGCCATTACAACTTCCAGGGGCCTTTAAATTTAAGTATTCAATTTATTAATTATCCTCAAACTAATATTTGTTCCTGTTACATGTTTTTTCAAAGAAGCTTATACCTGATTCAAAATTTATATTTACTTATATTTATATATACACACACACTTTAAAGATAGTATTATAAACCACTTTCAGAAATCAATTAAACCTTTTAGGCCCTATATTTAATTTTTTTTTTTTTTTTTTTTTTGCTGTCACCATTAAATTGTTCCTTGGTATAAAATGAACCCAGATTTTCAACATAAAATATATTCGTTATCCTGGCTCTTTGCAATTTGGGAAACCATTTTCACTGTTCAGTGACTTCAATGACTTACGGCATATAGATAGCATTTGTATTATCTTAAGCAGCTACATACATTCCTGTTATGATTACAGTGATTAAAATAAATACACTTTCTAAACGTTTGAAGAAACTTAATAACATTCTTCCAGAAACAACTATCCACATCCTAGACTCTGTGTTTACGTAACATGGAGTGGGCTACTCAACTCTTATACTTGAGAGCTGAATCATGCCACCCACTCGGCTGAGTTTTCAGGCACACAGACTGATCATTGCAGGTGATCCTCACTTCACTCTAGAGTTAATGCATTTTCCTTGGCCTTTAGTATTTTCAAGGAATCAGCACCACTTGCTCTACACAATATGCTCCTTTCTTTTGAGAAGAAAAGTGGGAGAGAAAATGGGATTTTCTCATGGTATTGTCCTAAATGAAATAAAATCAATTCTATGTAAGTCTGAGAATATGTAATAGGATAAAATTATTCAAATCATTGGCTGCTTTGGTGGGGACTATCAATTTTTATAGGGTATATTGATGTATCACTGACTTATGTGTCAAGTCTTTGTCATATGGAGCCATCAAGAAGGTTCTTTGTGGGAGAAAAAGTAAGTGATAGGTTGGAGAGGATAGAATGAGTCTGCTCAGTAAATTAAAGTTTTAGGTGATCTAGTTGTGGTACAATGATTCGAGTGAACAGCAAATCTCTGCTAATTTTCTGCCCTTATTCGTTGATAGCCTCACACCGTCATCAGCACATATTTCACCTTTGCATGTGTGACAGATTCAGGACAGTGTGACAACTCAGCTGCAAGCAACAATTAAGCTCATTGTATCTGTTCATTGTTCTTTGCACTGTGAGAAGGCAGACATTATTGGTACAACTTCTGCCCTCAAGTAAATTATAATCTTATGAAAGTAGTTGAATAGCCAAACGGTAACACTAAGCAGAATAAAATACATTTTAACACAGATATAGAAACAACATGCTGCCAAAAAATAGAAGCAGAGACTTTAATTCTTAATGAAAGGATTAAAAAATGCTACTTCATCTTTGAAGATGACTTGCTTTCCTAATAAGGACCATAAATACTCATCTCTCTGTAAGTCTTTGCAGATGACCAGAACAACTGAGCTAATTTTATGCATTTCATCTGACATGTCATTAATCTCTATATTCATTCATGTAACAAAGAAATACTGAGCGTCTATTATGTGCCAAGGGTGTCACTGGGAATGATAGTGAATATGATTTAGTCCTGCCTTCAAGGAGATTACAGTCTGGTAGACAGAGGAAATACATGAAAACTAATACATTTTTTAAATGTTAGAAATTTTGAACAGAACATACCAAGGCAGAAAGGGAATAAAAAATATAGCAGCCAATTCTTTTTCTTAGAACTGGAGGTTAAGTTAGGTCAAAGGCAAAAAGCTAATAATGGAGACAGAGACTTAATTTAAGGTTGCTTTCCCTTTGATTAGCTCCCAGAACTTCCAACTAGAGTGCAATAATATGCAAAAAATCAAAGGTACAGATAAGTAGAGACTGCTTCAAATGAATTGCTTATTTCTTAAGAAATTCTAAACTTCACTGTGCTTAGTAAAAAGAAACTGCAAGACCCCAGAGGAGCCCACACCCCAAGGTCTCAGATGTTCAAACTTTTAGGTAACAGAAAGGACTGTATTATCACCCATGAGTTCATTAACCATACAAGAAATTCTTGATGGACCACAGTTATGTACCTCCTAACTGCATTATCAAGCTTCCCTTGTGACTCGGATGGAAAAGAATTCACCTGCAACGCGGGAGACCTGGATTTGATCCCTGGGTTGGGAAGATCCCTTGGAGAAGGGAAAGGCTACCCAGTCCAGTATTCTGGCCTGGAGAATTCCATGGACTGTATAGTCCACAGGATCACAAAGAGTCAGACACCACTGAGCGACTTCCACTAACTGCGTTATCAGGCTTACGTCAGACTTGACCATGCCCTATAATACAGGTATTGACCTCTGTTGTTAGGGCATTGCAAGTTGAATACACATATGTATCACCATCACCACCCAAACCCATCTAGAGTGACTGTAAAGACATTTTTTTTTTTGAGTTAAAATCAAAAACAGAAAACCACAAAGACAAAGAAAAATAAAGACAATAGTTGATAAGACTTATCTGCAAAATCTTAGAAAATGGAGAGAGATAAATATGAGTTAGCTGACACTGCACATCAAAGAAAAGTTAAAAGTGCTTAGGCAGGAGAATAGTAATGAGTAGGCCAAACCCCAGAAAAGCTCAGGAAAGGAGGTATCAATTACCACTCAGGAATCTGCAAGCTGAGAGTGAGGTTGAGGCATTATACAGACCCCATGGGAATCCAGGGAAATTTCATATTAGAAAAGATGAGATTCTCTAAACACTTTCATCATCTACCAGTTTGCTGGCACCAGGCATTATACTGCGAGGTATCACCTTTTATCTCCAGAATATAAGAATGGAATATTCCTCTCTGCAAAAAGGAAAAAAAAAACCTAAGGGTACTAATATTGGACTGATCCAATCATCCTGCATCAAAGCTCCCCATTTAACAAGCACAGGTATTCACACATGCATACATTGCTTCACTCTTCATGCACAACAACCCTTTGAAAATATATACTAAGAGAGATGAGAGAGCTAAGCCTTGTGACAGTGAAGTCTCTCAGCCCTGTCTGACTCTGCAACCCCATGGACTGTAGCCTACCAGGCTCCTCCGTCCATGGGATTCTCCAGGCAAGAGTACTGAAGTGGGGTGCCATTTCCTTCTCCAGGGACCTTCCTGACCCAGGGATCGGACCCTGGTCTCCCACACTGTAGGCAGATGCTTTGACTGTCTGAGCCACCAGGAAAGTCGCTAAAGTGAAAGCTGCTCAGTCTTATCTGACTCTTTGCGACCCCATGGACTATAGAGTCCATAGAATTCTTTAGGCCAGAATACTGGAGTGGGTAGCCTTTCCCTTCTCCAGGGGATCTTCCCCAACCAGGGATCAAATCCAGCCCTCTCTCAAAACACACATGCAAGCAAACACACAATCCCAGAGCCTCTAATCAGTTCTTCATGGTGCCTCACCATAAGATAGGAACATATTTAAAGGTGCAAAGCCTCTAACCTGGAACAGAGAAACAAAGACAGACAAATAGAAAAATAAATAAATAAATTTTAAAAAGCTAGAGGAAACAGAGATAATACAAGCAATAAGAGGAAAAACTAAAACAAGAAAAGCAAAACGGTCCTTAATATTCTCAGAGAGTTATTCCATCCATAAATTAAAAGAAGATAGAATTTTTAATGAAGCCTTAAGTTGTTATAAACCACTCTTAGAAATTAAAAATATAATTTAAAAATGTTTAAAGTCAATAGATATTTAGAAGGTACATTGAGGAAACCTAGAAAAGAGAAAGTAAATACCAGGGAAATAGGAAAATAAGGAAAAGATTAGAATAGCAATTTAGGGAATATGACATCCAAAGAGTACAAATTCAAGAAAAACTGCCTAGAGAAAATGAATGAAAAGAAGTTAGTAAAGAAATCATAAACGAAAATTCCTCATATCTAAAGGAAATTAATTTCTTGATCAAAAGAATCCACCATTTATCTCCAGAAAAATGAATGAAACAGACCCATACAAGGATATATAACTGTGATATTTTAGATCATTAAGTATAAAGACCTTAAAAGCTTTCAGGGAGAATGGGGGGAAAAAATCAGGTCATACACAAGGAATCAGAAATCAAAATGGCATTAGACTTCTCAACTGTATCTTTAAAAGGGAGAAGAATTTGTATCAATGCCTTCAAAGTTTTGAGGGGGAAATGTCCAACCTGGAATCCTATTAATATTAACATATCAGGCAAACTATTGATCAAGTGTAGAAGGGTGGGGTATATGAAGCCATGAAAAGGACAGGGACCACATTCTAGTCAGAGGGAGTGGTAAGGCATGACTAGTCATCATGGCTTGTTATAGCTTTATTACCTGGGGAGGAAAGGCAGAGGCATTCCAGGGGAGGCCTTTAGCTGGAGAGTGTTCATTTCCCTACTAGCCCAAGAAGCCACTAAGAACTTCAAGAAAGTGATGAAATCCAATTTCTATTTGGCAAGTCTCAGCTGTCAACATTTGAGAGACTGGATAAGAGTTGAGGATTGATGGTGGCAGAGATAAAAAGTATGACAAGGATTGGTGTGGACTTGACTAAGGGCAATAGCTGAGACCAAAGGACTGACATCCAGGCAGTTGCAGAGTAGACTCATCATTAAGTGTCTGATTGGATGTAGATATTCAATGGAAATGTCTAGGATGATTCCCGGCTTTGCACCTTCAGTGACTATGTATTCGACGATATCTTAGGGAAAAGAGTTCAGATAGGAACATGCTAATTTCGCACTGCACTCCACTCTACTTCTCTTACACCGTTGTGCTCCTATAATTCCATTATGTGTTCTACTTGGAATTCTGCCTCCTCTTTCCCTGCTTTATATAGGCACACCTCAGAGATACTGCCGGTTCAGTTCCAGACCATTGCAATAAAGCAAATATCACAATAAAGTAAGTCACAGGAATTTTTTAGTTTCCCAGTGCCTATAAAACTTACTTTTAAACTACGCTGTGTCATCTCTTAAGTGTACTATAGCATTATATCTAAAAACCAATGTACATACTTTAATTAAAAAGTACTTTACTGCTGAAAAATGCTAACAATCATCTGAGCCTTCAATGAGTCATAATTCTTTTGCTGATGAAGGGTGTTGTTGGCTGCTGACTGATCAGAGCGGTGGTTGCTGAAGGTTGGGGTGGCTGTGGCAATGTCTTTAAATGCAATAGCAGATGATGTTTACAGCGTTGACTGACTCTTCCTTTCACAAACAATTTCTCTGTAGTATACAATGCTCTTTGATAATACTTTACCACAGTACAACTTCTTTCCAATTGGCGTCTACCCTCTCAGGTCCTGCTGCTGCTTTATCAACTAAGTTTATGAAATATTCTAAATTCTGTCTTGTCATTTCAACCATCTTCACATCATATTCACCAGGAGCAGCTTCCATCTCAAGAAATCACTTTCTTTGCTCATTCATAAGAAACAACTCCTCATCTGCTTTTTATCATGAGTGTGCAGCAGTCCAGTCACATCTTCAGACTTCACTTCTAATTCTGCTTCTCTTGCTATTTCCACATCTGCAGTTCTTTCTCCTACTGAAATCTAGATTCCCTCAAAGTCACCCAAGAGGGTTGGAATCAAAGCCTTCCAAACTCCTGTTAATGTTGATCTTTTGACATTTTCCCATGAATCACAAACATTCCTAATGGCATCCAGAGTAGGATGGCAATAGGTGAATAGGACAGGGTAGGTGAAAAGATAGTGAGTCCTTTTAAACAGGTTTTCAATTTACTTTGCCCAGATCCATCAAAGGAATCAGTATCTATGGAAGCCATAGCCTTATGAAATGTATTTCTTAAGTAATAAGACTTAAAATTTAAAATTACTGCTTAATCTATGAGCTGCAGAATAAATGTTGTGTTCAGTTCAGTTCAGTTGCTCAGTCGTGTCTGACTCTTCATGTCAGGCTTCCCTGTCTATCACCAACTCACGGAGTTTACTCAAACTCATGTCCATTGAGTCAGTAATGCCATCCAACTATTTCATCCTCTGTTGTCCCCGTCTCCTCCTGCCTTCAATCTTTCCCAGTATCAGAATCTTTTCAAATGAGTCAGCTCTTCACATCAAGTGACCAAAGTATTGGAGTTTGAGTTTCAACATCAGTCCTTCCAATGAATATTCAGGACTGATTTCCTTTAGGATGGACTGGTTGGATCTCCTTGCAGTCCAAGGGACTCTCAAGAGTCTTCTCCAACACCACAGTTCAAAAGCATCAATTCTTCAGCCCTCAGCTTTCTTTATAGTCCAACTCTCACAGCCATACATGAATATTGGAAAAACCATAGTCTTGACTAGATGGACCTTTGTTGGCAAAGAAATGTCTCTGCTTTTTAATACGCTGTCTAGGCTGGTCATAACTTTCTTTCCAAGGAGTAAGTGTCTTTTAATTTCATGGCTGCAGTCACTATCTGCAGTGTTTTGGAGCCCAAAAAATTAAAGTCTGCCACTGTTTACACTGTTTTTCCATCTATTTCCCATGAAGTGATGGGACCGGATGCCATGATCTTTGTTTTATGAATGTTGAGCTTTAAGCCAACTTTTCACTCTCCTCTTTCACTTTCATCAAGAGGCTCTTTAGTTCTTCTTCACTTTCTGCCATAAGGGTGGTGTCATCTGCATATCTGAGGTTATTGATATTTCTCCCGGCAATCTTGATTCCAGCTTGTGCTTCCTCCAGCCCAGGGTTTCTCATGATGTACTCTGCATAGAAGTTAAATGAGCAGAGTGACAATATACAGCCTTGATGCACTCCTTTCCCTTTTTGGAACCAGTCTGTTGTTCTATGTCCAGTTCTAACTGTTGCTTCCTGACTAGCATACAGATTTCTCAAGAGGCAGGTCAGGTGGTCTGATATTCCTATCTCTTGAAGAATTTTCCACAGTTGATTGTGATCCACACAGTCAAAGGCTTTGGCATAGTCAATAAAGCAGAAATAGATGTTTTTCTGGAACTCTCTTGCTTTTTTGATGATCCAAGGATGTTGGCAATTTGATCTCTGGTTCCTCTGCCTTTTCTAAAACCAAGATGAACATCTGGAAGTTCTTGGTTCATGTATTGTTGAAGCCTGGCTTGGAGAATTTTGAGCATTACTTTGCTAGCTCATGAGATGAGTGCAATTGTGCGGTAGTATGAGCATTCTTTGGCATTGCCTTTCTTTGGGATTGGAATCAAAACTGACCTTTTCCAGTCCAATGGCCACTGTTGAGTTTTCCAAATTTGCTGGCATATTGAGTGTAGCACTTTCACAGCATCATCTTTGAGGATTTGAAATAGCTCCACTGGAATTCCGTCACCTCCACTAGCTTTGTTCGTAGTGATGCTTCCTAAGGCCCACTTGACTTCACATTCCAGGATGTCTGGCTCTAGGTGAGTGATCACACCATTGTGATTATATGGGTCATGAAGATCTCTTTTGTACAGTTAGCAGCCCTGAAAACAATATTGATCTCATTATGCATCTCCATGAGAACTCCTGGGTAATGAGGTGCATTGTCAATGAGTAGTAATATTTTGAAAGGAATCTTTTTCTTCAGAGTAGTAGGTCTCAACCGTGGACTTAAAATATACAGTCAACCATATTGTAAACATCTTTGCTGTCTTCCAAGCTTTGTTGCATCATTTTTAGAGCACAGATAAAGTAAATTTAGTGTAACTCTTAAGGACCTTAGGATTTTGAGAATGGTAAATGAGCATTGGCTTCAACTTAGAGTCACCAGCTGTTTTAGCCTCTAGAGAGTCAACCTGTACTTTAAAGCTTTGAACCCACACATTTGTTTCTCCTCTCTACCTAAGAAAGTCCTAGATGATATCTTCTTCCAATAGAATGCTATTTCATTTACATTGAAAATCTGCTGTTTAGTGAGCCACCTTCAATAATGATCTTAGCTAGATTTTCTGGATAACTTGCTGCAACTTCTACATCAGCACTTGCTGCTACACCCTGTAAAAGCGGAAAGTGAAAGTGTTAGTCACTCAGTCGTGTCCAACTCTTTGTGAGCCCACCAAGCTCCCAGGTAAGAAAATTGGAGTGGGTTGCAATTCCCTTCTTCAGGGGATCTTTCCAACTCAAGGATTCAACCCAGGTCTCTTGCATTGCAGGCAGAGTCTTTACCATCTAAGACCCTAGGGAAGCTGTCTTCACCCTGTCCTTTATGTTATGGAGTTGACTTCTTTCCTTAAACCTTCTGAAGCCACCTCTGCTAGCTTCAGACTTTTCCTCTTCAGCTTGTCACCTCTCAGCTTTCACAGAACTAAAGAGAGCTAGGGTGATGCTCTGGATTAGGCTTGGCTTGGGGGAATGTCATGGCTGGTTTGCTCTTCTGTCTAGACCACTACAACCTTCTCCACGGCAGCAGTAAGGCTGCTTTGCTTTTTTATCATTCATGTGTTCACTGGAGTAGCATTTTAAATTTCCTTCAAGAACTTTTTCCTTGCACTCACAACTTGACTAACTCATTGGTGCGAGAGGCAAAGTTTTTCACATACTTTCTTCACTCAGTTTGCTCATTTCTGACTTTGGATTTAAAATGAGAGAAATGTGGCTCTTCCTTTCACTTGAATACTTAGAGGCCATTAATTGGCCTAATTTTATTACTGTTCTGTCTCAAGGGATGAGGAAGCCTGAGGAGGGGAGAGAGAGAGAGGAAACGGCCCAATTAGTGGAACACTTAGAAAGCACACGTTAATTACCTTCACCATTGTATATAGGTGCAGTTTGGGATGCCCCATAACAGTTGCAAAAAAATCAAAGATCCTTGATCACAGATCACCATAATAAATATCATAATAATGAAAAAGTTTGAAATATTATTACAAGAATAACCAAAATGTGACACAGAGACAAGAAGTGAGCAGACACTGTTAGAAAATGGCACTGCGTACTTGTTCAAGGCAAAGTTGCCACAAACCAATTTGCAAAAAATGCAGTATCTGCAAAGTGCAATAAAGCAAAGTGTGATAAAACGAGGTCTACATGTATTAATAAAAGCTCAAATCTTAAGCATAAGAAAAAATTATTCACAACCCCAATTATATTCACTAAGTTCCTTTACATGGTTACAAGGATACAGTATTATGCCCTGCTTCTCTCACTTAAAATATTTTTAAGCATGCTTCTCTGCTATTCTGTAGTCTTTATAATTACCACTTTTATGACTGCATAATATTAAATCACCTGGTACTTTTCTTATTTTACTGGTTATTTCCATTATTATTGAATTTTTAGGCAGTTTCTATTTTTTCCACTATTTTGCTGAATAATGCTATAATGATAATTTTTGTACATGTGGCTTTTTTTCCTTTTTTTGCCTGCATTTTTGTCTTTGAGGATATTACGAAACAGTGATTTTTCTTTATCCCCAGAGAGCTAGTACTATGACTCAAAAATATAAGAACATTTATGGCTGCATTTTGTTTTGCACAGACTCGGGAATATTTTTTTTTCATGCCAAATCCCTGTCCCTCCTGGGTTTCTCTCTGCTCCATACCAATGCCACCGCATAATAAATGATGGTACCACCTACCAGCCCAGGGCATTATTCCAGGCTACACTGCCCACCTCTGCCACTGTGCCCTGCTGTAGACCAGCATCTTCCCACCCCTTAACCTTTCAAGCCAATGAGACAGCTAAACACTCCATCTGGCTTTGATTCTTCAGAATCACTAGCTATGGAAGCTGTAGCCTTATGAAATCTATTTCTTAAATAATAAGACTTGAAATTTAAAATTACTGCTTGATCTCTGAGCTGCAGAATGAATGTTGTGTTAGCAGCCATGAAACCAACATTAATCTCATCCTGTTTCTCCATGAGAGCCCTTGGGTGACAAGGTGCACTGTCAGTGAGCAGTAATATTTTGGAAGGAATCTTTTCTTCTGAGAGGTAGGTCTACATCTAGTATACTGCTACTAGTAGGTCTAGTGTTTTCCATCTGGGGTGCACACTGGTCTACAGAGTACCCTAGTTGGATGCAGCCTGTCAGTAATCCTAACCTGAGACCATGGCCAAGATAAGCTACCCAGCTTTGGTCCAGTTGCCTGGACTGCAGTGTTTAAGAGGAGGAATCAGACATAATGATATAATGAGAACAGGGAGACCTGCTCACAATTTTTCTTCTTCTTATGCAAACTGCCCTTCCAGCATTTCCCTCACTGCAGTGGTTAAGAGCATGGACTCCACAGTCAGGTTCAAAGTTGTATCCCCTTGAGCAAGTTTGTGTAGCCTCCGTGTGCTTCAGTTTATTCATATCTGAGATGGGGGTATATATGTAAGTGCTTAGGACAGTGTCTGGTACATGGGAAATCTTCATAGGTATTTGCTATTGTTAGTATACCCTCACAACTCTGGGGAAATAAATATAATTGATAAATTCCCTTGAAAAGACATAATCCTCATGCAGAAGTAATAATAACTAAACATATATCTGAATATTCACTGGAAGGAC
The DNA here is from genome assembly GCF_032405125.1 of Capricornis sumatraensis. NCBI lineage: Eukaryota > Metazoa > Chordata > Mammalia > Artiodactyla > Bovidae > Capricornis > Capricornis sumatraensis. The sequence continues at coordinate 64,498,841 of NC_091072.1, read as the reverse complement.
TGATGATGAAGCTGAAACTCCAATACTTTGGCCACCTAATGAGAAGAGCTAACTCATTGGAAAAGGTACTGGGAAAGATTGAGGGCAGGAAGTGAAGGGGAAGGCAGAGGATGAGATGGTTAGATAGCATCACCAACTCAATGAACATGAGTTTGAGCAAACTCCAGGAAATAGTGAAAGACAAGGAAGCCTTGCGTGCTGCAGTCCATAGGACTGCAAAAAGCTGGACACAACTCAGCGACTGAAAAACAACAAACATGTAAAGCACCTGTATGAGAGGCATTGTCCTCAGGACTCTAAACACATTGTCTAATTAAAACTTAGCACCACCTGAGGCAGGTGCTATGATCCCCACTTAAAGGTGAGGCATAAGAGTGTTAAGTGCCTGCCTGAGGTCTTGCACTGAGGTCAAGATACAGGAATTCAAATTTAGCAGTAGAGTTCCAAGGATGCACTCCTATCTGCTAGACATATGGCCTCTCTGAATAAAACAACAGAAATTTAGTGGTTCATGAAGAAGGAGAGAGTGGCTAACAAATTACCTTATCTTTAGCAATGTGATTCCTCTGTTGCTGCTCCAAGGGAAAAAGTTGAGTTCCAGGGCACTAAAAACTATTTACAGCCTCCGCCTCCCACTTTACTTGGTGCTTTGAACCGCATCCAAATTGAATTCAACACTTATGGTTTTCTAATGCCATTGTGAGTTAATGGTTCTTTTAATCTGCATCTTATCTCCCAGCTGTCGTCTTTGTGGCTGTCCCTAACTCTTAAAGTGTCAGATCAAGGGATAGGAGACTTCAGTATATCCTTCAGAGTTTAAGATTAATGAGAAGGAAAAACTATCTTATGTCAGTTAAATGTTAATGTTCTGTAGTTCTCTTTCAAATTTCAGGATGCAGAAATTTGTTACTAATGAAAGAAAAAAAAATGCTGTGTCCTGTACTCATTATGCAAATCAGAAACAGTAAGGACACATCTGTATAGTTAGAAGATGAGTGCCCAGAGAGGACCTCTGTGAATGAGGGAATTGATCATATTCTCTCTAGTATGAGTGTATTGCTGTTAGATCACCACTGACAAGGACTATGTTGTGTTTGATTTTCTATACTGATAATTTGAAAAATGAGATGTTATCATGGATAGAGGACAAGATAGTGCAATAAGTTTTGGAGGCCATGGCTGCCTTTGAAGAGAGCATCTCAAAAGCTCAGGAATATATGTTAAATGGGGAAGGAAAGACAAGAGATGAGGAAGCTGGAAAGGTGAAAAGAAACCAGATTATAACTTTATAAAGTGATCCAATGTGCTAAAGAATGTGACTATTTTCCTGTAGAAAATGAATAGTCAAAGCTATGGTTTTTCCAGTCGTCATGTGTGGATATTAGTGTTGGACCTTAAAGAAGGCTGAGCACCAAAGAACTGATGCTTTCAGACTGTGGTGCTGGAGAAGACTCTTAAGAGTCCCGTGAACAGGAAGAAGATCAAACCAGTCATCCTAAAGGAAATTAGCCCTGATAATTCACTGGAAGGACTGATGCTGATGCTGAAGCTCCATTACTTTGGCCACCTGATGCGAAGAGCCGACTCATTGAAAAACACCCTGATGCTGGGAAAGACTGAAGGCGAAAGGAGAAGGGAGCGGCAGAGGATGAGATGGTTGGATGGCATTACCGACTCAATGGACATGAGTTTGAGCAAACTCCAGGACATAGTGAAGGGTGAGGAAGCCTGGTGTGCTGCAGTCCATGGGGTCACGGAGTCAGACTCAACTGGGTGACTGCAAAACAACAAAATGATTTTATGCTAGAGCGACCAGCATCACAGCAAATTAGATTTCTGATTAACAATGATCTTTCTCAACTTCTGTGTAGACTGAAGAGAAGGGAAGGGAAAGGATGAGACTGGATGCCAAAAGAAGGGCAGGGTACTATTTGTCAATAGTACCACAGACCAGGGAAATTACGCTGCAAAGGGACCCAGAACTCAAGCAGCAGCAATGAAAAAAAAAGATCTGGAATGTAGGAAGGACAAGTTTTAAGTTACATATGTTCTTAAAGGGGTATTCCAGAAAAGTGAATCTCCATTTTAATTCATGATCCCTTTTTCATAAATAGAAAAACCTTACCTTTCCCCCCCAGCAAAATTTTTATGTACCCTTCTAGTGGAATATGCCCCACCCCACCACTTAAAAATCAACTTCTCTTTAGTTTATTCCTACTGACCAGGAAATATTTTGTCAAATTTTATTCATATTTTTTATTACAAAACAATAGGATTTTCAAATATAAATTTACATTTTATTGTAAAATAGAAATATTCATCTACAGAATAACCCTAGAGAGACTATAAACTCCCACTGTCTTCACTAGAGTCAGTGTGCTTAAAGAGCTCCTGGGTTTCTAGATGTGAGCAGAAAGGTCAACTGTGGTTCTTAAATAATATAGAGAACACAGGAAAAGAGGTTTAGGAAAGTGAAGATTGAGTTCAAATTGAATCCGTGTGATTTGCTAAACTAAAAACCACCAGACAGCAAGGACCATTTCTTAGCCCTGAATAACCTAAAAGAGTAAGTGACTGGCCCCTGTCTTTAAAAAATTTTTTTTTAATTCATAAAATAATTTAATTTAATTAAAAATGTGTGTTGATGTGAACTAAGGTATCTGCTGGACATCAGGAAGGAGATAGTAGGAAAGGCAGAATTAGAGCTGTGGTGAGTGATCTAAACAGAGATAGTATTTTGGGGTGATAATGGCAAAAATAAGCATGATTTTTAAACTTTTATTCATGATTTTTTAAATGAAAACTATCAGTTTTTCCCAGTATGTGTACATATACAATATGTGCATACAGTTATCCTCTTAAAGTCTTACTTTAGAGTCTAAGTTTAGAGTTTAAGTTTACTCTTACCTTTAAGAGTTTCCAGAACCTAGATCAAGATTCTCCACGCCAGTGACAGTTGGATCTTGGGTTACATCTCTTCACTCAGGGGCAGAGTAGGAAGATAATGAGGCTAAGAAGAGAACTTGGGGGAGTGTCAATGTTTAAGAGGCAGATAGAGGATATCTTCTAAAGGATGAGCATAACAGTCATAAAAGTAGCAAGAAATAGGAATGATGGGTGTGGTTAAATCAAGGAACGAGATTCTGTCAAAGAAGAGGAGACAGGCTAACATAATGTAGAGAGGCAAAATACGATGGTGATAAAAAGACATCATCTGAATCAGAGGATGCTTGTTGGTTGCCCAGTGTTTATTCTTCTACCTTCTGGGAAGAGAATTCCAAATTTCCTAGGAGAAATCAATCTCTCCTTTCACTCATTTTCAACCATATGAATCATGTAAGATTGACCCAGACCTAGTTTCAGAGGACTGCATCTTCCTGCCTCTGTGATGAGTCCAGAGATAAAGAAGGTCTGCTGAACCTTAAGATTTTATTGAAAATCCTGGGACATGGAGGCTTTGGATATGAACAAGAAAGCAAGTAGCCTTGAGACCTGCTGGTGGACATCTCTAGACAGAAAGCCAAAGAAGCCAGACCATTGGTCACCTTGATAGATCACTAAATCAAGCCTTTCCTAAAGCTAATCTGCCTCTGAAAGTTTCCATTTCATGAGCCCATTTAAATCAGATCTGCTGATACTTTCAACAGGAAGCATGACAGAAATAAGACTGCTGTTGTCTGACAAATAATTGGGAGATGTAATGCTTTAGCAATCCAAACTACACAGTTTATTTCTACAGCAAATTTATTGTGGCCATTTAAAACAAAATACAAGTGTTTTTGTTTTGTGTGTGTGGTTGTGGTTTCTTTATTTTTTAATTTTTATTTTATATTGAAGTATAGTTGATTTTTAAGATTATATTAGTTTCAGGTGTACAGCAAAGTGATTCAGTTATACATATACATGTATCTATTCTTTTTCAAATACTTTTCCCATTTAGGTTTTTACAAGTTATTGAATAGAGTTGCCTGTGCTATGCAGTAGGTCCTTATTGGTTATCTACTTTAAATATAATACTGTGCATATGTTTTTTTTAAATTCTTTTCATTATATGGGCTTAGGGAACATCAAAGAATAGTGTATTCTCTTTTGACTCTGTCTCGGACACAGGTGGTAACTCAAACTCAGAAGAATTTAAGTGATTCTACCCCTGGTTTATTAAAATACCTTGGTCAGCCAACATTGAAACTTACCCACCACTTTTCCTTCCCCCTTATATTAGGCTATGCAGTGTACTGTTGACTTCAGATTTTCCAGCTCAAAAAAAGCAAACCGAGATGTTCTGAAAACCCCTTATCCAAAACTCATCATCTCTTGCCTCCATCTCAAACTCACACTCATGTGCCTCCTTGTTTTGTTCTTGCAAACCATTTTCAGCCTGGTCTCTACACAGCAACCAGAGTGATCTTTTTTTTTTTTCTTTTAATATAAAGGAAAGCATATTCAGAATCACCCACTTGCTTCCTACTGCACTTAGAATTAAATGTTTAATAGGGTTGCTTTGAGAATAAAATTAGATTATATTCGTAAAGAGCTTAGAATAGTACCTGGAACATATAAGCACTGCAAAAGTGTTAGCTTCATTAATACTTGCTGTTGCCTCTGCCTGAAAAAACCTTCTCCCCCCATGTTCACTTAGTAAAATGTATCTTCTTTAAGATTCAATTCAAATTTATCTCCTCCCTTTTTCTAAGCAAAAGGACTTTCTCCTCTATGCTCCCATGGAGTCTAGCTCATACCTGTGGGTGATGAAATGTGCTGAGTTTATGTACAACTATTTATTTAGTGATCAGCATCAGTAAACTGGATAATTTGTGTATCCAACACAATAAGTGAAATTATGTTCACTGCTATTTCTTTGTCCACAGGCTGGAATTTCCCAAATATTAGCAGATTATTTCCTCCTCTTACAGAACCCACATTCCACCTTTCCTAACTGGGTCTGCTTGTTACCATGGGTTACTGACCGTTAATACCTACCCTGTGTTACAGTGTCCAACAACTGACAGGTGTAAAGACGATCTTTACCTGTCAGTACTCTTAATGTCACGTATTATCCACGGTGCCTGTTGTGCCAGAGTTTCTAAGGTGATGTGGCAGTTCTCTTGAACACGAGTAGTTAGAAAGCAGCATAAGTGAAGAAAAAAGTCACCACCAGGATTTGGGGAATTCACTGGTGTCTCTAAACTTGGTTTCTTAGCTTATAAAACCACCTTCAGAGTTGGTGTACATTCAAGTGGAGTAAAAGAGATAGCTCCACGTGAATGTCAAATGATTATATATTTTACATCGGCCATACTGAACCTTGACCAGCTAGCACCGCACCGTCCAATACGGTAGCCACGCGCTATGGAGCACTTGAAATATGGCTGGTCCCAAATAAGATGCGTAAAATTTAGTGTGTGAAATGCACACCAGATCTCAAAGACTTAGTATGAAAAAAGGAATGCAGAATATCTCTTGGATACTCTTTATGATGAGAATATGTTGAGAGTCGGCTTCCCTGGTTGCTCAGGCAGAAAAGAATCTGCCTGCAATGCAGGAGAACTGGGTTCTATCCCTGAGTTAGGAAGATCCTCTGGAGGAGGGCATGGCTACCCACTCCAGTACTCTTGCCTGGAGAATTCCATGGACAGAGGAGCCTGGCAGGCAACAGTCCACAGAGTCGAAGAGTCGGACATGACTGAGTGACTAAGCACACGTGTTGAGAGTATTTTGGATATCATAGGTTAAATAAAATACATCATTAACATCATTTCCCGTTTTTTACTTTTTATGTGGTTATTAGGAAGTTTTAAATTGTATATTTGGCTCACGTTATATTTCTGTTTCTACTGATCTAGAAAAGGACTCCCAACTCTCATGCAACTAAAAACATGTTTCTGTGGCTTTGACGCCAGGAACAGTCTGCTAAAAGGCACTTCAGATCACTTTTCTGACTTTTACAAAAAGGAATGGAGGATTTATGCTGTAACATACTTGTGGGTACCAGTTCTGCCTTCTCAAGAAGCCTGGTAAAGAGGAAGAGGTGATACTATGCAAGTTAACTAAGCTTGCCAGCTCACCCCAGGAATACATCCCATCTCTGAGCTTGTTTGCTCACTAGTCAGAAGTGTTTAGGCTCTTTCTTGGCTTCTGGCAACTCCCATAATATCTATTCCTTGTAGGGGTAAAAGCATTTCTAATTCACAAATAGAAAAGTACCTCTGTGTTGCTCTACATATGTATAATTAATATGCCCAATACTGACATGCTGGTAACGAAAGTAATGTTTCTTTCTTACTTTACTAGCACTTTGCTAAATGTCAGCTGAAGTATACATGTTTTCTGGTGGTTACCCTCAAAATCGTCCTACTCACAGCACACCTCCCCCAAGCATGAACTCGTTTCCTAGCCAAAATTAAAATGGAAAGCCAGTCACGCTGCGTTTTTCAGTTGGACATAGGACTGAAAATAAAGCTTCCGAGGAAAGCCATGGAATAACGATCCCATGGAAAGAACATCAGTGGAGAGTAGAGTGTCAGACCTTCCTGACGAAAGGCAGGGCTTCATTTGCTGTCACTGCAATTCCACTCGAGAGGAATTATAATTTTTTAATTAAAATGTCAGCAGAGAAGCATGGCTCCAGAGAAACTGAAGGCATCTCAGTGACCAAAGAATGCGTGCTCTTAATTGTCAGTGTCATCGTATGATTGCCTGAGTCGTTGAAAGAAAGAGGAAAGGAGTGCAATGGGGGAGACGTATATGTTCTGGGTTGTTTGGGGTTTGGTTAGCAGTGTGTATGTGAATATCCTTACACCTAGGCCATTTCTTTAATTCATTCACTCAACAAATATTTATTAACATCCATTACGTACTAGGGGATATAGCAGCAAACAGTCTCTACACCCAGGCACCTTACGTTCTAGCCGAAACTCCCTGGAGAGAGCTGTGTACCCAATATGAGTCATCTACATTTCTCTTAGTACCTTTGATTCAGTGGCTTGCATCTCCCACCTCTCTATCAACTCCACACCCACACTGGAGTCATATGAATTACCATATTATATACATAGAACCCAGTTTTAGAAATCAGAGGAAAGCAGGGAGGGAGACTCAATTCTGAAATCCCCTTCTAACTGGCAAAGCCTTCGGAGTGCCATAAATAACTCCCACTGAAAGAAGGCTTTGTTCTTTCTTTAAGACTGATAAGAAAAGGTAGCCCTTGTTACAGCTGGGTAAACAGCAGTCGCCTTGTTCCTTATCTTCCTCCCTCCTCTCCCATTCTCTCCGTGTGCTCTCTCTGGTATCTGCCTCCCTGGCAGCAAACATGATGAAAACAGAGCTGGAGGATGCACGGCTGAACTGTGGCACTGTCTCTGCGTGGGGAGGGCTTTTCCATGTGAGACAAAGGTCCGTTTCAGAGAGGAGTCCTGCTTCTTCCACAAACTAACTCTGTGACGTTGGACAAGTCACTGAGCATTCTTAAGCCTAGTTTTCTGTTAAAGTGCAGGTACTAGACTAGAGCCTGGAGGGAGAAATGGCAACCCGCTCCGGTACTTTTGCCTGGAAAATCCCATGGACAGAGGAGCCTGGTGGACTACAGTCTGTGGGGTCACAAACAGTCAGACTCGACTGAGCACACACGCCTTAGAACTGTCGTTCAGTCACTCTTTGCGACTCCACGGGCTGCAGCACGCCAGGCCTCCCTGTCCTTCACCACCTCCCAGAGCTTGCTCAAACTCATGTCCATTGAGTCGGTGATGCCATCCAAACATCTCACCCTCCGTCATCCCCTTATCCTCCTGCCTTCAATCTTTCCCAGCCTCAGGGTCTTTTCTAACAAGTCAGCTCTTCACATTAGGTAGCCACAGTATTGGAGCTTCAGTTTCAGCATCAGTCCTTCCAATGAATGTTCAGGTCTGATCTCCTTCAGAATGGACTGGTTGGATCTCCTTGCAGTCCAAGGGACTCTCAAGAGTCTTCTCCAACACCACAGTTCAAAAGCATAAATTCTTCAGTGCTCAGCCTTCTTTAGGGTCCAAATCTCACATCCATGCATGACTACTAGAAAAACCATAGCTTTGACTAAATGGACCTTTTTTGGCAAAATGATGTCTTAGCTTTTTAATATGCTGTCTTGGTTGGTCATAGCTTTTTTTCCAAGGAGCAAGCAACTTTTAATTTCATGGCTGCCGTCACCATCTGCAGTGATTTTGGAGCTCAAGAAAATAAGCCTCCTCTCAGTCTTAAGCCTTCAAATAATTAATAACACAAATAAGTAAAGACAGAGAAGTCAGAAAGTGGAGTAAAACGTTAAGAAGAAATTTGTGGACCTTAATTGATATTTATCAATAGCAATAGACAATCAGTAACCAGAGAGAAAACCAGTGTGTCCTCTAAAAAGTGACTTGAACAAGGTCACCCAGTGAACAGAGACTTTTTCCTGCAGTGCCTTGCCTTAGTTTTTAGCAAGGCTCAATCTATTACGTTTGGCAGTTGCTCAGCTGGACTTGTCGTATCTATATAAATTAGGCTACAGCTGTAGCCAGCTGTTTTGTCAGAAGTAACAGAATCTCCAAGCATATTTCCTATCAACCAATATAAAAGCTGAATCTGGTGTTTTCTAAAAGTAGCTTTTTGCCCTGAAACCGCAGACCTAAGCTAACATTGCCATCCTTAAACAAAAAACGGCAAACACACTGAAGACATTTACCCTGGAAATTTTGAGGGGTGTTACTGCTACATGATCCATACTATGATTAGTGACCCAAAGATTGGGTAAAAATATGTCAGGAAAATTTCTACATTTTTCCTTTCCTCTGCCCCCAAATCGGAAAATATTCACATGGGGAACCCTTAGAAATGAAAAAAAAAAAAAAACAGTTTAAAAAATAACCTAATTTTTCCAGTCCTTCACATTTCTAATAATGGTGGGCCTGGCAGGTTCCACTAATGTTTTCCAAACACTACACTGACCACATAACCGATATAAATAGCACTAGGCCTAAACAACTTATGAAAATAGCTCTCAGGGCTCCTGCAGAGGCCATCTGTGAGATGACCCTTTCCTAATAAACCTGTGACTTCAGGGAGTCACAGATTCACTCATTTTGATCCAGTCCTTTTGGGGGGATTGGATAACACATTTTTTTCTAGGGGAGGGGACCCAGCGGAATTAGAAGCAGGGGAAGGGATGAGGATTAGAGAGAATAGCCAAAAGGGAGCCTGGGTCTAGGTTCCAAAAACTAAATCATTATCAGTGTTTGTGGCTGAATCCTTCTACACTGAAATACTCCATTCTTTGGTCTCTTCTCCCTGTAAATACTTGTAAATACTTGACATTTAAAACGTAGCGTTTATTAAGACATCCAGTATTTACTTAGCCATCAGCTCTGTTTATTAGGGACATTTCCTGATGGAATTGGCATAGCATTTTGCTTGCCAACACTCTTTATCATTTCTGGCCACTCAGTGATCAGAGAATAAACCTAAGAGCCAAAGGAAGATGCGGGGAAAGAGAGGAGCAGCTGACAGTCTGCAGGTGAAGAGTATGGGGGAAAAGAAGCCACTCAGTCGTGTCCGACTCTCTGCGACCCTGTGGACTATAGCCCACCAGGCTCCTCCGTCCATGGGATTTTCCAGGCAAGAGAACTGGAGTGGGGTGCCGTTTCCTTCTCCAGGAGATCTTCCCAACCCAGGGATGGAACCCAGGTCTCCTGCATTGCAGGCAGACTCCTTACCGTCTGAGCCACAAGGGAAGTCTGAAGCCAGGGAAGGGCTGCTTAAAATGGAGGTTCTCTCCTACAAATTTGAATGGTCAGATCAATGGAGTCACTCAAAGCTAAAAGTGAACACTTGAGTCATCTTCATGGCTGAATCGCTATTTTAACCATTTCTTATTTCTTCATGCATTTGGTTACTCTGTAAATTCTGAGAATTCATTATAAACAATCTCATATCAAATAACTAACTTTATTAATTCCTCTGAAAATGCTGAGTACTTGAAATATCCTTAAACAAGTGTGTTTCGCTTCAATCTTGTTAAATGTTTCTGAAAATTAAATATTTGCTTCTAAATATGTCAAGATGGAAACTGTCTGTGGGCATTTCCATAAGGTTTTGAAACTTTACACTCAGAGGCACATGGCACTGATTACAGCACCTACTTTATAGTAACATACATTTAGAAAACTGAAATTTTAAAAACTATAGCAAAATCTGGAAAATGGATGGTCAATGAGATGTGCACATACACAGAAATAAATCTGAATTCTCACCACCTTGAAAGGTATTAATAGGAAAAGGAGCCACAGAATTCTGTTATAAACCCACATCCATAAATATTAATCCTTTAAAACCTGAAAAAAAAAAAACATGGATTCTCAGGAAAAAGGCACTACACAGTATTTTTATGTCTTATTTTTAATTTTTTTCAAAGTTTAAAAATTATGTACGATGCTTTTGAACTGTGGTGTTAGAGAAGACTCTTGAGAGTCCCTTGCAAGGAGATCCAACCAGTCCATTCTGAAGGAGATCAGCCCTGGGATTTCTTGGGAGGGAATGATGCTGAAGCTGAAACTCCAGTACTTTGGCCACCTCATGCAAAGAGTTGACTCATTGGAAAAGACTCTGATGCTGGGAGGGATTGGGGGCAGGAGGAGAAGGGGACGACAGAGGATGAGATGGCTGGATGGCATCACCGACTCGATGGACGTGAGTCTGAGTGAACTCCGGGAGTTGGTGATGGACAGGGAGGCCTGGCGTGCTGCAATTCATGGGGTTGCAAAGAGACAGACACAACTGAGCAACTGAACTGAACTGAAAAACTGATTGTATTATGGTAAATTCAACATTATTCAAAACTCTTCCCATTAGAATTATTAAGGAGTCAGGTGGTGAAAAAATGTCAAAATAGAAAACTCTGTTTAGGACTTTCTCTTAATTCTTATTCAGTCGTCCCTTTCTAGCTCAGTGCCCTCCAACCACTGAAACACTTTCCCCATCCAGGGGAGGCTGGTCCCCCCCTACCTCTGCACTAGCCACATCGCCTTAAGACACGTGGGGAGGGTCTAGGCAAGACCACGATGCCGTCTCAGGTGATTTTGATGTGTCGTCTCAGTTGAACACAATTATATCAATAGATGAAAAAGTTCCCTCCACAAATAAGTTTGAGAAATGCCCAATGCTAGTTCTCTTTGATGTGACTAATACACATTGCCAGCATATGACACATTCTAGGGAATCCTGCTTCAACACACTTCTTTAACTTTGATGGTTTTGTACATCGCTTTAGAAAATTTTTAGAAATTTTCGATTTTATATCACTTTAGAAAATTTATATGCATTTTTTCAGCAAACCTTTGACATAGGATTAAGAACACTGAGATATAGAACAATTAGGTGATTGCCTAAGATCTCTGGTAGTAAATGGCAGAGTGGTCCAGAACACAATTCTTTTGACTCCACTTTGTCAGAGGATCCCATTGGTCTCATTGCCCCACAGCAGTGACTCAGGTAGTATAAGAACCACATAAAAATGCAACAAAGAATTCCATTGTTTCTTGTGTAGTTGTTTGTGTTTTTCTTTTGAAATATTTCCTTTGAACTGATTTCTCTACCACTATGAAGAGGAGGGAGAGGATAACACCCCAGAACAGGTGTTCGTCATAGTGGCAGCTTCCCACCACCAGATGACCCTTATCATCTCCCATCTGTCACAGACCTCATGCATCGCGGAGAAATAACACATTCCAGAAAAAAATGCCTTCTATGCGATATGTTCTGTTGCCTTACTTCATAGACACTTTAATCTGCATTTTTAATATCCGTATAATCTAGATGGTGTCATACAATGATAACTCCAAAACAATTTTAATGGATGCCGAATAGACAGGGGCACAGCTCTCCACGCAATACTCCAACTCAATGATAAAGGCCTGTGAAATGGACACCACAATGCACTTCACCTTCTGGCCACCTCTGTGACAGTCATGCAGGCCGGGTATAATTATTAAACCCATTTAAAGGTGGTAGGAGAGTAATTTAACTGGCTAGTTTTAAAAGAATCAGTTAGTAGCAGGTCATTACGAGCTAGCTAATCAAATAACTTCAGTTGTTTTCAAAACATTTATAATAAATATAGTCTTTTCCAGTAGAAAAAAAAAAACTTCCACATTATATCATCTCACAATAACCACGTGAAAATTAAATAAGAGACCCAAAGAAACTCAGTGTCTAGAAATAACTGATACATCAAAACTTAATGCAAGTTCACCGAACTTCTGTCTCTACATTCTTTTATCCCTAGAGACAGACAAGAACAAGATACCTGATTATTTCAATGCAGATTATTTAGAAATTTGGTGGAGAAGAGAACATTTTTTATAAACATTTTTATTATGTATCTCCTAATATTTTGTGTACTTATAAAATATTTTTGATATGTGTCTCACTGTTAATACATTTAAAAGAGAGTGAGCCTCTTTTGTTCTATCTCTTATTTGGGGGCTTCAATGACTTCATGTCAAAGAAATCTCCTGTGTTATTATGTTCAGTTTTCACCAGATATAGTGTTCTAAATATGGTCATGCAAAGATGTGCTCTTTGAAAGTTTTTGAAAACTTTCAGAAAACTGGATCATATTACAAAGTGCTCTAAAAATGTTTGGTATGAAAAGGAGACTGGTGATCACTGATTTTATAAAGCAATATGTCCTGTTTTTTTCTGAGAGGTTCTGCAAGACTGACAGCAGTGTGGGGATTACCAAGGGTGTTGTCAGAAGCAGATACAATACAGGGCACGGCATCAGGTTAGCAGAAAGAGAAAGTCAGATAAGCCAATGCTCGTTCTTCATGAAGCCCAGAGAATGGACCTCACACAAGAGGACAGATGAGGAAAAGAAAGAATTCATCAGTAAGATGAAAGATCTAGCCTCTATTCAGTCATCAAGTACTTATTAAGAACATACTGTGTTTTTAGTAGGCGTCCCAGGTGGCACTAGCGGTAAAGAACCTGCCTGCCAGGGTAGAGCCCGAAGAGACTCAGGTTCAATCCCTGGGTTGGAAAAGTCCCTTGGAGGAAGGCATGGCAACCCACTCCAGTATTCTTGCCTGGAGAATCCCATGGACAGAGGAGCCTGGCAAGCTACAGTCCATAGAGTTGCATAGAATCAGACATGACTGAAGCATGTATGCACACATGTTTTTAGCAGTGGGCACAGACTACGCAGACTACTAGATGTAGAAATAAAGCTGTGAACAAGAGAAAACAGAAGTCCTGACTTCACGGAAATTACTGTCTTATCCAATGTTTTTCAGATTTGGAAAACATAAAGGTCTCCTTTTTATGGGCCAAAACAAATCCTCCCAGACACCTAGTGTTGATTTAAATTAATTATACTAAATGTTATATAAAAATATATAAGTATAAAACCAGATATGAGTACGTTTTGCTCCTGGCTCATGTATTTACATAAATATATCAAAATTACAACATTAATGGAGGTAGAATTTCAACACCAGTAAAATTCAAATTAGCATCACTAAGTATCCTAAGAGCCACTCTTTTGAAACCAGTAGTGACTCAAGTGTGCTCCAGTACCATAAAAAAACTGTGCTCTTTCCCACACATGTTCTCTGCATGAACACCTATGAATCTTTAGGTGGTGTAAATGTGAAGGTATTTGATCATTACTTGGCACAAATATTGGGATTTACATGTTGTGATCACCTCTCTTCTACTGTCATTAACTCATGACAACTCAGCCATTATTTGGTGTCAACATAATTGGAAATATATATATACACATCTGCATATGTATGTGTGTATGGTTATAATCATATGAAAATACAAAATTTAACTAATCTTGGTAAAAACTGATAGACCCCTCCCCAAAGAATACATCCATTCATCAAAGGAGGGGTAGGATGAGGAATGTAATTAAAAGGATATTGTTCTGATGAGGGTGACAGGCCTTAAGCTGTTAGGGATATGACAGGCTTCACTCACAGGGACAGTATTATGAGGACATTCAGAGGGAACACGAGCCAGGCCCTCAGTGGACGGCCCCTTTTGAAGAAGTAACAGTTAAACTGAGACTCAAAAAAAGAATCTTATCTTAACTGGGAAGAGAGTCAAGAAGAAGAGAGGGCTAATTTTCAACCTGTTAACACTAGGATATCTGTGCACCACTTAAGATCTGTCACTGATCTGGTGGGACTAGTTGTTAAATAATTTGCATTTTCCCATCCACCAAATCTTCATATATGAGAATAGAGACTATAATACCAATGGTATCACATTCTTGGGTGCATTCAGTGAGTTACACTACGCTGGTACTTGGTATAGTGCCTGGTGTGGAATAAGCACCTTTAGTTTGGATTTGCAGTCATGTTGCTGACCATAATTAGAATGATCCTTAGTAATTTACTTAGAAGTATATATTGGTAAAAATGATGGTATATTTGTTAACTATAAAGTCAAAGTTCAATCTGTGCCCAGGGCCTGTTGCTCCATCTTCTCCATGAATGAGAAGAGGAAACTGAGACAACTATTTCATTTTAATACACATCTCAGAACACTCTTATGCAGAATCTGGGAGAGAAAAGTAGAATACGTTTTTGCCTCTTGGAAAACAAGTGGCGACCAGTACATAGGACAATATATTTCTTAGTCCATATAAAACAGTTGCCCTCTGTGTTCCCTGTCTGTCTCAAGGGAACTACTAAAGAACTCTGGTGGATCAGGACCTCTGTCCTACAGATAACGTGTGTCTTTTAGCTAAAGATCCACAATCCTTTACCCTCAAACAAGCCCCTGCATGCTGACTGCCGGACACAGAGTTGAGGTTCATATACTCTGATCCCCCAGTCTTGGTAGATCCCACCCCTCTGACCCACACTCATGGCAGCCCTCCCTCATTTTGGTTCGTAAAGGATGGTTCAAGGACTCCATGCCCAGATTCTAACCCACACTTAAGAATCCTGGTCTTGAGTGAGGACAAGAGTTGTTTCCACATTTCTAATACCAATAACATTAGACTGTTTCCTATAGACTGAAGGTTGACAGTCAAATCAATCATGAAAATAAACTCTGACTTCTAAGTTCAAGACTAAAAATGAATAAATAAATAAGCATGTAGATATTATCAGTGGTTGTGATTCCATGAACTGTAGCCTGCCGGGCTCTTCTGTCTGTGGAATTTTCCAGGCAAGAATACTGGAGTGGGTTGCCATTTCCTTCTCCAGGGGATCTTTCCAACCCGAGATTGAACCTGGGTCTCCTGTATTGCAAGCAGATTCTTTTCCATCTGAGCTACTAGGGAAGCATGTAGAGTCATAGCTAAATGGGGTTTTAGATATAGGAAGATTTCAGTGGCAGCAAAGATGGGACTCTGTTTAGAATCTGAATATGTGATCTATAGCCTATTCATCCCAGAAGCTCATCCTTGTGGAGCACACCACAGATTCTAATAGTAAATGGATACTCAAAGTCAGTTGTTATGCAACTACTTGGTTGTACCAATCCTTTCATTCTGCCATTAATTTCTTGGTACAAAATGACCTAAGTCATTAAGTAACTAACATAAAGTAATTAACATTAAGTAAGTTAGTTAGCTTCTAGACTGGTTCCAAATAGGAAAAGGAGTACATCAAGCCTGTATATTGTCACCCTGCTTATTTAACTTATATGCAGAATACATCATGAGAAATGCTGGGCTGGAAGAAGCACAAGGTGGAATCAAGATTGCTGGGAGAAATATCAATAACCTCAGATATGCAGATGACACCACCCTTATGGCAGAAAGTGAAGAGGAACTCAAAAGCCTCTTGATGAAAGTGAAAGTGGAGAGTGAAAAAGGTGGCTTAGAGCTCAACATTCAGAAAACGAAGATCATGGCATCTGGTCCCATCACTTCATGGGAAATAGATGAGGAAACAGTGGAAACAGTGTCCGACTTTATTTTTGGGGGGGTCCAAAATCACTGCAGATGGTGAGTGCAGCCATGAAATTAAAAGATACTTACTCCTTGGAAGAAAAGTTATGACCAACCTAGATAGCATATTGAAAAGCCTTTGCCAACAAAGGCCATCTAGTCAAGGCTATGGTTAATCCAGTGGTCATGTATGGATGGGAGAGTTGGACTGTGAAGAAAGCTGAGCACCAAAGAAATGATGCTTTTGAACTGTGGTGTTGGAGAAGACTTTTGAGAGTCCCTTGGACTGCAAGGAGATCCAACCAGTCCATCCTAAAGGAGATCAGTCCTGGGTGTTCTTTGGAAGGAATGATGCTGAAGCTGAAACTCCAGTACTTTGGCCACCTCATGCGAAGAGTTGACTCATTGGAAAAGACTCATGCTGAGAGGGATCACAGGCAGGAGGAGACGGGGACGACAGAGGATGAGATGGCTGAATGGCATCACCGACTTGATGGACATGAGTTTGAGTGAACTCCGGGAGTTGGTGATGGACAGGGAGGCCTGGCGTGCTGCAATTCATGGGGTCGCAAAGAGTCGGACACAACTGAGCAACTGAACTGAACTGATACTAGGTTTATATTACAGCCTTTTTTATTCTCAATCCAATAATCTTTCTGATGCTTATTGTTGCTCCCTGCTTTCCCACATGATTTGACTATAGATAATACTTTAAAATCTTCCAGGATTTTTACCAATTTGCATCCAGGAATCTTTCTAAGTTCTGCTTCCCAAACCTGAACTCTCTGTCTCTCTATTGCCATTCCTTCATGACTGGTTGCATTCTTGCTTTCTATCTACTTTCTTTGGTCTAACACATCACACCTCCCTTTATTACCTGTTTTATCCACCCAGTACTTTAGCATCAGTCCTCTTGGCTCAATGCTCAAAAGCCAAGCACCCTTAATTGAGATCTGGCTTTTTACTTCTAAGTAGGCACAAAAATAACCTCATACACTTTCTAGCCCATTTCTTCTCCCAGAATTTAACTGCTTCATCATAGAATAAATAGGAAACTCAGGGACCTAAAAATCAATACCAGCCTGAATAGTTCTGGTCAAATTCTTGGCCTTGTACCTAATGTCTGCATCCCATGGTAAACTCTGCTCGTTTCCACTAGAGTTGATTCCATGTCCATTGTCTCCTGACCTTGACTCAGTTCTGACTTCTGCTACTTCCGTGGCAACCTGTCCTCTCCAGAAGGGACATGGCTATCAGAGGAGCCCAAAAGAGGCTGGCACCTGACCCAGGCTCTTGGCAAATGCATTTTCTGCTGGCCCACCACACTGGCGCCCAAAGAAGCATCTTGGGAGGAGAATGAGGTGGCATTCACAAATGTAAATGTAAGATATGTGAGTTTGGCAGGCCTTATGCTTCTAAAACACAGACTTCTGTGATAGAATTAGATAAAGTTTTATTTCAAACTTGCATAACTCAGCATTATGCCATGTAAGTCTTCATGCTTTTAATATCCTGCTAAATTTCACGGTCCAAAAAAATCAACAGATGCTGAAGAAAATTACATTTATGTAAAAGAGCTTCTAATTCAATATGAAAATAATAAAAGAATGAAGATCTACTCAGGCAACTCAAAAAAATCTGGGCAGAAGCTTGAAGTCCAGGAACTTCGCCCAGAGCATACTAGCCATAACAGTGACCACATAATACTGCCGCAGCCCTCCCCCACACAGACACCTCTTCCCCAGCAGCTCTCGCTGTCTGCAAAGCATTCGTATTCACCCCTTTCCAGTGATTTAAGTATGCGTGGAGCTCTTCCCATCATGGCCCCAACTTTGATTTTTATCCACTCTCAGCAATTACATTTGAGGAAAAATATTTCAAAAACATAGCTATTCCACTGCCAGCCATCTTACAAATCAATGCCATTGGACGCAAAGCAAACTTGTAGAGTGTTCATGTCTGTATGGGTTTTGATACATAGCAGAGCACTCCAAACTCAGTGTTTAGAACAACCACAGTCATCATTTTCTCCCTAAAGATACTGTGAGTTAATTGCCTCAGCTAAGCAGTTCCTCCACTGCACACGCTGTCAGCTGGGGCTGCACTCCAGGGACTGGCCTGGGCTGGAATCCAAGATGGCTCCCTCACACGCCGCTGGAGGCTCCACTGGGGTCTGTGACTGAGCACCTGGGTTCTCCTCCACAAGATCTCTTCATGTTTCTTGGGCTTCTTACAGAGTTCCAAGAGGTATCATTACACAGCATGACTTCCACCACATTGTGTCACCAAAGTATATCAAGATGAACTCAATTCAAGGAGAAAGGGAAAAGGCTCTCTCTTCGTGATCCATCACAGTCCCAAATTCACCATATCTATAGAGGAGAAATAAATCAAAGATTTTATTGTTGGGGCACTAATTCCATTGTTTACAAAGCCCCTTCCCTCAGTAGATTCCTCAGAGACCAGAAGACCTGACTCCCTGCTTTTGGATGGGGTCGCACAGAGTTGGACACTGCTGAAGCGACATAGCAAGGCAGGAAAAGATTGAGAACTTCTCAGATGCTCGGGTTGGATTCTAACTTCAAGGTGGCCTAGGGCGCCTTGGGACTATTTAAAGATCAGGGGGCTATGTAGGTTTGAAAAATACCTGTGGTTTATAACCCTACTGGGGATTTACCTTGAACTATATAAATGTCAAAATAACCTTAATAATTTTCCAACAGATTCTTCCAAATGAAAGAATAGTGGGTCACTTAGGTATAGTTCTTAAGAAAGAGAGGATTACACTGATGTCTCCATCAAAGGGTTAAAGTTAAACATAATTTCTAAATCCACCACTCTTTGATATTGCTCTTATATTTTACTGGAATAATGTCTAGAGAGGACAAGACTGTGGACTCAGTTCCCATGAGAAAGGTCAATCTTTGCTTTCACTATACCGCTAAGGCAAACTGGCTATAGTGTGAACCTCCTTGATTTACCCATAGATCTGAAAGGAAGAGTGCAAATCAGTGTAACCCCTTCCTTGACCCTGAGAACACCTCAAACCATGGGGCCTTTCCTTGAATGCCACTTAACTTCTTCCTACTTCTCTTTATCCTAACCTCCCTTCCGCATTAAAAATAAGGAAAGGAATTAATTATTACTGACCGCTTATTACATGTCACCCTGTACTACAATTTTTTTCTTTTCTTTTTTATTAAACTAATATTGTGTCATTCAATCATTATCATACAGGATTTTGCACACTGTCATCATTTAATAAATAGTTCTCATTCGACTTGCTGAGATAAGTTATGAGCCTGGTGACCAACCGTGACGTTAACAATGTTTCACTGAATGAAAAATCTCACACACTTTTAGGGACAGCCTCCCTTGGTTCTCAAGTAAAGAAGCTGCATATCCTTGCCAGGCCTAGAGGTATATTATTTTTGGCTAATATTAGCACAGTATATGATATTAATTTACAAAATGTGGTAATAAAACCCTGAAGAAATAGAAAACATTTTCATAATTGTGCTTAAACCTACGTGAGATATTTCATCATGAAATATCTGAACAAAATGCCATTCAACCATGATTTGGAGTTGTTGCTTATTGCAAGCATTTTACAAGCTAATTTTGGATGAATCTACTACTTTAGCAAATTTGCAGTTCTCAAAAATAGGAATTCCATCCAGAATGGCATGGCAATTTTCCCTCGGGGCATGAATGATCATTCTTATTTTGTTGAAATATTTCAATATGCTGAATTTAATCAAAATGGTTTTAATTATCCCCTTCCTCTGCCCCCACTTCCAGTTCTGCCTTCACCCCTAAATCCCAGATTGTCTTTAGCTGAGTTTAATATTCACACATTTTTTTTCTTCAATTACTGCCAATTTAGTCTACCCTTGAGTTTCTGAGCAGTTGAGAAGGATTTTCAAATTAGGATGAATTATCTTTAGAAATCAAAAGACATTTTAATGATAGGACAACTTACCTGGCCTTTGGAAAATGAGATTATATTAAAGAAGACTGTCTACTGATCAAGAAGACAGAATGCAAGCATTCAAAGTGTATTTATCACCAATATCAGGATGTAAGTCAAGATAACACGTGAAGAGAGAAAAGGATGAAGAAAATACCAAATTATAGAAAGACTTGTTAGAGATCATCACAAAAACAAGAAATCTGAACCTAATTCTATCTTGGATAAAGCATCAACATTATTTGCTTACTTGAATCAGGATTTTCTTCATAAAGAATTCTGTTGTCTCACTTTGGTGTTTACCAGTATCCTGTCCTCTAAACTAAACCATATATTCTGATTAATATGGATTTTATTTGCTAGGTTTATTATGTATTATTCTTAGGTGATTGTCAACTGCATGAAGATATTTAATTTACCTCAAATATATGGATATTTTCTAAACAAAAAATATTGTACATGGTGTGTGTGTGTGTGTGTGTGTGTGTGTGTGTGTGTGTATTTATAGTACATCTGAGCTTCTCAGGTGGCACTAGTTGTAAAGAACCCACCTTCCAATGCAGCAGATGTAAGAGACACAGGTTCAATCCCTGGGTCAGGAAGATCCCCTCCACGGTGGCATGGCATGGTGGCATGGCAACCCACTCCAGTATTCTTGCCTGGAGAATCCCATGAACAGAGGAGCCTGGCAGGCTACAGTCCATGGGGTTGCAAAGAGTCGGACATGACTGAAGCGACTTAGCACATAGTATATTTCCTGGTGAAGAGTTTGTCTGAGGGTTCTGTCTCCGTTAAGGGTCTTCCAGCTTTTAATTCAGTATTCTAAATATTCGAGAAAAGTTATCCATCTATCCACTCTTTCTATTCTGTGTCTACAAAAGGCGCTGAATGTCACACCCTGTAACAAGTGGGAACCATCAAATAAGTGACAGAATCGCTATTCAAAGTTGTCTTGCCTCCCAGAATCTGACTTCTCCTGTCATATACTGACATGGGTACCTGTCCTGCCACCTGACCGGTGGTATTCAAAGTCAGTTAACTTTCCTAGTCCCTTTGCAGAATAGTGTACTTTGAACCCAGCCTATACAAACCACACATGTGAGTCTACTAAATTTTCAATCAGTTCAGTTCAATCACTCAGTCCTGTTTGACTCTTTTTAACGCCATGGACTGCAGCATCCCAGGCCTCCCTGTCCATCACCAACTCCTGGAGTTTACTCAAACTCATGTCCATTGAGTCGGTGATGCCATCCAACCATCTCATCTTCTGTTGTCCTCTTCTCCTCCTGCCCTCAATCTTTCCCAGCATCAAGGTCTTTTCAAATGAGTCAGCTCTTCACATCAGGTGGCCAAAGTATTGGAGTTACAGCTTCAACATCAGTCCTTCCAGTGAATATTCAGGACTGATTTCCTTTAGGATGAACTGGTTGGATCTCCTTGCAGTCCAAGGGATTCTCAAGAGTCCTCTCCAACATCACAGTTCAAAAACATCAGTTCTTCAGTGCTCAGCTTTCTTTATAGTCCAACTCTCACATCCATAAATGACTACTGGAAAAACCATAGCCTTGTCTAGACAGACCTTGGTTGGCAAAATAATGCCTCTGCTTTTTAATATGCAGTCTAGGTTGGTCATAACTTTTCTTTCAAGGAGTAAGCGTCTTTTAATTTCATGGCTGCAGTCACCATCTGCACTGATTTTGGAGTCCAAAAAAATGAAGTCTGTTACTGTTTCCCCATCTATTTGACATGAAGTGATGGGACTAGATTCCATGATCTTTGTTTTCTGAATGTTGAGCTTTAAGCCAACTTTTTCACTCTCCTCTTTCGCTTTCATCAAGAGGCTCTTTAGTTCTTCACTTTCTGCCATAAGAGTGGTGTCATCTGCATATCTGAGGTTATTGATATTTCTCCCAGCAATGGTGATTCCAACTTGTGCTTCATCCAGCCCAGCGTTTCTCATGATGTACTCTGCATATAATTTAAATAAGCAGAGTAACAATACACAGCCTTGACATACTCTTTTCCCTATTTGGAACCAGTCTGCTGTTCCATGTCCAGTTTTAACTGTTGCTTCCTGACCGGCATACAGATATCTCAAGAGGCAGGTCAGGTGGTCTGGTATTCCCATCTCTTTCTGTTTGTGGTGATCCACACAGTGAAAGGCAGAAATAGATGTTTTACTGGAACTCTCTTGCTTTTTTGATGATCCAATGACTCTTTGCCATTTGATCTCTGGTTCCTCTGCTTTTTCGAAATCCAGCTTGAACATCTGGAAGTCCATGGTTCACATATTGTTGAAGCCTGGCTTGGAGAATTTTGAGCATTACTTTATCAGTATGTAAGATGAGTGTAATTGTGCAGTAGTTTGAGCATTCTTTGGCATTGCCTTTTTTTGGGGATTGGAATGAAAACTGATCTTTTCCAGTCCTGTGGCCACTGCTGAGTTTTCCAAACTTGCTGGCATATTGAGTGCAGCACTTTCACAGCATCATCTTTCAGGATTTGAAACAGCTCAACTGAAATTCCATCACCTCCATTAGCTTTGTTCGTAGTGATGCTTCCTAAGGCCCACTTGACTTCACATTCCAGGATGTCTGGCTCTAGGCTAGTGATCACCCATCATGATTATCTGGGTCATGAATATCTTCTTTGTATAGTTCTTCCATGTATTCTTGCCACCTCTTCTTAATATCTTCTGCTTCTCTTAGGTCCATACAATTTCTGTCCTTTACTGAGCCCATGCTCACATGAAATGTTTCCTTGGTATCTCTAATTGTCTTGAAGAGATCTCTAAGTCTTTCCCATTCTATTGTTTTCCTCTATTTCTCTGCATTGATCTCTGAGGAAGGCTTTCTTTTCTCTCCTTGCTATTCTTTGAAACTGCATTCAAATGGATATATCTTTCCTTTTCTCCTTTGCCTTTCACGTCTTTTCTATTCACAGTTCTTTGTAAGGTTTCCTCGACAACCATTTTGTGTTTTTTGTATTTCTTTTCCTTGGGGATGGTCTTGATCCCTGTCTCCTGTACAATGTCATGAACCTCCATCCATAGTTCATCAGACACTCTGTCTATCAGATCTAGTCCCTTAAATCTATTTCTCACTTCCACTGTATAATCGGAAGGGATTTGATTTAGGTCATACCTGAATGGTGCAGATGACACCACCCTTATGGCAGAAAGTGAAGAGGAACTAAAAGCCTCTTGATGAAAGTGAAAGAGGAGAGCGAAAAAGTTGGCTTAAAGCTCAACATTCAGAAAACGAAGATCATGGCATCTGGCCCCATCACTTCATGGGAAATAGATGGGGAAACAGTAGAAACAGTGTCAGACTTTTATTTTGGGGGGCTCCAAAATCACTGCAGAAGGTGACTGCAGCCATGAAATTAAAAGAAGCTTACTCCTTGGAAGAAAAGTTATGACCAACCTAGATAGTATATTCAAAAGCAGAGACATTACTTTGCCGACTAAGGTCCGTCTAGTCAAGGCTATGGTTTTTCCTGTGGTCATGTATGGATGTGAGAGTTGGACTGTGAAGAAAGCTGAGCGCTGAAGAATTTGATGCGTTTGAACTGTGGTGTTGGAAAAGACTCTTGAGAGTTCCTTGGACTGCAAGGAGATCCAACCAGTCCATTCTGAAGATCAACCCTGGGATTTCTTTGGAAGGAATGATGCTAAAGCTGAAACTCCAGTACTTTGGCCACCTCATGCGAAGAGTTGACTCATTGGAAAAGACTCTGATGCTGGGAGGGATTGAGGGCAGGAGGAGAAGGGGACGACCGAGGATGAGATGGCTGGATGGCATCACGGACTCGATGGACGTGAGTCTGAGTGAACTGCGGGAGATGGTGATGGACAGGGAGGCCTGGCGTTCTGCGATTCATGGGGTCGCAAAGAGTTGGACATGACTGAGCGACTGAACTGAACTGAACTGAACTGAATGGTGTAGTGGTTTTCCCTACTCTTCAATTTAAATCTGAATTTGGCAATAAGGAGCTCACAGTCTTTACCACAGTCAGATCCTGGTGTTGTTTTGCTGTATAGAGCTTCTGCGTTTTTGGCTGCAAAGAATATAATCAGTGTGATTTTGGTGTAGACCATCTGGTGATGTCCATGTATAGAGTCTTCTCTTGTGTTGTTGGAAGAGAGTATTTGCTATGACCAGTGAGCTCCTTTGGCAAAACTCTCTTAGACTTTGCCCTGCTTCATTCTTCATTCCAAGGCCAAATTTGCCTGTTACTCCAGGTGTTTCTTGACTCCCTACTTTTGCATTCCAGTCCCTTATAATGAAAAGGATATCTTTTTTGGGTGTTAGTTCTAGAAGGTCTTGTAGGTATTCATAGAACCATTCAACTTCAGCTTCTTCAGCCTTACTGGTCAGGGCATAGAGTTGGATTACTGTGATATTGAATGGCTTGCCTTAGAAACGAACAGAGATCATTCTGTCGTTTTGGAGACTGCCTCCAAGTACTGCATTTTGGACTCTTTTGTTGACTATAATGGCTACTCCATTTCTTCTAAGGTGTTCGTGCCCACAGTAGTAGATACAATGGTCATCTGAGTTAAATTCACCCATTCCAGTCCATTTTAGTTCGTTGATTCCTAAAATGTCAACGTTCACTCTTGCCATCTCCTGTTTGACCATTTCCAATTTGCCTTGATTCATGGACTTAACATTCCAGGTTCCTATGCAATATTGCTCTTTACAGCATCGGACCTTGCTTCCATCACCAATCGTATCAACAACTGGGTGTTGTTTTTGCTTTCTCTCCATCTCTTCATTCTTTTTGGAGTTATTTCTCCACTCTTCTCCAGTAGCATATTGTGCACCTACTGACCTGGGGAGTTCAATTTTCAGTGTCCTCTCTGTTTGTCTTTTCGTACTGTTCATGGGGTTCTCAAGGCAAGAATACTGAAGTGGTTTGCCATTCCCTTCACCAGTGGACCACATTTTTTCAGAACTCTCCACCATGACCCATCCATCTTGGATGGCCCTACACGGCATGGCTCACAGTTTCATTGACTTAGACAAGGCTGTGGTCCTTGTGATTAGATCTTCATTACCTCCACCTATAGTTTAAGTGAAATGAGTGAAGTTGCTCAGTCGTGTCCAACTCTTTGTAGTGCCATGGACTGCAAGAATACTGGAGTGGGTTGCCATTTCCTTCTCCAGGGCATCTTCCCAACCTAGGAATTGAACCCAGGTCTCCCACATTGTTTGGAGACAATTTACCAGTCTGAGCTAACAAAGAAGCCTGTAGTTTGGCCCTAGGTAAATAGCAGGGAGGGAACACAACTCCATCCATCAACAGAAAATTGGATTAAAGATTTACTGAGCAGGGCCCCACCCATCAAAAGAGGCAGTTTCCCCCTCAGTCCTTCTCTCCCATCAGCAAGCTTCCAAAAGCCTCTTATCAGAGGGCAGACAGACTCAAAACCATAATCACAGAAATTTGCAATGGTATGTTATAATACAATATCTTGCAATGGTGAAACAATGTTCAAGGTAGTGCTTAATAAGTGTTTTCAGTCCTTGAAGTTGAATCTTGTTTCTGAGAGTTCAGAATTGAAATCCATCATCTAAGAATTATGGGGGACTTCATAGATGTCTACACAGTAACTACAACTCAGTCCTTGAGGCCTCCTAAAAACCGGTATTCAGGTGCCAGGAGTAGCTCATGCAGACATTCTGTGATGACTCTAACCAGGCCAAAGAATGCCTACATTTGTCCTCAATCTATTTTTAGAAATCAATTGTCAAAACGGCTCACAACTTATGGATCTGCCAGTGAACTCTGTTAAACAGATGTTGCTTTATTTCTCTATTTTGACAAATATGTCAAGTACCATGTGCTAGCTACCAGAGAGATTACATAGAAGTAATAAGAAATAGGTTAGCTTACCTTTAGCTTGGTGTTCAAAATGAATCAACTTTTCAGAGCATCCCATTTACTACATTCTTCATATCACATTGCCACTACTTCGTGGCAAATTTGTGGTCAAGATTTAAAGGCAGCCCTAGAGAAGAGCAATGAGTTCACATGAAAATGAGTCTATTACCATGACTATAACCAATTTTTCTCCAATATCTATCCCTATAATGTACAATGGAACCCTGTAGACAGTCTCTTCTGCTCTCTTACCTCTGCCCTTGTTAATTTGCCATGTACAGACATTTCATTTGTATAACAGGCTGAAAAGATGTATGGTTTTATGAATGGCTGCCACATTTCTTCTCAGCAGAGTTCTACTGTGTTTCAGCAGGCAGAGCGGCTCTCTTTTATTGATGGGGTCAAAATAGGCACATCACCAGAGAGGTGAAATATCTGTGGTACAAGCTTTAGATTAACCTCATTTTTAATCAGTTACCATACTCCGAGGGGAAGATAGTCTCCAAAGCCAGCTCACACTCCAGTAGGATATCTACCTGCCCCATAAAAAGCTCCCCGATGATGATCTAAAGAGGCTTTATAAACAGATCCCCAGGTCCCCAGAAAAACAATATGAAATCATCTATACAAGATACTAGGTTATGACAACAAAACAAAAGATAGTACCAAAAAAAAACCGTATTCTCCAGTGCTTTCTAATGTTTGACTAGAAATCATAAATGACCACTATTTTTGATAGTAGACTTGGATTTCCATATCCTAACAGAAACAAATCTCTTAGTTATGGTCATACACTGAAAGAGTTAGTGCAAAAGATAGTGTTTTCCTGAAATCTTATATATCACCAGTAAGGCTAAAATCAGATATCTTCTCATTCCCTCTCTTCAATTGTATTCAGGATTGCAAAAACATTTAAGCTGCAGATAAAAGAGAATAGATAAGTATTTTGCAGCATAAAAATAAACTGCCTAGTAAGTATGATCTCATAAGTAGTCTAAAATTTCTATAAGCTGGTATATGTGTTACATGTGGTTCAAAGACAGTCCTTCATTTTCCCCAATCTGGTTTTAACCTGCTGTTCAAAGGCCATAAACTCTCAAAGGGAAGTCCTCTGTAATTTTATATGGAATTTGATGACTTAGAGGCCCATGGCAGGAATTATGGAGAGAGAGTTTTCTCAACTCTAAAGCTCTGATAGAGACTAAAGCTCATTATCTGAGTCTTTGACTAGTTCATTTTACAAAGCCACAAAAGAGCAAAAGCTTTAACTCCTTCAGTTTCATTCTTTGGGTAATGTATTCTATTCACATTCCTAGAAATGTATGTTAGAGGCAACTAGATAGAGGGGAAGAAAGGTTAAGTATGCCCAGAATATTGGAAGGACCTATAGTAGGAAACCAGAAGTTAGAAGACTGGCCTAGTTTTTCTTGAAGACAATTCTTCAAGCTTTCCCAGGAAATAAAAAGGCTTCTAGTGAGAAGAAACAATAGACCTGAACAGCAGGAGTGTTTGGGACAGGAGCCAGAGAGCAAGAGTCACTAACAGAGAGTGGTAATTTGGAATGAATTGCTGTTTTGTGTTGTGAAGCACCAGGACACAGCTGGTGTACTGGCTAACCTGAGGATTTGTAGTGACTGCATTGAAATGGTAATGAAGTTTTTATTTTATGATTGCAGATGTTTGTGGATTATTGTTATTAAGCTTATTAGTGTAACAGTACAAATATGAGATTTTTATTTACTTGGTCTCTTATTTATGGGAGCTTTGTTAAAGTCTTCTTACCCGAAGTCAAGAAAACAAAAGCCATTCAGTAACCATAATGTGCTGAACCATCAGGCAGGCCTTGCCACGTGTGCAGGTGCACCCAGCCTAGGATTCTGCTACGTGGGAGACAAATCTCGATGTTCCCATTGTAGTTGTGCCCTGGGTCATGTTGTCAAGTAATCTGCTCACAGGTAAAGCAATCAACCATTATATTAACCGTGGTTACTATCACTAATTCTGGAGTTGAATTCCCTAGTCTTACTCTGCCATTGGCAAGTGTGTAACATTAGGCACTTAACTAACTTCCACATGCCTCAGTTTCCTCCTCTGCAAAGTTAGGTTTAAGAAAAACTTACCTTTTTCATTAAGTCATTGTGAGGATTAAATGACATTATATGAATAGAGCATTTATCAATTAATAACTATTTATCAATTAGCAGTTTTTTCCAGTAGTCATGTATGGATGTAAGAGTTGAACCCTAAAGAAGGCTGAGCACTGAAGAATTGATACTTTCAAACTGTGGTGCTGGAGAAGACTCTTTAGAGTCTTTTGGACAGCAAGGAGATCAAACCAGTCAATCCTAAAGAAAATCAGTCCTGAATATTCACTGGAAGGACTGATGCTGAAGCTGAAGCTCCAGAACTTTAGCCACCTGATGCAAAGAGCTGACTCATTAGAAAAGACTCTGATGCTGGGAAAGATTGAGGGCAGGAGGAGAAGGGGACAACAGAAGATAAGATAGTTGGATGGCACCACCAACTCAATGGGCATGAGTTTGAGCAAGCTCCAGGAGATAGTGAAGGACAGGGAAGCCTGGTGTGCTGCCATCCGTGGGGTCATAAACAGTCAGACACAACTTCATGACTGAAAAACAAATTAGATGTTCCCAAAAAGATATTTTGATATAGAAGAACACATAAACCTTTTATTCAAAAGCTTTAAGACAGACAATTGTGTTGGAAACTGTATTATGTTTCAGAGTGATCTGTTTTATTAAACAATTCAAAGAAGTTACACATATGATGCTAAAATGGATAACTAGCTTTCAATCAATATTATAAATAATATTTAGTTGTTCAGTTTTTGTTAGGCATACTAAGATCTCTTTTGATGATTCAGAAACTGTTAAAGAGTCTTCAAATTTCTCAAGATATTGTCATCAGAGAACGTTGAACAGTGTCATGGAATAGACTGAACAGTGTTCGTGGTTCCAGCTATAAAAATTCCAGGTGGTTTGCCTTCATTATAGTTCTCTTCCTACCTAACTGTAAAGACACAGTAAATATATAGGAAAAGTAATGAGCATCTCCAAGGAATTCAGTTTCTAACTTGCTGGAATAATTTCCTTAGGTTAGAAATATCAAAATCCCTCAAAATATCCCATATGTAAAAATAGTCATTACCATTATGCTCTTCAAAATTAAAATGATTACTAGTTGACCAATTAAAGAGAAGCTTCTTTCATATTGACTATTCAGCAATTCCTACCAGTGTCGAGATATGATGTTTATGATTTAGAGCCAATTTGAGACACTAATGAAGAATCCTGTGATTCACAGTTGAATATATCTGCAAGTCTAGTCATAAACTTACAGCAAAGTTGACAACTAATGAAAGTTTTCAAATGGGCATATCTTCTGTAGTTTTCTTTTTTTAACAATGCAATTAAAAAAGGTTCATGGTTGGAGATTATAGAGTAATATAAGAATAATAGCTTAAGATATTTTCAAGGTTCCACTTTAAATACTGTAGTATGTAGTTATTAAATTGTTGCCTCCCTGATAGCTCACTGGTTAAGATTTCACCTGCAATGCAGGAGATGAGGGAGACACAGGTTTGATCCCTGGGTCAGGAAGATCCCCTGGAGGAGAGAATGGCAACTCACTCCAGTATTCTTGCCTGAAAAATCCCATCAGAGGCCCCTGGCAGGCTAAAGTCCATGGGATCACAAAGAATTGGGCTCGACTGCACACACACAGAACAACAACAAATGATTACTTTAATGTGTTGATAACCTACTTCTTTAAACCAAGGTGTTTCCAAATGATGTTGGAAGCAATAAGAAAACACTGCATAGATTATTAAGCACTATTTTGGGAATGTGAGAATGGTAGGGAAATGGTAAGCAATTGCTGAGTTTTCAAGTACATTCATTCCTCTGAAGGATAGCTTCCATTAGGAACTGTCATAGTATCAGCATGCACCAATACCATAGGCTGTCATCAAGAAGATTTTTATGCAAAAACAAGGTCTTCAGAAATTATATTTTAAATCTCATAATTATAAATTAATTGCTTATGGTATAAATACTTCTCAATTAAAAAATAATTCACATAAGTCCTATTCTCTATGGCAAATTTTTCCAAAGTGGAATGTGTAACTTTAGGTGTTGGAGAAGACTCTTGAGAGTCCCTTGGACTGCAAGAAGATCCAACCAGTCCATTCTAAAGGAGATTAGTCCTGGGTGTTCTTTGGAAGGAATGATGCTAAAGCTGAAACTCCAGTACTTTGGCCACCTCTTGTAAAGAGTTGACTCATTGGAAAAGACTCTGATGCTGGGAGGGATTGGGGCAGGAGGAGAAAGGGAAGACAGAGGATGAGATGGCTGGATGGCATCATCAACTCGATGGACATGAGTTTGAGTGAACTCTGGGAGTTGGTGATGGACAGGGAGGCCTGGCATGCTGTGATTCATGGGTTTACAAAGAGTCGGACACGACTGAGTGACTGAACTGAACTGAACTGAACCTGGAGCTGCACAGAGAAAGACTTTGTGAGAACAAAGCTAACCCAGAGAAGAGCTGAGCCAAGGGATTGAAAGAGAGAGACACTGGTGACATCATTTGAGGCCTCCAGATTCACCCATGTCTGTGATTCAACCTTGGTTCTATGAGCCAATGAGTTCCCAGTACGGCTTATGCCTATGGAAGCTGGACCTCTGTAACTTAAAAACTAAGAGTATCCTGACTAATACAAGGGTCAAAACTTTTTGGAAGATGCTTCAGAAATATCCATTTCCAGCAGATTCACAATGTGCACAGATGTATTGAAAGATATGAGAAAACCTGGTAAAAAGAAATTCATTTATCTTTGTTAACCTACTGTTTCTAAATCTGGCTGTCAGTAGAACCCCTTTTTACCCAACAGAATATCTCTTGTGGCTCAGCTGGTAAAGAATCTGCCTGCAATGCAGGAGACCTGGGTTTGATTTCTGGGTTGGGAAGATCCCCTGGAGAAGGGAAAGTCTACCCACTCCAGTATTCTGGCCTGGAGAATGCCATAGACTGTATAGTCCATGGGGTTACAAAGAGTGAGACACAACTGAGTGACTTTCACACTTTACTGTGAATTCCACTGAGCACATTTTGGTAGATGATGCTCTCCTAGGGCAAAGAGGAAAGAGAGTTGTCAAAACTGTATAGGGACTACTTTGTTTGACCTCAGCAGTACTCCAGAAATGCATTGAAAAGAAATCCACTAAGTGAAATAGCCTCTTTGTAGATGAGCAAGTCTCAGTGGGTGGCACCAGGGTGGAGATATGGAGACTTCCATCATCTCCTTAAATGGCACTTCATGAGGTACTCACTGTAACTGCTGGTCCTTCCTCTGCCATTTGCCAATATTTTGTTGTTTTTCCTGACTTCTTTCACTCCAGAATGAAGTGGAAATGAACCTGTAAGATGAAGTCATGCTAGGCCATTTGGAACTTCTTTATTTAACGTGGCAATAATCCTCATTTTTCAGGTTCCCATCGCTGTTCCCAACCCTGCACTTGCCAGCTTCAACTTCTGAAATGAGTCTCAGCTCTCTTAACTTCTGCCAGGTAATAACCATCTTTTCCACAACCCCATTCAAATCTGAAGCCCTGAGAACCAGAAGAGCTGATGGTGTAAGTTTTCCAGTTCAAGTGTAGGAGAAAACAAGTATCTCAGCTTGAAAATAGAATATTCTCCAGTACCCTCCCTCTTGTTCTACTCAGGCCTCTGAGGAATTGGACAAAACCCATTCACATTGAGGAACACAGTCTGCTTTGCTCAGTCTATTGACTCAAGCTAATCTCATTCTGAAACCCTCACAGACATACCTAGAAAATGTTTAACCAAATACCTGAACATGAATCAAGGCAAATTGGAAATGGTCAAATGGAGATGGTAAGAGTGAACGTTGACATTTTAGGAATCAATGAATTAAAATGGACTGGAATGGGTGAATTTAACTCAGGTGATCATTGTATCTACTACTGTGGGCAAGAACACCTTAGAAGAAATGGAGTAGCCATCATAGTCAACAAAAGAGTCCAAAATGCAGTACTTGGATGCAGTCTCAAAAATGACAGAATGATCTCTGTTCGTTTCTAAGGCAAACCATTCAATATCACAGTAATCCAACTCTATGCCCTGACCAGTAAGGCTGAAGAAACTGAAGTTGAATGGTTCTATGAAGACCTTCGAGACCTTCTAGAACTAATACCCAGAAAAGATGTCTTTTACACTATAGAGGACTGGAATGCAAAAGTTGGAAGTCAAGAAACACCTGGAGTAATAGGCAAATTTGGCCTTGGAGTACAGAATGAAGCAGGGCAAAGTTTTGCCAAAGGAACACACTGGTCATAGCAAACACCCTCTTCCAACAAAACAAGAGAAGACTCTACACATAGACATCACCAGATGGTCAACACCGAATCAGATTGATTATATTCTTTGCAGCCAAAGATGGAGAAGTTCTATACAGTCAGCAAAAACAAGATCAGGAGCTGACTATAGCTCATATCATGAACTCCTTATTGCCAAATTCAGACTTAAATTGAAGAAAGTAGGGAAAACCACTAGACCATTCAGGTGTGACCTAAATGAAATCCCTTCCGATTATACAGTGGAAGTGACAGATTCAAGGGATTAGATCTGATAGAGTGTCTGAAGAACTATGGAGGGAGGTTCGTGACATTGTACAGGAAGCAGGGATAAAGACCATCCCCAAGGAAAAGAAATGCAAAAAGGCAAAATGGTTGTCTGAGGAGGCCTTACAAATAGCTGTGAATAGAAGAGAAGGGAAAGGCAAAGGGGAAAAGGAAAGATATACCCATTTGAATGCAGAGTTCCAAAAGAATAGCAAGGAGATATAAGAAAGGCTTCCTCAGCGATCAATGTAAAGAAATAGAGGAAAACAATAGAATGGGAAAGACTAGAGATCTCTTCAAGAAAATTAGAGATACCAAGGGAATATTTCATGCAAAGATAGGCTCAATAAAGAACAGAAATTGTATGGATGTAACAGAACCAGAAGAGTTGGCAAGAATACACAGAAGAACTATACAAAAAAAGATCTTCATGATCCAGATAATCATGATGGGGTGATCCTTCACCTAGAGCCAGATATCCTGGAATGCGAAGTTAAGTGGACCTTAGGAAGCATCACTATGAACAAAGCTAGTGGAGGTGATGGAATTCCAGTTGAGCTATTTCAAATCCTGAAAGATGATGCTGTGATAGTGCTGCCCTCAATATGCCAGCAAATGTGGAAAACTCAGCAGAGGCCACAGGACTGGAAAAGGTCAGTTTTCATTCCAATCCCAAAGAAAGGCAATGCCAAAGAATGCTCAAACTACCGCACAATTGCACTCATCTCTCATCCTAGTAAAGTAATGCTCAAAATTCTCCAAGCCAGGCTTCAACAGTACATGAACCGTGAACTTCCAGATGTTCAAGCTGGATTTAGAAAAGACAGAGGAACCAGAGATCAAATGGCCAACATGGGTTGGATCATTGAAAAGGCAAGAGGATTCCAGAAAAACATCTACTTCTGCATTATTGACTACGGCAAAGCCTTTGACTGTGTGGATCACAACACACTGTGGAAAATTCTTAAAGAGATGAGAATACCAGACCACCTGACCTGCCTCTTGAGAAGTCTGTATGCCAATCAGGGAGCAACAGTTAGAACTAGTCATGGAACAACAGACTGGTTTCAAATGGAAAGGAGTATGTCAAGGCTGTATGTTGTCACCCTGCTGTTTAACTTATATGCAGAGTACATCTTGATAAACCCTGGGCTGGATGAAGCACAAGCTGGAATCACAATTGCCGGGAGAAATATCAGTAACCTCAGATATGCAGATGACACCACCCTTATGGCAGAAAGTGAAGAAGAACTAAAGAGCCTCTTGATGAAAGTGAAAGAGGAGACTGAAAAAGTTGGCTTAAAGCTCAACATTCAAAAAACAAAGATCATGGCATCTGGTCCCATCACTTCATGGGAAATAGATGGAGAAACAGTGGAAACAGTGTCAGACTTTATTTTTGGGGGCTCCAAAATCACTGCAGATGGTGATTGTAGCCATGAAATTAAAAGATGCTTATTCATTGTGAGAAAAGCTATGACCAACCTAGACAGCTGATTAAAAAGCAGAAACGTTACTTTACCAGCAAAGGTCTGTCTAGTCAAGGCTATGGATTTTCCACCTTGCAATGCATGGGTTGCAGGTTCAATCCCTTGTCAGGGAACTAAAATCCCACATGCCGCAGAGTGACTAAGCCCACACAAGGCAACTAGAAAATCTATGCACCGCAATAAAAGGTCCCACATGATGCATCAAAAATCTGCATGCCACAGCTGAGTCCCAAAGCAGCCAAATAAATATTTTTTTAATTTTATTAAAGTAAAAATCATAATCACAGGATCTTCAGATACTTTTATGAAATTTGTAATGTCCCTGTCCCACATTCCTATTCAACATAATCAGCACTAAATATATGACTCTCGAATTTTAAAATGATTTATAATTTACTTAGTACTTATACTTATACTTTTTCAAGCTAAAGAAACTTCAATAATTTCTTATTTGTTTGCATCCTGAGAGTAAGAATAAGAACACTAGATATTTGTATAATCTAAATTTGAGAACTCTTCAATAATTCCCCATTCAATTTATTTTATCTTTAGATAAAAGGTGAATCAATGTTAAGTGTTTTAATCAGCTGTTCAAAAAGGCATCATATGACTTCTCTTCTGAGTGACATAGAAAATAAATATTTGGCTGACATTTATAGTCCTGAAGATTGTTATTTAAGAGCCTTATGCAGTTCATTCTTTGGGTTTTCAATAAATGCTTGCTGCCTGATTGATTTTGAAGGGTAGAAATGTTCTCTTACTAGTGAGAAATTCTACAATTTGTTGTCACAAAATTTGTGTTCTGCTTTTTATTCCCTTTCCTTTTTTTTTCTGAAAAGCCTCCTTATATTTGCTAGTACCAGCAACAGAAGCAACATAGAAGTTCAGGTCTGGAAATATGAGTCCTTAAGAGGCACATAAAAAAAGTATTACCCAATGGCATGTGGTGTGAGTGTATGATACAGAGTCAAAATTAATGAAACAATACTGGTCAAAAGTTCCTAAAACTTGGAGAATCTAGGGTATATAGCTCCTAATGAATAAATGTATTCTTGTGGTAAGTCATCTGAATGATTTTTACTAATCTACGATTTATGGATTGTAGTGAAATGTCAGAAGATAATTAGCATTTCCTTAGGCTCAATTAAAAAATCCAATTTGAAGTATCAGTAAAGACACAAGTCTTACTCAAAAGTGGCAGTTATTCATGGGCTTTGTTAGACTCTGGGTGGTTTTTTAAGACATAAATATCTTGGTAGATGTTGCAGGAGATCTCTGTCTCTAATCAAGGTTTACACATTGTTGATCCTTGGCTTTATCTCTTCTAATCCAAGAACCAATTTACTTTCTTCTTTCCTCCTCTTTCCCTTCTCCCTTCCCTTCCCCCACTCCCCCGCCTGTCATCTCTCACACTCCTCCTCTCCTCTCCCCAAGAATTTCTTGTCTCTACATCTGTGTCTCTTTTGCTGTCTCACATATAGGGTTATCATTACCATCTTTCTAAATTCCATATATAAGACTTTTGGACTCTGTGGGAGAGGGAGAGGGTGGGATGATTTGGGAGAATGGCATTGAAACATGTATACTATCATGTAAGAAACGAATCGCTAGCCTAGGTTCGATACAGGATACAGGATGCTTGGGGCTGGTGCACTGGGATGACCCAGAGAGATGATATGGGGAGGGTGGTGGGAGGGGGGTTCAGGGTTGGGAAAGCATGTACACCTGTGGTGGATTCATGTCAATATATGGCAAAACCAACACAGTATTGTAAAGTAAAAAAATAAAATTTAAATTAAAAAAAAAAGAATTTCATGTCTCCACAGTAGATCCTTGTTGAATCTTAAAGATACAATGATGAATATTATAGTGTCCCTAAATTTAAGATGCTTATAGAATGTCTTAAACATAGTATAAAAAGAGATGGAATTCAGAGTGTAAGTCACTGATTACTTAGGCAGATTAAAGCAGGTTATAAAATTCATCAGAATGGAAAAAAGTTCAGCAAGTTTCAGTGATAGGAAAAAGTAAAGAAATTTATTCTAAAGTTGAAATTATATATGTTCAAATAAATTGAGGCTGATCAATGTCAATCACTTATTGAAATTGCTCAGTTTCTAAGGCTTGACTATTTTATAATGGGAGAAAATCATAAAGCACACATTCATAATACCCAAATCCTGATATACATTATATTTGACTATCAGAAATACTTTATTATTTATAATATAGCAAAGAATTTTACTACTACTTTGAATGTGTAACCGTATTTGAGTAACATTCATTTTTTAAAACTAAAATGCATACTGATTCTTGTATGAATTTATAACTATGTTTTTATTATATATTCAAGAAATCTTTTTTCTCGTGGTTAATTTCTTTAACAAATATTTATTGAATATCTCCTATCTGCCAAGCACTGTGTCTGCAATAAAATTAATAAAAAGACATGGTCTCAGTCCTCATAAGACTTGAATACTGGTAAATAGTCTCAAATAGTGTAATATAAATCATTGGCAAAATAGAGTTCCCTTCAGGAAAAATGCATTTTATAACAAACTTGGCTAAAATGCAAATATCCCAGTAAATAGGGCATGACTGCCTCTGGTGTTTTAGAACCGCAGTTCTGAAACCACAAAACACAGGCTTAAAGTGAAATGGACTCAGTTCAAATTCAGCTCTGAACCTTCTTGAATCTCTGACTCCATCTTTAGAAACAGAATAATAATCTCAGCCTCACAGGCCTATTATGAAAATTACACAGTGGGTGTACAAGGATGATCTGACACCCAAAAAGTGGTAGCTCGCGATACAGCTGCTACTTCTGTCTGTGTTTTGTTTTGTAACCAAACCAGAAGATTGAATTGAGGTCAAATAAAACCTCAGTGCTTGCAAAGTGGTATATTTGTGTACTTATGATTGACTGAGGGATAGCTGGATTTTTTTAATTTAAATACTCTTGTTTGTTAAGTCTTTCTAAGCTATAAGAACCATTATTCTTTAATACATTTAGTATAGTCTGAGAATAATGTGGTATTTTCACGCATAAGAAACTCTGGATCCTAAATTAAAGGATGCTGGATTAGTAATACTTGAACCTATGACTTTCGATGTGTTTGTGTGTGTGTAACAGTGTGTGTGTATAAGGGGGTGTGTGTGTTTGAGGACCTTTCAGTGCCTCTGTGCCTGGATCATTATGATGAATTAATGGATTAGTAACAAAAATGTTGATACAGCAAGAGTCAAGCTGAAAATGAATTCTCAGGAACATTCTGTGATATCTGTAATTGCTTTTAGAACAAATAGGAAGTGTTCCATGCATCTGTTGATGATGGTAAAATCCCTTATTTTACTTCTTCCCATTCATCAAAAATGTCATAATCAATTACAAATTGTGAGTTCCTATAGTCCAGTTGAGATTCTTCTAACTGACACAAATTAACAACTTGCTCCTCTCCTTCCCAAATCATTTGACTTGCATCACCAAATGTCTGATGAGGATATTTAGAAGATGTTTGTTACTTCTGATAGTGGTAAAAGGATTGCTCAAAATTAGAATTTAGGAGTGTCTTTCACTTGAAAAGAAATATAGTCTTAAAGCATTTAAAATTAAATTATTTGGAAATCACCCAGAAAAGACTAATAAGTGGTAACTTTTTCATTAGTTTCTACTACAGAATTTACTATTTTTTGTATATATGCTCACATATTCCTTTCTCTTTATTCCAATAAAATGTGTTAATTGTAACAAAGTTAATCAATTATAAGATCAAATTAAAATTTCTAAAATGAAACTTTACCTATTCTTTCTACAAAAAAAACAGTAACAAATCTTTAAAATCACATATAAGAACCAATTTTAAAACATAGGATTTCTTTTTCCATTACATTTCCTAGTCGGAGCAGCCACATGTCATTGTTTATTCATTTTTGTAAGACGTACATTTCACAGATGTTCATAGACTCTTTTATCCTTAAACAGCTTTATCAAAAGATGTATTACATGTAAATCTGTATCATAAAAAAATCTTTTACTTTCTTGACCTGATCTTTTCCCACCCTCACTTCCTTCATAAAGAAATTTTTAAGGAGAAAGGGTCACAGGAAATAGTTGTGGGGGTATCTCAAAAAAATAAAAAAGCAGTTCATCTAGCCACTGATGGTTGCTTATTTAGCATATAGGTGACCAGACTCTATCTGGACATCTATCTCTTACCACTGTCTAACACTTAGAATGATTTCAAGGGAGTACCTCATAGATGAGAGCTGTTATTTGTCTCTGAGGAGCTCATCCTATTTGACAGGGCTTTTATTTTTTTTAATCACTCCTGCAAAAGAAAGCACAAATGCAATATCTCTTTTTTAAAAGGCTGGGAGTCAGGAGGGGGTGTGAAAGCACACGAAGAGGCCAAGTCAAAGACCATGCTTACACACTCAGCCCTGGCACTATGATGTGTTTTGTGTCTGTGTGTGTATGTAGTCGGATGTCCATTTCTGTCTTTGCATCTCTGTTGCAGGATTCCACTGTTCTGTGCCTCGCGACCTGATTTCTCTTAGTCACTTCACCAAGCAATTCTAGGTAAAGCTAATGTCCCCTTCTCTTGCCTTGTACCTCTGAGGTGTTCTTTACCAATTTATCTTGTACAAGCCATGGATTTCTTCCTTGTCCTGAATCTTGGACTCTGCTTCACTAAAATATGGCAGACCTGGGTGAACAGATTTGGTCTGATTCTTCAAAATGCCCTGACAGGCATGGCAGCTTGACAGTAACTTCAAGAGGGTAGTGAGAGGGGAGACATCTGATGAAGAATGCAAAGATGCCCTAGATGTGTGGTAGTAGCTTTTATATACACTCTGACAAGAACCATCTAATTTCTACCATGACCAAGGCAAAGGCTAAAGGGATGATACTGCCCCCTCATCTGCTGCACAGTCAACAGACCCTTACTGAGCACCACTGACCAGATACTGTGCTGAACCATATGCATGCATGTCTGCTAAGTCACTTCGGTCACGTCCGATTTTTTGCAACCCTATGGACTATAGACCACCAGGCTCCTCTGTCCAAGGGATTCTCCAGGCAAGAATCCTGGAGTGGGTTGGCATGTCCTCCTCCAGGCTGAACTGTATACTGAATGCAAAAGCAAAATAGGTCATGTTCTACCTTCTTGAATTTGAAGTGCTGCTCAGCAGAAGAGGTAAGCATGCAAACATACCCAGTTGTAAAGGGATATATGTTATAGTAAACTAAAAGTTTCTTAAATGGTTATGAGAGTATAGCTGCTGCTGCTGCTAAGTCACTTCAGTCGTGTCTGACTCTGTGCAACCCCATAGACGGCAGCCCACCAGGCTCCTCTGTCCCTGGGATTCTCCAGGCAAGAACACTGGAGTGGGTTGCCATTTCCTTCTCCAATGCATGAAAGTGAAAAGTGAAAGTGAAGTCACTCAGTTGTGTCCGACTCTTCGCAACCCCATGGACTGCAGCCTACCAGGCTCCTCCATCTGTGGGATTTTCCAGGCAAGAGTACTGGAGTGGGGTGCCATGGCCTTCTCCAATGAAAGTATAGAGAATCGAGTAATCCCATTCATTCATATATGTGATTTACTCCTCCTTCTCCCCGTTTTGGGCTGCCTGAAGGTATTGTCTAATCGGATGTCATCTGTGTAAAATTTCAGTTCATGGAGGGCAGCAAGAAGAGTCATAAACTATCATTTTCTCTGGATCATTCCTTTCCACTCAATAAAGCCCCCTCATTTGAAGGGCCCCTAGCCCTGTTGCCTGACGGCTAGTGTTTCCCAAATCTGGAAACTCTCAGTAGAACACTAGCACTTGTTGGCAGACTGAGCCAGAAGCGTCACAACCTTTTCAACGAACACTCTGACAGGTCTTAATTCTGGGGAGGAGATAGAGCTCTGGGTATCATTGATAAGACAAAGCACTAGCTCTGCGGGGGGCAGGGTTAGTGGGTTGGTAGTTCCCATCTATGAGTAGTCATTTAAGTGAAAAGACAGTTTTGATTTATTAGAAAGAAGAGTGACTGGCAAAGTTTACCAAGAATGTATTAGCATAAAATAACAACCCTCAATTTATAAGTGATGTATCTGAAAAGTGACAGATGGGTAATCCTGACTTGGTCAGCAATACTTGAGTAATCAAAAGCTGGCAGATATTCTGAAATACCCACTCGTGGATGGCAGGCGATTTAAGCATCTCTCAATGTTCTGGGAGCATGTTCACTCAGATTCGTGCATCTGTCAAACTGGTTGGCAACACGCCAAAGTCAGAAAGGATTGATACCAATAACGCACTGGGAACTAAGATGGTTTTGTTTTGGTTTTTTGTAGTGCATAGATACCAATTTGGTATTGTGCAACCAGTAAGACATGAAAGGAAAAGAGAATTTTATCAGCCAAAGGAAAGAGAATTTCATCAGCTCTTGCATATTGTGGTACCAAGATTGATGCTGGATAACTTTAATTTCATTTATTTTCCAAAGAAGCTTTCCATTCTTCAGAGCAAGTTTTTTACTCTTTTGGCTGGTTTTCTAATTCTGAAAGTTCACAAAAGATTTGAAATCACATTATCTGCAGAAGGACCCAGAAAAGACTAGGAAAATTTTTTCTCGTAAAAAGTTTAATAAGTAGTCAATTTGAGGGAAGATAAATTAGTGAGCCATTATGGAAAACAGTATGAAGTTTTCTCAAAAACCTAACAATAGAACTACCATGAAGTGAAAAAAGTAATAGTGTTAGTCGCTCAGTTGTGTCTGACTCTTTGCAACCCTGTGGACTGTAGCCTACCAGACTCCTCTGTCCATGGAATTCTTCCAGGCAAGAATACTGAAGTTGGTAGTCATTCCCTTCTCCAGGACATCTTCCTGACCCCGGGACTGAACCTGGGTCTCCTGCATTGCAAGCAGAATCTTTACCATCTGAGCCACCAAGGAAGCCCAAGAACTGTCAAATGACCTAGCAATTCCACTCCTGGGTACATATCTGAAAAATAAAGAAAAAACACTAATTTGAAAAGATATATAGACCCCAACGTTCACAGAGTGTTATTTACAGTTGCCAGAATAGAGAAGCAACCTCAGTGTCCGTCAACAGATGAATGGATAAAAATGATGTGGTATATATATTCAATGGAATACTACCCAGCTCTCTCTCTCTGTGTCTATATATATATATATGTATATGTATATGTATATGTATATATATATAATGAAATTTCATTATTTGCAATGAATTTGAAGGGTATTATGCTAAGTGAAATAAGTCAGGCAAAGAAAAATACTGTATGATATCACTTAATGTGGAATCTAAAAGCTACAACAAATTAGTGAATATAGCAAAAAAGCAGACTCGCACATATAGTGAGCAAACTAGTGATTACCAGTTGGAAGAGGGAAGGAGGGAGGGTCAAGATAGGAGTAGGAGATTAAGAGGTACAAACTACTAGGTATAGAATAAATAAGCTACAAGGATACAGCATACAACACATGGAATATAGCCAATATTCTGTAATAACTATAAATAGAGTATAACCTTTAAAATTTGTGAATTGCTATGCTATACACCCTATAACTTGTGTAATATCCTATATCAACAATTTTAAAAAGTGAATAGTTGATCTGATATCCCAAGAAGTGGTAAATTACCATGGCCTTAAGTTTTTAAATGCTAAGTAGAGTTTCCCCTGATCAGTATAGAAATTAATAAATTCCTCTTGAATTCCAAGTGTTCATTATGGCAATCATGAGAGAGCACTCCTTGTTAATGGGAGCTTCTCTTGTGGCTCAGCTAGTGAAGAATCCACCTGCAGTGCAGGAGACCTGGGTTTGATCTGTGGGTTGGGAAGATCCCCTGGAGAAGGGCTAGGCTACCCACTCCAATGTTCTGGCCTGGAGAACCCCCGTGGACAGAGGAGCCCGGCAGGCTCCATGGGGTTGCAAAGAGTCAGACACAACTGAGCGACTAAGCACAGCATATAGCACCCATGGCTGAAAACTGCATCCTTCCTTGCAGCATATCTCTTCTTTAGAGTCATTCATCCACATCAGCTGCAAGAAAAAGTATTCACAGTATGAGTAAAGCAAATACACACACACACACACACACACACACATACACACTTGGTTTATTGAACTTAAGTTGATCCTGACAAAAGAAGAAATTTTCATATTTTTGAACATTTCACTAATACATACCTGCACACTAATCAAACCTTTGGTAAAATTCATTTCTTGCATTAGAAATGTGTCTATGAAGGACTTTATGTATTCAGTGACCTAGTTTTTTCTTTTTGTCTAATGACCAAAATCTCATATTCCCAATCATTGAATAGTCTGAGCTCTCTCAAGGGTTATGGATCTATATATAAGAAAGGAAACACTCAGCATAGGGGTGGTATATTAGGGCTCTCCAGAGGAACAGAACCAATAGCAGATACAGACTGATAGACAGACAGACAAATAGATGTATGCCTACACATACAAAGCGACTCACACAGTTGTGGAGCCTAAGAAGCACCACAATCTGCCATTAGTAAGCAAGAGACCCAGAAAAACCTGTGGTGTATTTTGATCTAAGTTTACAGGTTCGAGAACGAGGAGTGAAGACATCTGAGGGCAGGAGAAAAATAGGTGTCCAAGCTCAAGCAAAGAACAGATTCTCCCATCCTTCATCGTTTTGTTCTATTCAAACCGTCAATAGACTGTATGATACCCACCCACATCGCTGAGGGCAATCCTGTGTACTCAGTCTATCACCTCAAATGCTAACATCTTCTGAAAACACTCTCATAGATACACCCACTAGTAATGCTTTATCAGCTATCTGGGCATTCCTTAGCCAAGTAAAATTACCCATTACAGGCGGTGTTATCAGCTTCATTAACAACATCACTTCTGACACTCACAGCCTTTTATGTGGCTGGCAATATGCTAAGCATTTCATTGGCATGATATCAGTTAGTCCTCTCAACAATTCAGTGTGGCAAGTGCTATATAATAATTATCTCCATTCTTTAGATTAGGGAATTGAGGCTTAGAGAAATTCAGTAGCTTGTCCGCGATCACAAGGTAAGGGGCAGTACCAGCATTGAACACGCAGGTCTGCCTGACATCTAAAGACCACACCCACACCCTTCATCCTCTAACTTACCCACATCCAACTTGAAAATAGGTGCTTAGTTATTTTCAACCATCCTACATGTATAAAGCATATGTGAAAGTCAAGTGATACTAACCTTATTTGGTTAAATAAACAACATGATTTATAGACTTTGTCCAATAGAAAGCTTTCTTTACTTTACTTATTATTTATACCTTATTTTGCCATAAAGATAAAACTAAGATTTAGTACTAAAAAATACGTCTTCATAAAAATCAGCTGGTCAGAAACCAATACAGCTTAAACAGAAGATGTTTGAAGCAGAGTTACACTGACTGTCACGCACTTGTGTCGTTAGAAACCTTCTTTCTTCCCAGCGCCTAATGGGAAAGCATTAAGTTGACCTCAGCTCCAAGTTCCCCGGGGTTTGGCAGGCTATCTCTTCCTAAGGGCTGGTATGAC
This sequence comes from Capricornis sumatraensis, assembly GCF_032405125.1. Classification (NCBI taxonomy): domain Eukaryota; kingdom Metazoa; phylum Chordata; class Mammalia; order Artiodactyla; family Bovidae; genus Capricornis; species Capricornis sumatraensis. The sequence continues at coordinate 64,455,341 of NC_091072.1, read as the reverse complement.
CACACAAACAGTTCCAACAGCTGCCTTGGGACTAGGCCACTTCGGGTGTGGCCGTTGAGACCAGCGTGGGTGGTTGCAGTCAGCAGACCATAGGGCCAGGTTCCTGCAATGGTCCTCTCAGAATCCAGATGGCCAAGAGGGTTCTCTTCCACTCCTTCCACACAGCCCCTTCATCCAGAAAAGTTGGTTGGAGACAGGGAGGTTTCCATTCCAGCTAGAAGAACAAGTTGAGGAGAAAATTCCACACAGTGTGGGGGCGTGCCAGCCTTCCAAGCAGCCCGCCTGCTGATTCCCAGGAGCGTCTGTCAATATCCATGTCAGCCTTCATCCCACGGTGGTGACTCAGCCAGGACTTGCTCTGCTGTGGTGATGGGCCTGTCCTTTTCGTTCCTCCAAGGGTTTCCTAGGAGTCGAAGGAGGATATGCAGATGACAGGGAAGGTTTCACAGTCAGCAAAGAACGGAGCACTCTTGTTTTTATCAGGAGTGATGAGTCAAAATGCAGCTCTTATCACAGGAGGCTCACTGGGGAAGTCAGAAAGTGAAGCGCATGGGCTTTCACATTAGGGGGAAAAGAGTTCGCAGAGCTGTTCGAAAACCCAGAGGGAGATAGAAGCTGAAGAATCTTTTCTACTTACCTGTAGAGATGACTTCTGGTACTTTATGTATTATTTAGGGCCCTTAAAATCTGAGATAATTCATTAAAAATGTATTTCATATTCGAAGTTTCAGAACAGTAACTCAAAACATTTCCGAAATTACTCTTTTTACTTACACGGTGTTTTGCCCCTACCACAAAGTGAACAGTCCCGATACAGTAACCCTCCTAAAATAATTGACTCCTACCTCCAACCCTGCTTTGAATATTCAGACACACAGCTGCAGGAGCGAAGTGAGAAGCAGGAAACCTGACAGTGAAAAAATTGTGTTTTACATCAACTCAGGCACTCTGGGGGTTGGGAGGTGTGTTTTCCAGAGTGTTAGACATACTTCTTCAGTCTTAATTGAGAGGGTTGTTATCAGCATCTTGTAATTGCAAATGCCGAATTTAAACATAAATTTAAATTAAACAGGAATGAAGAAAGAAAAAATACAAACACACTCGGTAGAAGAACTTCAGTTTCCTCGATTTATCTGCATTGATTTATGTGGGTAAGTGATCTAGGTCCATATATGGATATTGCATTTTCAACAGTAAAAGAATAATGTGAACGTTAGAATCATAAAGACCAAAGTCAGGTCTAGATCCTATGACGCTAAAGCACTTCAAATGACCTTGGATGAATCACTTATGTACTTGAAGTCGTGGGTCCTCACCTAATAAATAAGGAAGAAGAACACCTACAGGTAGGTATTATGATAATATCTAATACAGTTAGAAAATGTAAGCTCCCACCAGTTTGTATATTTCATGAGAGCAGATAATCTGAGGTTTTGGGGTTTCTCCCCCTCCAGTTGCTCTGCCTTCTTCAGTACCTAAGACATTGCCCAGCATTCAAATATTTGTTGAATGAATGAATACTAAACACACACAAAAAGGAGATTCTATATGTGAAATATCTGTCCCGTATTTAACTAATAGATTTGTTTTTCTTTCATTCATCTCCACCTGGCTCCACCTTCATTCCTACCATACTAATTCAAATGTTTAAGTCTGAATTATTTTGATTCAATTCATATAATAAATTTATGTTCAGATATTCTTACAGATTTAAACTAAGAATTATATTTTACTCTTTCTTTGCTATTATTCCTCTTAATAAATTAATTAGCAGGTTTATTTTTTGTTTCTTTGCTTCACACTATTTTTTGATAGGCATACAAAGCAACAATTCTTTTTAACACTTCAGTTTTTCTCTTTGTTGCATACACTCAAACCTTAGTTCTCTATACCAGGGTTTGGTGAACTTTTTCTGTAATGGGCCAGAAATATGTACTTTATATTTTGATGATCATACAGTCTGAGTTATCATTAGTTAACTTTAACAGGAATATTAATTTAACCTCCAGAATATGTCTCAGATTCATCCACTTTTGTCCACCTCCACTGTCATTATCTAATCTGAGCTGCAATACCCCCAAATGAACTCTTGCAATAAATAACCTCCTAACTGATGTTTTCCATTTTGCTGTGTCCTTGCAATCCATAGCTGGATCTCAAGTCTCATCTTGTGCTATTTTCTTCTCTCTTTCCCATGCTCCAAGCATCCAGACTTCCTTTCTGTTCCTCACATTTCAAGCTCTCTCTGGTCTCAAGCTTCATGCTTGTTATTCGTCCTGCCTAGGAGTGCTTTCACTCTGGGTCTTGTGCAGTTCCCGCACACGCACCTGCCCAAACACACTTCTCCAGAGATGCTTTCCCTGTTTACCACTTTTTCCCTACACATTTCTTCATATTTTTATTTGTTCACTGATTTAACCTAGGCTAAACCTGGCTCCACCACTTACCCGCTTGAGAACTTGGACAATGTATTTGGTATCTTCACCTATAAGATAAGGGTAATAATCAGACCAATCTCACAGAGCTGTGAAGAATAAATGAGATATTAGATGAGAAAAGCTCTGAACATTACCTAGAACATGCACTTGCTCAATATCAGTTATATCTATTATTTTTATTATCATATTCACCTGAAAGAATATATGTTCCTTGAGGTCAGGGACTGCATCTGTGTTTCCATCATTGCTTTGCTGGTTCCTAGGACTGTGCTGGCACTAAGTCATCCGTAAATGTCAGCTAAATAAATAAGTGTTACCTAAATGGGCCACTTAGGTAAATAAGTGTTATCTAAATGTATGGATGTGAGAGTTGGACTGTGAAGAAGGCTGAGTGCCGAAGAACTGATGCTTTTGAACTGTGGTGTTGGAGAAGACTCTTGAGAGTCCCTTGGACTGCAAGGAGATCCAACCAGTCCATTCTGAAGGAGATCAGCCCTGGGATTTCTTTGGAAGGAATGATGCTAAAGCTGAAACTCCAGTACTTTGGCCACCTCATGCGAAGAGTTGACTCATTGGAAAAGACTCTGTTGCTGGGAGGGATTAGGGGCAGGAGGAGAAGGGGACGACAGAGGATGAGATGGCTGGATGGCATCACCGACTTGATGGACGTGAGTCTGGGTGAACTCCAGGAGTTGGTGATGGACAGGGAGGCCTGGCGTGCTGCGATTCATGGGGTGGCAGAGTCAGACACGACTGAGCGACTGAACTGAAATGGGCCACATGTATTTCAGATTAAGAGCTTCTTATAAATACACATGCATGTTTAAATGGTGGTGGTGGTTTAGGTGCTAAGTAATGTCCAACTCTTTCCAACACTGTGAACTATAGCCCACAAAGCTCCTCTGTCCATCAGATTTCCCAGCAACAATACTGGAGTGGGTTGCCATTTCCTTCTCCAGGACTTCCTTCACAACCCAGGGATCTAAACAGAGTCTCCTGCATTGCAGGCAGATTCTGTACCAATTGAGCCATCAGGGAAACCCTGACCTTGTTTAAATATGCTTAGTTAACTAGCTGCAATAACTACCTGACGTTAAGAAAGAAAAGAGAAATTGCTCTTTGGCAACTTCTCACCAGCTCCACCACTACTACCCTGGCCAAGCCACTGGTATTATCTCAGTTCAGTTAGGTTAAGTCATTCAGTCATGTCCACCTCTTTGTGACCCCACGGACTATAGCACACCAGGTCTCCCTGTCCATCACCAACTCACGGAGTTTACTCAAACTCATGTCCATTGAGTTGGTGATGCCATCCAACCATCTCATCCTCTGTCATCCCCTTCTCCTCTCACTTTCAATCTTTCCCAACATCAGGGTCTTTTCAAATGAATCAGCTCTTCACATCAGGTGGCCAAAGTATTGGAGCATCAGCTTCAACATCAGTCCTTCCAATGAACATTCAGGACTGATTTCCTTTAGAATGGACTGGCTGGATCTCCTTGCAGTCCAAGGGACTCTCAAAAGTCTTCTCCAACACCACAGTTCAAAAGCATTAATCCTTCAGCACTCCGCTTTCTTTATAGTCCAACTCTCACATCCATACATGACTACTGGAAAAACCATAGCCTTGACTAGATGGACATTTGTTGGCAAAGTAATGTCTCTGCTTTTTAATATGCTTTCTAGGCTGGTCATAACTTTACTTCCAAGGAGTAAGCGTCTTTTTATTTCATGGCTTCAGTCACCATCTGCAGTGATTTTGGAGCCCCCCAAAATAAAGTCTTTCACTGTTTCCACTGTTTCTCCATCTATTTCCCATGAAGTGATGGGACTGGGTGCCATGATCTTTGTTTTCTGAATGTTGAGCTTTAAGCCAACTTTCTCACTCTCCTCTTTCACTTTCATCAAGAGGCTCTTTAGTTCTTCACTCTCTGCCATAAGGGTGGTGCCATCTGTGTATCTGAGGTTATTGATATTTCTCCCGGCAATCTTGGGCCATTTGTCTGAGGCCAGTTCTTGAAGTCCTGGCAGCTTATGTCATGGCTACAGTCCAATCACCATGTAGTTTAGCTTCTTCCACTTGCTGGGGGTTTCAGTACCTATAACAGCTCTCAGGTTATGGCTTGGAATAGTATTTATGGCCCTTGAGAAGGGACTAAAAGGTCCTTGACTTTTCTTAATGACTAAACTATTATTATTTTACCTCCTTTGGCTGTTTTCCTTTGTTTCTGCATTTTCTCACTTCTCTGATTAAACTTACTGTTTTGCTAAAGTTTTCCCACAGACGAAAGGCAAGTTGAGAACCCAGTAGTGACCACTAAGTGTGTCTAACGCTATAGTTACAACTAACACAAGCTGCAGATTAAGGAGAAGGAGCATACTACACATTGTACATGCCTGACAGTAAAATAATAACTAAGGGAAAGAACGTGCGTAGAATTGTAAACTCTTCCATCTGCAATAGTCAAGAGCCAAATGCTGTAATTTAAAACTGACTTTTAAGCATATGTAACCTTACAAAGCAGAATATTAAGAAAGATCATTGATTAACTTTAGACAGTGAAAGAGAGAGAAACAAGACAATGATAGTAAAAAAAAAAAACTATCTTTATCATCAAAAAAAGAAACTAATAGAGTCCATTTGAAGAAGATTAGGACCAATGACATTATATACGATATAATTATGAAAATATTAAAATAAAAACATATACCTTCTTAAATCTCTGTAAAATTTCACATTGAAAATAAATGTGGGAGGGGGATTCAGGATTGGGAACTCATGTACACCCATGGCGGATTCATGTCAATGTGTGGCAAAACAAATACAGTATTGTAAAGTAAAATAAAGTAAAAATAAAAATTAAAAAAAGAAAAGAAATAGCAGACAAAAAATCACACAGTAATAGACTTTTTTTAAAGGTATAAAAGAAAAACATGATGTAATAACAAAGCTAAGACCCAACACTTCCATCAAATCAATAAATGTAAATTGTCTTGATGCTGTTTTTACAGATTAAATCACAATTTAATCTAATTTACTCCATTCCAGACACAAGGAAAAAACTTAAATTTTCTTAAAATAAAAGCAAAATCTAAGGTCTGCCAAACAAAAATAAAAATATAAAGCAGAAATCAAAATCTTAATATCAAACAAAATGAAAGTCAGAACAAACAGTTTTAACTAAAACAAAGAAAAGAACTTAATAATGCCAAAGTGTTAAATTTCCAGTAAAGATACTATAATTAAGTATATCTATGCAAGAAATAACAGTGTCCATTGAGCAAAAATTACAGGAGCTCTAAAGACAGATAAACACAAACATGCTAATATTGGGAGACTTCCAATTCATCTCTCCAGTGCATGATTAATCAGGTAGAAAAAAATAACTAAGGATACAATGATCTAAATATCACAATTGCTATAATACAGATGATCGCTATATTATAAGCATCATAATCTGAAAATAGAGAATGCAGTTCTTTTCCCCAAAATGACCAGTAGAAAAATTTAATAAAATCTAAAAAAATATAATCATAGAAATAACATTCTTTGATCACACCAACTAGAAACTAGTCACACTATTGATAATGGTGCAGATATTCTAAATAATATATTAGCAAAAAGAAACTAGGAGCTGACTTTAAAAAGCAAAAACAAACAAAGAAAAAAATTGTTACCAAATGAGATCATAATGGTTCAATACTAGAAACTCTTTGACAAATCTAAAGAAAAAAATTATAGGACTTCTCCATAGATGCTGAAAAAGCACTGGACAAAATTCATCAGCCTTTCCTGATATAACAGACAGACAAAACAACCAAGAAAATATTGAAATAGAAGCAGGAGGCTACCTTGTCACAGTGAAATGTATTTAATTCACAACAAAGCATCAGAATGCTGCTGACTTTTATGGAAATATCTTCACTGTTGTCGGCTAGTATCCACTAACGTCACTGCTATATAACATTGTGCTGGAATTTTTAGTCAATACCATCATCCAAGAGAAAAAGATTATAAATATAAAAATTGGAAGAGATGAGTTAAAAACATTACTAATTGTAGATGACATGGTAGTATGTTTAGAAGATTCAAGAGATTTTATTAAAAGCTATAACAAGCAATAAGAGAATTCAGCAATAATGAAGTGCAAAATCAATGTGCAAATCAGTCATTTTTATATGTTCAAACAACCAGTTAAAAGATATAATTGGAGAAAAGAGTTCATATACAACAGCAACAGAAAAGATTAAATACATAAACATAATATCAACAAAAATGTGAAACCTGTTAAAAATTTAAAAATAATACTGACGGCCACAAAATAGCCTTTTTATAAATAGGAAGACCATGGTGTTGGGTAAGAAGCCTCAATATCATAAATGTGTTAATTTTTTCCAATTTAATCTGTAAATTTAACATGATCTCAATGAAAGCCCAAAAGTTTGAAGCTAAATTTCATAAGAAAAATAAACATAGAAGGGGACAGCCCTCAAATACATTAAAACATTTTTAATGGCCTAAATAATTGAGCAGTGTAGTGGTTTATTAGCAAAACAGAAATTCCAGAAGTATCAGATACATACAGGAATTAAGTGTATAAAAAAGATGCTGTATCAAGTCTTTAGGAAGAAAAGCAACTGGTCAATAATGGCTTAGGGATAAATTAAATAATATCCATGTATTACTTCATATGGCAGAACATATCCCAAAGGTACCAAAGATTTAAATTTTTTAACATAACCATAAAACAGTAAGAAGGAAAGTTGGAACAATTACTTTTTAAGTTTAGGGTTCAGTTCAGTTCAGTTCAGTCGCTCAGTCATGTCCGACTCTTTGCGACCCCATGAATCTCAGCACGCCAGGCTTCCCTGTCCATCACCATCTCCCGGAGTTCACTCAGGAAGATCTATCTAAACTTTTGTGACTCAAAATCCCTAAGCCATAAATTATTTTATTGGTAAATTTGGACATATAAGAATTTTTTCTTAATTAGAAGGAAAAAAGTATGAAAAAAGTTTAAAAATAAACGAATTGTGGGAAAAAAGTTATAACTTGTCACAGACAAAGAGCTAAAATCTCTAATATACAATTTGATAAGACCATTACCCATTTCAAATACAGAAAAAGAAATGAAATTTGCTCTTAAATAGGTAACAAGGTAATCAACCTCCCCCATAAAAAGAATGTAAATTAAAACCACACAGAATATCATTTTCTACCTCTCTGTTGGCAAAAATCCACAGTTAGGTAACATAATCTGTTCAAAGACTCTGAGGGGAAGAAAAGCATTTTCTCATGCCTTGCTGATGGAAGTATAAATTGGGCAATGTGCTAATATCTATTCAACTTACAGTTTCACTGCTAGGAAAACCCAGATACTGCTAGTGATGTATAGAATGTTACCTGTACAAGATTAGTCTTTGCAACAAAAATTTTGGAAATATAGTAATGTCTATTAATATGCAATAAGCTAAATAGTGATATGTTCATACAATTGAATTATAGGTAGCTATTAAAAACTGAAAACAAAACTCTCTGTGTACTAATATCAAGTCTTATCCAAGGTATATTAGGAGAAAATAGTGTAATTAAGCAAAACTTGAACAGTGTTCATTAAGTGAAAGAGAATAGAGAGTGTAGTATGTCATCTTTGGAGTAAAAAGGAGAGAAAATAATGTATTTATATTTTCTTGTATATGCATAAAGTAATTTTAAATGAAATATTTGTAACATTACTACAAACAAAGCAAGTGGAGGTGATGGAATCCCACTTGAGCTATTTCAAATCCTAAAAGATGGTGCTTTTAAAGTGCTGCAGTCAAATTTGGAAAACTCAGCAGAGTGGCCACAGGACTGGAAAAGGTCAGTTTTCATCCCAATCCCAAAGAAGGTCAATGCCAAAGAATGTTCAAACTAATATACAATTGCATTCATTTCACATGCTGGCAAGATAATGCTCAAAATACTTCAAGCTAGTCTTCAACAGTACATGAACTGAGAACTTCCAGATATACAAGCTGGATTTAGAACAGGCAGAGGAACCAGAGATCAAATTGCCAACATCTGTTAGCTCATAGAAGAACCAAGGGAATTCCAGAAGAACATCTACTTCTGCTACATTGACTATGCTAAAGCCTTTGGTGTGTGGATCACAACAAACTATGGAAAATTCCTAAAGTGATGGGAATACCAGACCATCTTACTGCCTCCTGAGAAACCTGTATGCAGGTCAAGAAGCAACATTTAGAACCAGACATGGAACAATGGACTGGTTCAAAACTGGGAAAGGAGTATGTTAAGGCTTATATTGTAACCCTGCTTATTTAACTTCTATGCAGACTACATCATGGAAAATGCTGGGCTAGATGAATCACAAGCTGGAATCAAGATTGCCAGAAATATCAACAGCCTCAGATATGCACATAATACCACTCTAATATTAAGCAGAAAGCAAAGAGAAGCTAAAGAGTCTCTTGATGAGGGTGAAAGAGGAAGTGAAAAGCCAGCTTAAAACTCAAATTAAGCTCATGGCATCCAGCCCCATCACTTCATGGCAAATAGAAGGAGAAAAAGTCAAAACAGTGATAGATTTTATTTTCTTGGGCTCCAAAATAACTGTCAGCAGTGACTGCAACCACGAAGTTAAAAGATGCTTGCTTCTTGGAAGAAAAGTTATGACAAACCTAGACAGCATATTAAAAAGCGGAGACATCACTTGGCCAACAAAGGTCTGTATAGTCAAGGCAATGGTTTTTCCAGTAGTCATACATGGATGTGAGAGTAGAACCATAAAGAAGCTGAGCGCCAAAGAACTGATGCTTTCAAATTATGGTGCTGGAGAAGACTCTAGAGAGTCCCTTGGACTGCACCCAACCAGTCAATCCTAAAGGAAATCAGTCCTGAATATTCATTGGAAGGACTGATGCTGATGCTGAAGCTGAATCTCCACTACTTTGGCCATCTAATGCAAAGAGCCAACACATTGGAAAAGACCCTGATGCTAAAAAAGATTGGGGGCAGGAGAAGAAGGGGGCAAAAGAAGATGAGATGGTTGGATAGCATCACCGACTCAATGGACATGAGTTTGAGCAAACTCTGAGATAGTGAAGTACAGGGAAACCTGGCTTCCTGCAGTCCCTGGGGTTGCAAAGAATCAGATATGACTTGGGACTGAACAATGACAAATGAATACTCTAGGGTTAATAACACCTGTTATACAGAGGATTAGACCTCGGGGGCAAACTGAAAAATTAAAGACATAGATCGAAAGGGCACTTTTCACTTTATAACTTCTTGTGTTTTTCTGAACCACAAGGATGCATTATCTATTCAAAATTAAATTTAAAGGACTTAAATAAAAAAGAAAAAAATGCAATGAAGCTAATACTGTCTTGTGTTTTTCTTAATTTTAAAATTTAATTCATTTTCTTAATTTTTTGCATTATCTTATTGATAAAATTTTGAAGGCATTAGTCTTCATCTAACTGTACACTATTTCCTTTTTAATAGAATTTTAGGATTTCCATAATCCTAAATATTCCCATTAAGAAAGGACATAGTAGAGCCAGGCTACAAAACTAATAATTTTTCAGCTATAAATATTTCACCCACCTTCCTGCTGAGGGGTTTGCTGAATATATAGTTTCCTTGTTATTTTTTCTGATTGGCAGGATTCTTATGGTCAAAGTATCTTTAATAATAAGTAAAAGCTCACTTAGAACACATCTATTGACAATAAAGTTCAAAGGCAGTGAAATTCATAGCTGTGCAAAGATTCCCATGTTGTGATATGTTGCCAATTTTTAATTAATCAGTGTATATGTCTAGTGTATTAAATGTAAGAAATGATATTTTTATCATTCATCCCAAATTTGTTCAGGAAATTTCATTGTAAATAGTCAGAGGTGGTCAATTCCTACTGCCCCATTCATGCATGCACTGTCTTCCCAGCTCCAAACAAACCGCTGGTACCACCTTCTCCGCTCACAAGCTCTGCAAGTCAGTGGAGACACTTCACTGCTACGTCCTATGGCTCAACCAAAGGCTGGAGCCAGTTCTATCCCCTTCTGATTAAAATAAGAATATATAGTCAAATCACAACATAGTGATTTGATATTTCTGTACATTTCAAAATGATCTAGTCTAGTTTCCATAAGTCTAGTTTCCATCTGTACCAAAGATAGTATTGTAGGTCAGTTATACTTCCAAAACAAACAAACTCATAAAAGAGCAATCACGAGAGGCAGGAGGTGGGTGGAGCAAGAAGAAATGGATGAAGGCAGTGAAAATGTACAAATTTCCAATTATAAGGTAAATAAGTACTAGGATGTAATGTATGATATGCTAAATTAATTAACATTGCTATACTTTATACATGAAAGTTGTCAAGAGAATAAATTCTAAGCAGTCTCATCACAAGGAAAACAAATTTTGTATTTCTTTAATTTTGATGATGGATCTATACGTGATAATGGGGGTTCACTAAAATTATTGTATCATTTCATGATGTATGTCAAACCATTATGCTGTATACCTTAGACTTATACAGTTTTATATGTTAATATCTCAAAACTAGAAGAAAAAATTTTAAAATAAAATAACCAAAAGAAGGCATTCCTATTCTTATCATTATTATATCTGTACTTTAACTTCAGAATCAATATTCAAATAGATAAAAATAATAATTCTAGGGTAAAGATGGAGGGCTGTGAAGATTAAGCCATGGCATTCAAGTTTTTATAGCAATACAATAGAAATATTCAATACTTCATTTAGCCAAATAATGCCTGTCAATATTTCAAAAACCACCTGCAAAATCTAGCTTTGAGAATAGCATCCAGGGCCTAAGTGATACCTGGTCATGGTGAGCATATACTGAAGCCTGGTGTGCTGCAGTCCATGGGGTCGCAAAGAATCGGACATGACTTAGCAACTGATCAGCAGCAAATGGTGAGCACCGTTTGCAAAGGGCTTAGTAACATACCCAGCTACTTTCGATTCTGCTTAAATTTCAGTCTGAACATGAGCAGCATCATGCTGACACAACACATTCAGAACAAGAGAGGAGTTTCCTGTTCTTTTTATGAAGCTTTATAACCTTGGTTTCTGGGACTCCTTGTTTAGGGGGAAACAAAATCACTTCCTGATAAATTCTTTGTTGAAGAAAAAACTAACTAAAAGAATAATAGCTAATTAAAAGAATAATAACTAATAATAACTAATTAAAAGAATAGTAATTTAAAAAAGAATAATTGGGAAATGAACATGCTTTACATAAAGACACGCAAGTGATCTTTTTTTGTTATGCTTTTAATTCAACTTAAAATCTGACTACACATTATTTTTCTCTGTAAGTATACACAAGAGGGAAAAAAAAGTAAACCACTTCTGCTTGCTGGGTTCTCCTAATAGGTGTTTGGTATCACAAAGACCACAGAAACCACATGATTGTAACAATTACTATGGCAACTAACAAAATTTTCAAACTGAAATACCCACAGTCCAGGCTGCCCACACAGAGCTCAGATCTGACACCCATTTCCACTTCAATGTACAGTGTGCAAAACTGGAAGCCCCTGTCATCTTGTAACCACAGTGAAAAAAACCGCCTGCATTAACTCTGCTACTTTTTTGTAGTTGACTGCTCCATACGTCAGGGAGCATCTCTTGCAGCACTCCATTAAAAAATGAAGAAAGTTGGCTGCCCACCTAGAAAACGGCGCATAAAGCCTGAAGCACACACAGGACTAAATTAGCAATATCATCCATATGTTTTCTCCTCTGTGTGCTTGGTGCCATGAAAATAAGCTCATTAAAAATAGCTTCCATCACATCGTGTATCTTCTTCTTCTCCTGACTCAGTCCGTCATTTTAATCTGTCTGATTTAATTATATAAAACCAAGTCCCTCATATCAGAGAGGGCCTCTCCTCAAATACATATCACACAGGAAAGCTGGTATGTAATAAGACTGTAAACAGTTTGATCAGAATGTTCTGTGCTGTGTTCAGACAACAGAATTTCAGGAATCTTTTGGCTCATTGTCACGTAGTGATGAGGAAAGTCTCAACATGGACATCAAAGCCATCCGGGAAAAGGCTGAAAACACGAGGAACATGAAAATAATCCCTGTACTGGCAGCACACCCTTTTAATTGGGGAAAGAAAAAAAAAAAAGCCATTGGACAGAATTCTACTGTGATCAGCAAACGTCACTGTGTGACTTTGTCTTCCTGCTTCTACTTCAAAAGAAAAAGGACACAGGAAGTTTTAGGGCAAGAAAGCCAGAGGAAATGATGTGCATCTTAGCAGGAGAAGCAAACAAGCAAGACAAATGGAGCTTTCTTCTCCTAGGACCCATGAAATCGAGACATACAAATCCACTACGGAGACAGAAATTTTCTTTTTGGCCCCAAAGACATCATGGTCATCATCTTCATCATCATATCAGCAACCCAACACCCTCTGAGTGCTTATATATATCAGGCATTGTTTAGAGGGTTTTACGTGGATAAACTCTCCTAAGCCTCATGTTCAGTAGACCACTACTGTCCCCCATTGCCCAAGCAAGTCATAAGATATAGAGTGGCGCGAGTACGTAAATCCAGGCAATCTGTTTTCAGGTTTTAAAGCCTCAAGAGCAAAATCGGTGTCTGGAAACGTCTATAATAGCTCCCCTTAGAGCCTGTTGCCTTTCAAAGTCTGCACACAAAAATGACAATTTACAACAGTGTTGTTGGATGGGACCAGTGTTTACTGAGAAGATATAACTATAGTTGGAAAATGTCACCTGGCTATGGTCTTGAGTCGAAGATCAGAAGAACTAGGCTTCCACAACCAGCCTATGGCCCCAAACTTTTGTGTCCAGAGCAGCATTTTAAAAGAGGAATAAGTCTAAAGTTATTAAAATGGAAGTAAATGGAAGCAAAAATACAATCATCTCTTGATTGTGATTTATGGCTGGGAAATACAGGTCATTCAAACAGCTGATAAGTTTGACTTTCTGCCCATGAAAATCTTCAGTTTTTATTACTGCTATAACAAATAACCACAAATTTGGTAGCATAAAACAACACAAATTAAGTATCTCATAGTTTAGTAGGTCAGCATTCCAGTGTAGGTCTTACCAGACTACAAACCAGGTGTCTGCAGGCTATATTTCTCTCTGGACATTTTAAGGGAAAATCTGTTCCTTGTTCATTTGGGTTACTTGCAGAATTTAGTTCTTTGTGATGGAGGGAGGACTGAAGTCTTGTCTTCTTGCTTCCTGAAAACTGAGGCCCATTCCCAGCTTCTAGAAGCCACCACATTCCTTGGCTCATGGCCCCCTCCCTCACCTTCAGAGCCAGCAAGGACAAGTTGAGTCCTTCATATCTCACCTCCTTCCCCTTCCGTTTCATATTTTTGACTCATCCAGGAAAGTTTCTTCCCTTTTTAGGACTCACATGATTATACTGTGCCTGTACAATTAACCGAGGATAATCTCCTGACCTCAAGGTCCATACCTTTGATTACGCCTGCAAAGCTCCTTTGCCTGGTAAAGTAAAACATTCATAGTCTTACCCGCTTCCACATGCTTACATCCCCAGGCCCAGAGATAAAGCAAGTAACACGTTTGGAGGACATTATTCTGAAATTTCCTTTATGAATAGAAAGCACAGAAGGTTTTGTTTGTTCCTCTTTTTCTCTTTAACAGCTTTATGGTGGTATAATTTATGTACATTGAACTGCAGATCTTTAAAATGTACAATTTTATGAGTTTTGACATTGGCATACAGTATACAGCCATAAATCTATCACTGTAATCAATATAATGAATATACCCATTATCCCTACAAGTTTCCTTGTGCCCCTTTGTAACCCATCCCTCCCTCCTCATCTCATCCCAGGCAACCACTGATCTGCTTTCTGTTGTTATAGATCTGTTGTGTACATTTTCTAGAATTTTATAAAAATGGAATTACACAGCATGTACTTGGGGAGGGGCAGTGGTCTGCCTTTTTTCATTCAGTGTGATGATTTTAAGACTTGTCCATATTTTGGCATGAATCAATAATACTGCACGACCTAGCCATTCTGCTCCTATATACTACTTTTATTATTTCTGCCTGGGACAGTGTGTTAAGAATAAAAAAGAGACTGAGAAAAACCAAAGCTTTTCTAATCTCCCATCCAGCTCAGACACACGAAATCTTTATACTCAGACACTATTCTACTCTATCCGTTAGTTTCTGCTGTGTAAGAAACCAATCCCAAAACCAATTGATTTAAAACAATATCACTTCTCTGTGAATCAGTGATTTAAGTTAGCATTTACTGCTAGGCTTGGCGAGGCTCACTCTGGCGCTAACGTCAGTGGGTAGATTGGCTAAGGGCTGATTCAACGTCTCCCTCAGTGTCTGGTGGCTGGAGCCAGCTGTCAGTTGGTGTTGGCTCCCAGTGGGGTGATGAAGATGGCAGGCCACAGGTCTCCAGCAAACCACTCCAGGTTATATTTACCTGGTTGCAGCCACAGGGTTCCTAAGAGCAGCAAGAGAGGCAAGCTCCAGTGTTTAAGGACTTTTTGAGCTTCTGTTTGCATAACGTTTGCTAGTCATAGCAAGTCACATGACTAAGCCCAGATGAAGGGGTGAAAAAACAGACTCCACCTCCTGATGGGAGTAACTATAAAGAAATACTGCAAAGAGACATGCATTCAGGTAGGGGAAGATCGTGTAACCATGTTTCTGCAGTCTAGCACATCCACCTCTTCTCTTCCTTACCTCCACTTCCTCACTACCCATTCATGCCTCAAGCCATACCTCAAGTTCACTTTCCTTCCCCATCACTCAGCAGAGTCTATTCTCTTCTAAGTTACCAATAAACTTGTTTCTTGTTAAGTCTGGGAAGCCTGTTTCACTCATCATTTCATTTGACATCTTGGCATCATTTGATACAATCTTCTCCGCTGGCTTTGATAACACTGCTGATTTCCTTACAGTCCTCTTTTTAGCTATTTCTTCACAGTCTCCTTTGTGGAAAAAGTGTGTGGCAGGGTGTCTTGTGTAAAATAAGCATTTAAATGGTTTTTTGAATGAATTCTTGAATCCATGAATGAATGAACAAATAGAACAGGATTTTGTTCCCCTACCCACCAATTAAATGTTGGATTTTTGCCAAGCTTTGGTTACTACCTTTGCGCTGATGACTTCCGGTTTTATGTCTCCAGCCCAAACCTCTCTCCTCTACTTCAGGCATATATATATGGAAACTCTGACTGGACTTTCTCCCCACTGACACTCCATACTCAACCTCTTCAAGTCTGATCCCATTAACCTCACTGCCAGACTTACTTTTCTTCCACAATCTGCCCAGTCACCCAGGCTAGAAATCTGAGTGTCATCCTTGGCTCCATCCTGTCAGTCACTAAGTCCTATTAGTGAAATAGGACTTTTGAAATCAGCCCACTGGTATCCAACGATGTTGTTGCTACTGTTTTTGTTTAGATCCTCCCTAGTCCTCATCTATAAGTCTGCAACTACTACTCAACTCAGTGTCTGCAAAATCTCTGTGAAGACAAAAATCATCTGAAGACAGGAAGCATATGCTTTTATGCTTGTTAAAAATATAGATTACCAGACCTGCCCCAGATCTTCTGTGTTGTAATAACCCAGAAAGCAGCCTGGAAATATGCATGCTTTAAAAGCACCCCAGGAAATATGGGGAAACATTTTTCTGCCTCCAAAACACCAGAGGTGCCACCTACCTTGCCATCCACTCTCCACAGCATTGCCAGAGTGACCTGTTTAAAACAGAAATCTCATCTTCTCAGTACATCCCATGACTCTTCTTGGTGTCTAGGCTAAATATACACATTCTTTAATAAGAGACTCTTCATATCTCTCTGGCCTTATCTTTGAACTCTTTTCGGTATGGACCCTACACTCTATGCTTAACTCTTTCCTAAAAGCAGTAGGCATGCCCTTTCAGGCCACTCCACCAGCTCTACTTACTACCTAGGACACTTAACACCTTTATTCATCACACACTTATGTAACACTTTGGTGAGACACAGGCTCTGTTCTGAGTGCTTTGGAATGTTAAGTCATATAGTCATCCTTACAACTCTGGGATGGATAAGTAGATGGTGGATTAAGTTGTTACCCCCACTCATGGAGAAAAGTGAGGGACATTTGCCTGAAGTCATGTTAGTTTCTGGCAAAACCAAGACTTGAGCCTGGACAGCTTGGCTGTAGAACCTGTGCATTTAGCACCCATGCTTTAGTGCCTTGCCTTCATCTGATTAAAATCACTTTTATTTAAAGCACAGCTCATGCATTAATACTTCCTGGAAGGCTTTCTCAACCCCCTAGTCTGAATTCACATTCTGGGCTTATTTTTTGTCACTGCACTCATAGCACTGTACAGCTATACAGTCTATTTTCTTGTTTTACAAATCAGACTGTAAGTACTTTAACAGAGGGAAACACATTTTTTTATATCCCCCAAACCTAGCACAGTGCTCAGCATGAAGTATGAACTATCTGTTGAGTTTTTTAAAAAAGAAATAAATGAATGAGTGAAAAAGTGCATACATTAACTTATAAAGAAGCAGCAGGGAAGGACAGATGATCTGAACATTCTGCCCTGAATTGTCAAGTCATCTATACACAGTTTTATAAGGCTTTTCAATTTGAGGCAGACGAGATGGCCTACCTTGTATCAAAAATAAACTTTGGAGTCTTCTGACAAATTCTACAGATTTTCATGGGACCTCAAATTAAATGCATGATTGAACATTTATTTGTTTAATCTACTCAGTAGATTTCTTTTTGTTCTCTGTGTCAAGCAAGAACATTAAAACGATTTCTAGGCCTTTCACCTTACCTCAACTTTCCCCTTAATTTCTTCACTCCAAAATGTTGAACAGAACAGGACCCTTTTTGTGGTTGGAAAGTTTGACTTTACATAGAACCTTTCAGCACACAACTGTCAGCACCTGATTATGGGTCATTTTTTAGCCTCTGACTTTCACTTCCTTCCTTAAATAGGTCTTTCAGATGAATCATCTTCAGCCACTCTGTGATCATGCAGGGAACACTTATGCAGTTCACATGAGCAGGATGCACTCAGCCCCCTCCTACCTTATATCCTTCTGTGCTCTGATTTGGGGGTTTTCATTTTTCACTCAGTAAAAATTTGAGTGACAACGATGTGCTAGATTTTGTGTAAGCCCTCAGTTCATTGACACTTCCTGCAAGAAAAAGAGGAAACAAAGAGCTGGGGAAAGCTCATATCTCCATTTCTGGTTTGGAGACGAGTTTAACGGAAGAGGACTTGGATAAAATACTTTATAATACATGTGCAATTATTTTTCTATTCAGCCTCATGTCATTATGAAAACAATTGGGTGTGTATATAGTATGTTACATATATATATAAGTAATCTGTCAATCAGCACAGTAGTAGAGCCTTCTAACTACTCGAAAATTTATCCCTTGGTCCATAACCTATGAATGCTTTATCAGATTCATTCCTATAATACATATGCTGAAATCATAACTATTCAGTACTTATTGGGTCAATTTTGGAAAATAATACATTAAGGTAAATAATCTCTTTCAGTTCAGTTCAGTTCAGTCACTCATTTATGTCCGACTCCTTGCC
The DNA here is from genome assembly GCF_032405125.1 of Capricornis sumatraensis. Taxonomy (NCBI): domain Eukaryota; kingdom Metazoa; phylum Chordata; class Mammalia; order Artiodactyla; family Bovidae; genus Capricornis; species Capricornis sumatraensis. Next base: position 64,437,259 of record NC_091072.1, on the reverse strand, counting down.
ACCCCATGGACTGCAGCACACCAGGCTTCCCTGTCCATCACCAACTCCTGGAGCTTGCTCAAACTCATCTCCATCAAGTTGGTGATGCCATTCAACCATCTCATCCTCCGTCATCCCCTTCTCCTCCTGCTTTCAATCTTCCCCAGCATTAGGGTCTTTTGCAATGAGTCATTTCTTCACAAATAATCTTTTTAATGATGATTTATTGATTGTTTCATAACATGTACTTAGTTCTATGAATATTAATATGAAAGAATCCACTTTTTTTCCATTTGAAACCAAGTTCAATGAAAGTACCAAGGCCTCCAGTATTGGAAAATACCAGAATGAATTAAGGAAAGAGGAAGTTTACAATAGGAATTTTGGTCTTTTATCTTCCATATGAATGACATCCTACATATGTATGATCCTGACCTACATTTGTATAGTTGAAGGCTGTTTCCTGAGTGAATCACAGCTGCAATGAAATGCGCAGCTTCTGAGGTATGAAAGGATATCGACAACAGCACTCTGACAAAGCGATTCTATAGGCAAGGGATTCAAGGACTCGTGTAGGACCTCGGATGGGGTAGGTTTAGAGAAGATTTTGACGCTTCATAAGAATGCAAAAACTACTTGTTTAAGAGTCTTTTCGGGCTGCTAAAGAAGATTCTGACTTTTTGCTGCTTCCTCCCCTCCTTTATCTTCTGAGAAGAGATGTGAAAAGAAAGTGATGCTTTGGGCATTGGTAACGGAGAATCATCAGAGGACGAACAGAGAGCAGTGTCTGTGAGGTGGTAGGAAGAGAGGAAGACATAACTGAGTAAATGATGATAAAGAGCCAGAGAGGGTGGGGAGAGAAAAATAAAAACAGCCCAAACTGGGGGCAGAGGAAATGGCTCAGAAAAGAAGCAAGGAGTGAGAAAAGCTACGGGGTGTGACGGCAGCTTGTGGGAAAGAGAAAAGGGGAAATTTGAGGAAGATTTTCTGAGAGATATTTGTACCGTTCGTAGTACTTAAGAAACACAAGTGCAGTGTTTGAGACGCTCTGAGATTACTTTTGGTAACTGAGCTTGTTAGCATTCAGTCCTGCTCCAGGACAGAACTGCATGGTTCATGGCTTTACAAACATTACACACCTTAAGGTGAAATGCTATGAAAACCACCTTCACCATCATCTGGCCAGCACGATTTGCTGCCCCTGGATGAAATGATAAAACCCATTTAAACTGACTCATTCTATACTCAGACCACATCGTCTCTTCTCCTTCCCCCATCTTCACTTACTGTTATTTGTGTCCTCATTGATATACAAATAATGTGCTAGATTCTAACATCCTTGATGCCAGGAACTGTGTCTTTTTTATCTTTGTATTTGGAGTTATATCTGGCAGAACACCCGGGACATGATCATACATTCAGTTAGTTAACTAATCAATCAATTCATTCTAGGATACACATAAAGGTTTGCAAAATAAAAGGAGTGAAAATTCAGGAAGAGAAAGCCAAGTAGTTTTGATTTTGTTGGTGGTATTTTAAATATTATCAGTTTTATTGATCTTTGACATATTCTGATTCAGCAATATATTGGAATCTAAGAACTATCATGTACATTAGTCAGTGGTGATTTAATCACTACAACTTTGCTTACTGACCTTACCAAAACATTCTCATTTCAGCAATACATCTGAAACTCAATGGTTATTGCTACATTTTAGGACTTCAAAAAACATCACTAATTTAAGAGACCATTTTGCTAGGAAGTTATATAAGTAGTATTAATAACACATGTCTTTTCCACCATTCTTGTCTAAAAATGAGCCACAAAATTGTCCAGTTTTAATTCTCTCAATTTTATGAAGGTACACGTGAGATCATAGCTATTGCTCCCACATTAATTGTCTTGATTGTCTGGAAGTCTTTGTTGTCTCATTAGCTATTATCCACCTGCATGAAGTCCAAACATAATGAAATTCATCAAACCATCTCTGGATCCACAATAGCAGTGTGCCATGAGTATAAGTATTTAATAGCTAGGTGGGATTACTCATTGAGAATCTAGATTGGAGGCATTTATACTGTTAACTGTAGGGAGTTAAAAAGAAACAAAAATATTTGTCCTCTGACAACAAGGAACTTATATACAAGATACACATAATAAATTGCTGTGATGTGAAATGACAAGCATTAAAAACCTATATGTACATATACTTTCCTCTCATGCATTCACAAACTTACATTTTCAGTTATGTGGTTTCTCTCTCAGTATCCAGATATTGCTAGACAGATGTGTTTATGAACAGGTAAAGCAGAAGAGTCCAATCGAGAAAACAGGCCTGGAAGAGGAAGCCCTTGCTAGCTGTGTGCCTTCTGTAAGTCTTAGAGCTTCATATGTGATTAGGCGTGAACATCTACCTCTTGAGTGGGGTCTAAAAAGAAAATGAGGTCACTCATGGAAGGGCCTAGTGTAGAGCACCCCACAGCCACCCATTCTCTCTCCACATGCCATTTTATTTTGATTGCTGACTGCTAACTTGGGTTAAAACCTGCACCTCCTTAGCAGTTCTGCTTCGTAGACACCAAGATTAAACAAACAAAAAGCCAGAGGTGCCCTTCTGATGACTGTATACCAAGCAAATGTTTACTATGAAAGAAGCATGAAACTATCTACACAAAGAAATAGCATTAAATATATTACTGTGAACGTTGTTTAGATATACATAAATGCTTGGCTATTTAAAATATATAAAGGGCAATTAATATAAAGGAGAGGAGATTTCCAGGAATATTGTAGAACAAGAAACTGTCACTTGAAAGGGTGTTATAAGTAAGACCTGATCAAGGAAAATTTTATTGTGTTTGCTCTTTTATGATACAATACACACTTTAAAATTTGAAAAATTTTTTAAAAAACATAAACTCAGCCACAAAGTCAGTCAGTTCATATTTTATCAGATATAAACACTGTTATCTTTCGGTGTTTCCTCCCAATGTTTTTCTTCATATGTAATCTATGTTTTTGCCTATTTTAAATTATACAATTTGTGTGGTTTTGCATCTTGGGGGTTTTTTTCCTCTTAGATTGTGTAATAAGCATTTTCCATGCTATTAAACATTTTCTGAAATCGTGATTTTTAATGGTTGTCTGTCATCCATAAGATACATGCATAATAACTGAATTTCACCCCTTACCTATTCTTGCTCCTTTATATTTATACTCATAGTTTTTCGCTTTTAGAAGAACTTTAGCCAATGAGAATGATGTATTTTAGTTAAAAGCAACATTTTGACCAACATGACATATACTTACAGACTGGATAATGAGGAGAAAGAGATGAAGGGTAACAGCTCAGAATACAGGGCCAGCATGGAATCGTGTTATCTCTATATGCTGTCAGACAACATAACAATACAGTTGTACTTCTAAGTAAGTTAAAAACATCTTAAGAAAGTCAGAGAGTATTTACTCATTTGAAGGAATGGACAGGAATTAAACAGTGAAAAAGGTTATATTCTTTCCAAAATAAAGATGTATGTGAGACCTGAACAAACTTTTGCTGTCACACTTGGTCTCTGGATAGTGTCCTCTATAATAACAAGATGCCATACTTAATGAACATCAAATGGCAGGATGACATCTGAGTAATAAAGCAGATAAGGAGTCCATCTCATTCCCAGATTGAGCTCAAGTGAGCTCCAGCACAACCATCACAGAGTGCAAGGAAGGTGGGCAGAAAGGGCAAGGACAGTAGGGAAGATTTCTTCCTTTCAGAACCACACAATTCTGTCTCCTCGGGTCTTTCCTGAATGATCCCCTCTTCCACTGCCTCCCCCCATCACAAGTTCTACACACTGTAGGCTAGCACACACTGTCAGTTCACGGACTCAACTAAGTTATAGCAGGGTTAAGGACACATAGAAGTTCAGTATTCATGATGATCAGCCTGTGTTCCTCTTTTGTGCAATGCTGAAGAGTCTCTTCTGAGGTTCCATAGACCCTCCTCCTTCGTTACACCGACACTTGAGCAACCGTGGATTGTGAAATGAAGGATTATAAACCAGAGCCAGGAGAACTATAGCAGAAAATGAACTAAGGAAGAAGCTGGAACCAGATTAAAAGAACACACTGAACAGACATCCTGGGGACAGAGATATATAAAAACCAAAAGATAGAAGTAACTGTGGAGTCAAAGTCAGAGAAAAAACCTGAAACCCGAGAGATCAGGTCAGGATAAGGCACTACTGAAGAAATGAGACCTGCCTCGAATGGAAGGATACTGCTTATTCCTCCTGAGGACTCAAGATCCACAGATTGGCAGCTTGGACATAGATCCAAGAGATTAATATGAATGCATTAGGTGGGAGGGGAGTTTGGGTGGGGTGGGGGAGGCGGGGAGCAGGGAATGGATGCATGCATATGTATTGCTGAGTCTGAAACTCACACCTGAAACTACCACAACATTGTTAATTGGCTATACCCCAATACTAAATAAAAAGTTTTTTTAAAAGATGAAGGCACTGGATTTGGTAAACCAGCACCTCTCATTCAACTCCCTGAGAACCAGCAACTTTTTGATCTTGGAGTCGGGTCTTTCTCTCCTATCTACCCTAACTCCCATTCTCTAGTTTCACAGAAGGTCAGATGCCCTTTTGGTTAATGAGTTTGACTTACGTTATATTCTTCATAGAATCCTTGGATTTCTGGTTGAAACTACCATACCCAAGGCCACCTCCTCACTCATGCAAGAGATCTCACTCCTTTCCATCTTATATGTCCTCAGCTCATTTTAAACAAGAACATTCTTTCCCAGGTTTGAAAATGGCAAGATATGTTTGAGCAGCTCAAAATCCTTCCTATTTATTTTGGAGTTGAGGAAGAAGGGGATTCAGAAAACAATATGGAGAAAACAGTACCCTCAGGGATGCCCAAAAGTACTGAAAGCTCCTGTAACAGAGTAGAACCCTAAGGGGCCTTCCCAGGACAGAGCACACTCCCCACTCCCCATTTGCTCTACCTGCCTCTTGTCAGTAAAGTGAAGTGAAGTCACTCAGTCGTGTCCGACTCTTTGTGACCCCATACACTGCAGCCTGCCAGGCTCCTCTATCCATTGGATTTTCTAGGCAATAGTACTAGAGTGGATTGCCATTTCCTTCTCCAGGGGATCGCCCCAACCCAGGGCTCGAACCCGGGTCTCCGCATTATAGACAGAGGCTTTACCGTCTGAGCCACCAGGGAAGTCACCTTAGTCAAAGAGTAAATTTAGAAAAAATGCAGAAACAAAGGAAAATAGTCAAGCAATGAAAATCATAATAATTTAGCATTAAACAAACTCAGGGACCTTTTGGTTCCTCGTCAAGGGCTATAGATAATATTCTAAGCCATACCCTTTGAGCTGTTTTACAAATACTGAAATTCCCACCAGGTAGAGGGGGCTTCCCAGCTGGTGTTAGTGGTAAAGAACCTGCCTGTCAATACAGGAGATGTAAGAGACGTGGGTTCCATCCCTGGGTCGGGAAGATCCCCTGGAGGAGCGCATGGCAACCCACCCCAGTATTCTTGCCTGGCAAAACCCATGGATAGAGGAGCCTGGCAGGCTACAGTCTATAATGTTACAAAGAGTGGGGCAGAACTGAAGCAGATGGAAGTTAACTACACGATAACCAGATTGTAGCCATGGCGTGTGCTCCATCTGGCACAATTTCAAGAACTGTCCTCAAAGAAATGAAAACAAACCAGCCCCAGAACTAAAGATGAACTGAACTTAAAACAGTCAAGGTGACGCTGATTAGACCTCCGCATAACCAAGATGATTGTGCTGTTCTGCACATTGTCCCCTCCTTCCACTTGTACGCTCCTGACCCTGAAATTCCTCTTTACTAATTTTTTTTTTTTTTTTGTAACACCAGGCAGAATGTGGGATATTAGTTCCCCAATCAGGGATCAAATCCACACACCCTTGCCTGGGAAGCCCAAAGTTTTAACCACTTGACTACCAGGGAAGTCCTTGAAATTCCCCTTAAAAGGCAGTTGGGAGTTGGCCTTGTACAGGAGTCCAACTTTTTCCCAGGTTGCTGGCCTCCAGAATAAAGCAGACTTTCCTTTCCTACTCACACTTGTCTCTAGAGGATGGGCTTGCAAGTGTTGAACCTGAATTCAGTTAACAGTCCTTCCAAAAGATGGCCCCCTCAGCAGGGCTGCACCATCCCACATGCGCCCTGGGCTCACTGCAATGCATCAGCTTTGCCTCAGCCTATCCTCTCTATGTAACCCTTTCTCAGGAACTCAGAACCTGATCTGCTCATTCCTTCTCTAACCTTTTCATTATGCCAGAAAGCCCTTTTGATCACTTTATATTCTCCAGGCATAATTGAAACCTTCCTTCTCATACAATTTGTTTTTATTTAAAAATTTCTCATACTCTCTTCGGCAGAACATATACTAAAAATTTCTCATTTTGTGGATTCACATATTCACATGTGAAAAGCAACCTCAAGGGGATTCTGGTACATATGTAGAACCCTGAAAGAGAAGTATTTACATTTTAAAATGAATAATAATGTAGCTTATATTATTGTTTCCTTAGTAGGCACCAGAGATTCTGCTAAGTGCTTTATAGTATAAATTATATATAATTGATTTATCTAATATTTTCAATGTACTATGAGTCCTTTCAGTGTACCTCTTATTTCCATTTTACAGAAGGAAAAACAGAGGATCACAAATAGCACGTGATGGGAGTCGGGACTCGAGACCAAATCCATATGACCACACCATTCGTTTTCTGGTCAGTATTCTGCATGGTTTCTTGCTTTGAATAACTCTGGTATTGCTGTCTTTGGCATTTATTTGGCAAGAAGTGTGGCACTTTCCACCATCCTGCAACAAAGACATAATTACTGCACAGTCTTGGTCGCATCATCATTTAGCTGCTCTGAAACGATTGTGTATAAGGCTTGTTAGGCTCATAAATTTCTTTTTTTTTTTTTTTTAGACTCATAAATTTCCATACTGATCACCTTTTGAGGTGGGAGTGGAAAGGAAACACTACAAAATCACCCTGGGACTGCCATCCTGGAAAATAAAATGCAAGGCTCGTCTCCAGCGGAACCTCCCTGGTAAGGGTCACTCTACTCCTCTCGGCCACCTGCCTTCCCATCCACTCTTATCAGCCCTTCACTCAGCACCCTCTGTAGTCACACTTACTTCATCAGTGCCCTACTTTGTAAATGGTCTGAGGCCCAGTTTACATTCAGGGATTGTGTGTCTCCCATGCCATAAAGTAAGGTCTTTGGGGATAAAGCTTCTCTTTCCCATCTAGTAGAGGAGTGAACTGAATGGATACTGGCTTGAAGAAGTAAAGATTGTTTGGTGCCTGGCACAAGTAAGCATCCATTTATTATAGCTCCCATACTAATAGTAATAATTCTTGTGTTTGGTGCTCTGGTTCATAGAAATACCTATTTAGAAGGTCTTGAAATATCCTGACAACTCTTGTACCTTGAGCACATGACAAGACAGGAAGCCAGAGAAGGTTAGTTCACTTTATAGCGGTGATTATCAAGTAGAGACACATATCTGGAGACAGATTTGGTTATCACAATTTGAGGAGTCAAGAATGTTACTGGTATGTAGTGGACAGATGCCAGGAAGGCTACCTAAACATCCTACACACCCAAACACAGGACAGTTCCCCCCACAACCACAGCAAAGAAGTACCCATTTCAAAATGTTAGTTGCACTAAAGTTGAGAAATCCTGGTTCAGGAAAAAAGTTATTCTGAGGTCAGGTTATCAGCATTGCCTGTGTTATTTGTGGCTGGTTTGTTTGCCAATTTATTATCTGAGGCAAAGTATAGATTTTATTTTTAAGATTGAGAATACCACCATTTACTTACCAGTCATATAACACAGTTTGTTTCACCTTACATTCAAAATTACCATCTCAACTTTTTAAATTATTATTCAAATAATTTTAATTATTTAAATTATTATTTTAAATATTTTACACTATTATTATTACTATATTTTCCATTTTTGTATGCAATATAAATCCATTTCCAAATTTTTAAATAAAATCTCTAGACTGGAAGGGAGAAGGAAATGGCACCCCACTCCAGTACTCTTGCCTGGAAAATCCCGTGGACGTCAGAGCCTGGTAGGCTGCAGTCCATGGGGTAGCTAAGAGTCGGGACACGACTGAGCGACTTCACTTTTTCTTTTCACTTTCATGCATTGGAGAAGGAAATGGCAACCCACTCCAGTGTTCTTGCCTGGAGAATCCCAGGGACGGGGGAGCCTGGTGGGCTGCTGTCTATGGGGTCGCACAGAGTCGGACACGACTGAAGTGAACTAGCAGCAGCAGCAGCTAGATTGGAAGAGATGTTAGGGATTACCTGGCCCAACCTTTTCATTTTACACATGAAGAAAGTGAGACCCAAAGTGGTCCAGGGACTCTGTAATGACAGGAGTAGACTGGATCCTACATCTCCTGACTGGTATTCCAGTGCTTCTTTACAGCATCGCACAACGCAACCATTATGTAAATGAGAAGGACTCAGTTTTTCTTTGGCAGAGTATTTCTTTCTAAGGACCAACCTGAGCCTTTCTGTATCTAGCGACTGTGCTAACCAGTTTCACTAAATCATAAGGTAGAAAATAACTGCTACAGTAATATATGATGAAACGCTTGTCCTCTGAGGCAGACAAGATCAAACACTAAAATTCCATTTTGGAAGTGGGAATTCTAAAGCCATCTGGCATTTTTTACTTTTAAGCTCTTTTAGATAATACATTTCAGAATATTATCATCGTTGCTTCAAATAATTATGTTAAGACTTCATCTTGGTAAACAGATGATTATAATAGACATTTAGATGAGGAAATCTTAAACTCTCTCCAGAACAATCTTAATAAGTATTTTTGGTCTATGTAGTAACTTTGGTGTTCCCTTCATTGACAAAAGAATTACTGGAATGGAGAGTTTAATTAACTTATTTGTAATCATGGAGTACACTAGTGGTAAAGAAAGGATTCTAGTACTCAGTTTTCTTGTTTTGTTTTGAATTTGGTTTTTTGGTTTTGTTTGCTTTTATTTTGCAAAGCAAATGCTTTTAAATTATGCATTGGTTTTAATGCCCAGCTTGTTGTTCAGCCTACATCCACCCTAGGAGGGCATGCTTCTGAGCTCTCAGGTAATGTGAAAGAAATGAGTAATAAAAGCTGATATTACTATTTCTGAATATTTTCTATTGAGCTAAGTTGATCTAAACATTTATGATATGAAGATTACAGATCAATTTGCAGCTTTAGCCTCCACTACTCAAATTTGAGTTTGTGTCATTTGTCCCAAAGAATACTCAGCGGAAATGCATGGAAAGATTAGTTTGAATCAAGCACTTCAACTCAAAGAACAATTTAAAACAAAGCCCCACTAATCATGGAAAATGTCACTAGTTCCTATTTTGATTAAAAATGAGGAACAGAAAGGAGGGTGAACAGACTGGAACTTCTTGCAATGACTCGTTTAGGATTTATAACAGAAGGAGGAAGTTACTCTCCAGAAGTTGTGTTTGAAGTAGAAAGAAATGTGTTATTGGCATACGAATACCAGTCAGGCTGACAGCGCTATTAGAGGTAGGCATGATGTGCAGAATAAATAGCCACTAAATGTAGTGACAACTTTGAGTGACAGATGAAGAATAAAAATGAACAATTTTTCTGATAATGTGTCAGGAAACAAATGCCTCTTTCTTGCAGAAGAAAAAGATATATATGGTTGTAAATTCCAGCAACCTTCCATCTGGTGAACTTTCTTCCTTAACAAAACTATCATTTTGGCCCCAAACAGAGCAATTTCTTGGTGGAAATTGTTACTTCTTAGTTCATTGAAGGTTCACAGCAGTTCATTCTGACTGTTCCTGTTCAACTTTAACCATGTGTTTTATACTAACATTGTCCTGTCTGCTGCATAATAAGAGATCTCAGAATAGTTTGGGCATTTTGTCCTCTGTAGGGCGAATGCCATCGTAAGCGCAGATGTACTACTCAGAGCAAATTCACGTGTGCTTTTTTGCACCAAAAATATGTAATGTTTTAGGAGTCACCTCTTCATAAAATAATAAGAAAATAAAATTTTGTATTAATTTTTCTTTGTCAAAAATAACTCAAGGAGATGATATGGAAAAAAATTTTAGACATTATACACTACATGCCTGTGTCAATCATTAACATCTTGCCTTTGCCAACAAATGAACTTGAATATTATTTAAACCTCCCCCAAGAAATTTCTGGCATGGATCAAAAAGCAGAAAAGAAAATAATGGGCCCCTACCTCAGGCTACTATGTGCACAGTTTCCCTGAATGATGGAAATCCCATGGTGACAGCCTTTCATCACAGCAATAGATGTTTCCAAAGATACAGCTCTGTAAAAGTCCCTCTGGACTTAAGAAAGAAAATATTAATTAGATAGTATGGTATACTGTGTCACTTTTCATTCTCCAATCCATCTGAGAAAACTTGAATCTAATAGCAGACCAATATTTGGTTTCAACTAAGGAGAATGGTATCTATTTGTATATCACAAGGATCTGTGAATCCAAAATAATGAAAGAAAGCTAAAGCACATTATGGAGTTATCTGTTTATTATAGGAATTCGTTAGCTATGCAAAAGACAGTTTTGCCCTTTTTAATTTCCTTACATAATTTATTATATTGAGGGTATTCTCACTTCTGCCCAGAAATTTCAAGATAGAAGCTGAAATGTCACTTTCATATGTTGTTAAAGTCCATTATTTCTGCATGGAGTTTTCATATTATGCATCATAGCAATTGTTTCCACTTCGTGAAATGATCAGAAATTCACTTTGCCCAAATTTCAGTTTTGATCTTTGCATAATTTCAAAACTTCTGTTTGGAAAAAAATACAGCAGTCAGTTTTCCTTTTACGTTTAGTATTCAAGTTAAGAGTGTACAATTTGTAAGGCAGATTTGTGAGGCCCTGACCAAAAACTCACCTCCCCGTCATCAGGATTTCCCTCAATGTCTCATCTCCTTAGCTACCATGATTTCTCTTTGACGTCTCTGTGATTTCCCAGCTTCTACTTATTACTACATGCTTAGCATTTGGAAGGACAAATTAATTGACATCACTCCATAGCTTTTTTTTTTAAATAGACTGATGATTGTTTTGCAATATTGGTTTGATTTCTGTCGTACATCAACATGAATTAACCATAACATTATGCTTTTAATGTTCTTCCACATTTTTGTGTCTTGATAGCTTGTTTGTTTGTTTGTTTTTAGTACCTACTAATATTCTATGCTGTGGGTGGTGCCACACTTTATTTATCTATTGACCCTTTGAATCATTTTTAATTTAACTCTTAGCACAAATCCTATGAGTTCTTGCTATTCCCTTTGACATACAAAGAAACTAAAATATAGAAGGTTCAGGGAACCTGCAGATAGAAGTTGCAGAGCCTGCATTCAAACCCAGGTCTGCTCATTTTTCAAAGAAAAGGAATGAACCACTCCCTCTCTTCCCCAGTGCAGAATCTGAGAAGAACAAGAGGCAGTGGTTCAGCATTGAGTCGAATCTTCACTAAACTCAGAGTCTCTGAGATTCTCTTCGTATGACTGAGGAAGTAAGGCCTTAAGGGGAATGAGGCAGCGAAAGGTTCCATCTTCTATTCTCAGAAAACACAAAGGGAGAAGGGATATGAAATGAATTAAAGAAACCAGACTTTACAAAATGTTGAGGATTTCTGATTTTGTGGACGGAGAAACAATCTGAAGGTTTTTTTTAATATATTTAATTAACACTTATTCCCCAGTGGCTCAGTGGGTAAAGTATCTGCTCGCAGTGCAGGAGATGGGGGTTCAGTTCCTGGTCCGGAAGATCCCCTGGAGAAGGGAATGGCAACTCACTCCAGTACTCTTGCCTGGGAAACCCCATGGACAGAGGAGCCTCCATAGTCTCATGGAGTCACAGAGTCAGACACAGCTTAGCAACTAAGCACGTACAATGTAGCACAAAATGTATGTCAGACACTGTTCTAGGAACTTCATAAATATCGGCTCATTCAATCTTTATACTAACCTATGAAATGGACACTATTACTATCCTCATTTCAAAGATGAGGAAAATGAAATATAAAAACATTAACTTCTGTGCCCAGAAGCGTGCTGTCAGTCAAGAGATTAAGATTTAAGTGTAGGCAGTTTGGCCTTAGACCAAGCTCTTCAGCACCATAACATACTGCCCCTGATAGTTAGGAAAATATTTTGTTCCTTCTTATGGTCTTAGACCACTGTTTCTCAACCTGAGGTTCAAGATCCCCTGAACCCTTCAGATGTGTTTTAAAAGGCTCTTCTGTTCAAGATTTTCATTTTATGTTTAGTTCTCAGCTTGCACTGCAGCATGTGTTACCAAGTCGCGTCAGTCATGTCCATCTCTTTGTGACCCCGTGGACTATAGCCCACCAGGCTCCTCTGTCCATGGGATCCTCCAGGCAAGAATACTGGAGTGGGTTGCCATGCCGTCTTCCAGGGGATCTCCCTGACCCAGGGATCGAACTCACAACTCTTACTTCTCCTCTATTAGCAGGTGAGTTCTTTACCTCTAGCACCACCTGGGAAGCCCCATGGGTGCTTAGTCACTCAGTTGTGTCTGAGTCTTTGCAACCCCATAGACCGCCCCTGCCAGGCTCCTCTGTGGATGGGGATTCTCCAGGCAGAAATACTGGAGTGGGTTGCCATGCCCTCCTCCAGGGAATCTTCCCAACCCAGGAATGGAACCCAGGCCTCCCACATTGCAGGCTGACTCTCTACCATCTGAGCCACCAGGGAAACACTGGGAAGCCCCAGTTCTCAACTTAAGTGAGGCTTAGGTTACAACTGACATAGTTTTTCCATTCTTTGGAAAAGCTGCTTGTTAAGAGGGGTTTCATGTTAGCAGGGGCCTCAAATTTGGGGCCTACCAACCAGAAATGAGAGAGCACAAGGAACTGAGGTGGGCAATAGGGTCTGACCCACTGCCCACCCACTAGGTTGTCTTCAGATATGGCTCCTGCTGTGAAAACATCTCAGGACTCCCAACTGCGTTTGCTCTCTGAAGCCCACTGTCTTTTGTATGGACCTCTCTTATCATCCTTCTCTCATGATGACTACTATTATCATTCTCTTTATACTGGCCAACCAGCTTCTATGTTGGAAGTGCCTTGAGAGTTCTGTACAGACTGCTCATTGCCCTCAACAGCCACTCTCCCCTTCTTTTACGATAGAATCTTCCACTTTAGCTAGGTGCATTACCCAGCAGGTAAAAGACGCCACCTCTCAATCTACCATAGATATATGAGTGCCCCATACAACTAAGCTCTCACCAAATGAGAGGTAAGCAGAAACGTTGACCGAGACTTCTAGAAAATGTCCTTAAAAATGAGGAGACTATGGAGCATGTTGATAACGCATGTGTGAGGACAGGAGATATATGCTAAATCTCTGTACCTTCCACTCAGTTGTGCTGTGGTCCTAAACCTGCTCTTACAAAAAAAAGAAAAAATTCTATTTTTTTTTTTTCTAGTGAGGGCTGTGCCTGTCTCTGCCTCCTTCCTCTTTCCTGCTGCTGTAGTCAGAGATAAGATGGCTAAATTCCTAAGCCCGTCATGGACCATGGGATGGCCTTGGTAATATAAGCCACTTGCACGAGAAAAGGAAGAGGAAAGAAACAAAGCCCTTCACCAGCTCCAACTGTGTCACTCCAGACTTCTTTATTAGCGGGAGGGAAATATGCTTCTCTTTCATTTAATCTGAGGTCAGTTTGGATCTTCCTGTGATATGCAGCTGAACTTGATCTTCAGTGGTATAGAAGTACAGAGATGATGCTTTAATCACTCTTCATTGAAAATATGCTTCACAGTCTCAATACAGCAGGTTCAATTGAAAAATATATTTATTGAATTGAACTTCAAAAACCACTGGAAGGGCTCAGAATTCTCCATTGAGTTATACACCAAAGTTCCTCCTGGTCTTATTGTCTACATCTAATTAAATTCATTCCAAATAAATTTTATAATTGTTTCTTTTCAGTCTTTCTTGATCAGAGGTTTCATAATAGGAAAATATTTAAATAAAATGCTTTATGAATATTCCATATGCTTAAATATATTTTATTAGCTTTTGAATAAAAGGTGACCAAAATACTGTTTTGTGCCTTTTATTGAAAACAAACTTTAGCTTTATTATTGGGTATTAGAATAGCTTTAAAAAGAAGAACTAAACTGAAAACAAGTTAGTATTACAATGTATTTTCTGTTAAGACAATATAATGTATATTGTATATCGTATTAACAATGTTATATAAGGCTCAATAATTATCTTGAGTTTTAAACTAGCAAGTTACACCAAAGCTTTTAGAAAATAAATATTTGTAAATTGGTGAGTAGGGGCTATATATAGATGTGTAAAATCCAAATATCAGTACTATAGTTTCTGGATTTTAGAAACTATAAAACCTTAGGATATTCTTTAATCATAACTTATTAGATTTCATCCTATTAAAATAATGACTATAGTTTTAGCACTCAGTTTGTTTTTCTTTTTTAATATTGAGGTATAGTAGATTTACAATAAGATATAATTTTCAGGTGTACAACATAGTGATTCACAGTTTTTAAAGTTTATAGTCCACTTATCATTATTGTAAAATATTGAGTATATGTTCTGTGCTATACAATAACTCCTTGTAACTTATTTATTTTATACACAGTACTAATAGTTTCTACCTCTGAATCCCCTCCTCCTATCTTTCCCCTCCCGCTTCCCTCTTCCTTCTGGTAACCACTAGTTTGTTCTCTAAATCTGTGAGTCTGTGAACTACATCATACAAGTAAAATAAAGAATATTATCAAGTCATTCTATATAATGTTTAAATATATGTAATGGAATATAGCTGTCCTATGAACAACACAGGAGTTGGGGCACCAACCAAAGCAGTGGAAAATCCACATACTGCCACCTCAGTCTCAAAAAAAAAGGAATTGATAAATGACTTACCCAAGGACAAAACAGTGTGGATACAGACAAGACTCAAACCCTGGTTCTTTTGATTCCACATATTATGATCTCTAATCAAACTCAAAGTTTCCTCACACTTAGTTAAAAGATCTATAAAATAAAAATGAAATTGCCAACGTTCGTTGGATCATAGAGAAAGCAAGAGAATTCCAGAAAAACATCTACTTCTGTTTCATTGACTACACTAAAGCCTTCGACAGTGTGGATCACAACAAAGTGTGGAGAATTCTTAAAAAGATGGGAGTACCAGACCACCCTACCTGTCTCCTAAGAAACCTGTATGTGGGTCAAGAAGCAACAGTTAGAACTGGCCATGGAAAAACAGTGGTTCGAAACTAGGAAAGGAGTACATCAAAGCTGTCTACTGTCACCCTGCTTATTTAATTTATATGCAGAGTACATCATGCAGCGGCCAGGCTAGATGAAGCACAAGCTGGAATCAAAATTTTGGGGAGAAATACCAACAACCTCAGATATGCAGATGATACCAGTCTAATGGCAGAAAATGAAGAGGAACTAAATGGCCTCTTGAGAGGAGAGTGAAAAAGCTGGCTTAAACTCAACATTCAAAAAGTTAAGATCATGGCATCCAATCCCATCACTTCGTGGCAAATAGACAGGGAAAAAATGGAAACAGTGACAGATTTTATTTTCTTGGGCTCCAAAATCACTGCAAACAGTGACTGCAGCCATGAAATTAAAACACTTGCTCCTTGGAAGGAAAGCTATGACAAACCTAGACAGCGTATTAAAAACATCACTTTGCCGACAAAGTCCATATCATCAAAGCTATGGTTTTTCCAGTAATCATGTACAGACGTGAGAAATGGACCATAAAGAAGGCTGAGAGACAAAGAATTGATGCTTTTGAATTGTGGTCCTGGAGAAAATTTTTAAGAGTCCTTCAGACTGTAAGGAGATCAAACCAGTTGATCCTAAAGGAAATCAACCCTGAATATTCATTGGAAGGACTGATGTTGAAGTTGAAGCTCCAGTACTTTGCCCATGATGGGAAGAGCCATTGTAGAGACCCTGATGCTGGGAAGGATTGAAGGCAAAAGGAGAAGGGGGTGGCAGAGCATTAGATGGTTGGATGGCATCACCACCGCAATGGACATGAATTTGAGCAAACTCCAGGAGATGGTGAAGGACAGGGGAACCTGCCGTCCATGGGGTCACAAAGAGTCAAACACGACTTAGCAACTGAACAACTAAAACAAAATAAAAATTCAAGTACTGTATTTATCAAAAAAAATCTGTGTATAAGTGGAATTGCACAGCTTAAACTTTTGTTCACGGGTCTACTTTACTTATGAAACTTCTACATTCAAATAGAAAATGCTCATTAGTCCATCAATATTTCTTTTGCACCTCTTACAAAATCATCTAAAAACATCCTGTTTAAACTTTAATCAGTATTATCTAGTCTACATTTTAACCAATAATTATTATTAAAAAGAACAGTTGTTCTGTCACTAAGTCATTTCCAACTCTTTGTGACCCCATGAAAGATACCAGTAGTCAATATTTATTGATTATTTATCATGTGCTAGGCATCATTTTAAGAGTTTCACATATTCCACAAATAGAATACTGAAACTCAGAAATGATAACAATATGCTCCAATCCTACCAAAAAGGTAGAATTGTGATTCAAATCCAAGTCAGTCTGACTCTGAATTTGAATCTCTCTACCAGTGAACACACTTTGCTGCCTTCTGTTAGTAACAAGGAGACTATAAGTTCAATGTTTTTGTCATTCCATTTTTCTTCAAGTGGAGGTTAGCCAAATTAATGCCAAAAGATTTACCAAACAATTTGTTAAATTCAAGAAAAACTGTAAGTCTTTCTAGTCTGCCTGAGGTGACTATTTTTTATATAAATGAGAAAATAAATCCTGTCATTACGCAAAGACTGTATCATCACAGTTATTATTTATCTTTAAGCTGCATGGGAGCCAAGGCGACAAAGCAAATATGGTGAGCTGCATAATTCTTATACCAAGACCTCGAGAAAAACATTTTTTCTAGTATCAAATTCTAAAACCCATATATTTATGAAGAAAAAGAATCAACAATGTCTTAAATATCATTTTCACAACAAAAAAAGAAGTGATATTATGTGCCCAACTTTTGGATTGTGTGTCTATGGAAGTCAATAGGGCAATAGTAAAGGATAATTCAAAAATAGTAATTTGTTTCAGAATTATCACAGTCAATATTTACAAATGTTCTATAGGAATCAAGCTTTCGCTTAACTAACACTGACACTATGTGTATAAGTTGTAAAAACATCATATCAGTGCCATCAAACCATAAAATAATGTATTCCATGATGCCGACTGTCCACATTGCCTCAGCATTTCTTTGACTTGTATGATACTATACAGAATTATATAATATCTGTGCTCTGCATCTTCCCTTTGAGCTCAAAAACCTTTTCACCTATTTATGAGAAAAACTGAAAGTCTTAGTCTCTCAGTCGCTTCTGACTCTTTGAGACCCCATGGACTGTAGCCCACCAGGCTCTTCTGTCCATGGAATTCTCCAGACGAGAATACCAGAGTGGGCAGCCATTCCCTTTTCCAGGGGATCTTCCCTACTCAAGGATTGAATCCCTCTCTCTTGCATTGCAGGCAGATTCTTTACCACCTGAGCCACACATCTAAGCAAAGCATTCTTTTCCTGCCCTACAGCATATTCCCTTCATGTAGCTGACACCGCTGAGCATACAGGTACAAAATCGTCATGGCCACATGAGCACCGGTTCTTGCCAGCTCCCAGCTCCTCCCTAGACAGTAGACAGGCAGAGACAGGCAGCTAGAAAGAAAGTGCGAGGGCAAAGTCACCTGAGTTGACCTTTTGTGTCAAAAGTGCTTCACCTCCCCCACATTCAGCAGAGAGCTCACAGAAAGCATCCTCAGGTATGTCTGTGATAAAAGCTGCCTTTGCCTGAGCACTTGCTTTGTGAATGAGGTCACTTTAACAAGCACAGTAGAAGTGATATAATGAAGAGATGTGGGTCTTTTCCCCATTAAGACATCACATAAAACATAGAATGAGCTATGGTCCCTCCTGAGGAAACTTAGACATTTTAAATTCATAGTTATCATTACACATTCAAAGATAATCAGCAGCAGCAGCCTTACCTTGGATATATTGAGGCACAAAGGGAAAATGGAGCATAGGAAATTGCTTACCTAGTTCACAAAGGTACTGAGAAGCTTAATGCTTGAACTCAAAGCACTTGAACTGAAGACACAAAGCGTTATCTTCTTAGCATGCCATTGTAACAGACGTCCATATGGTCCCATCTTCCACTAATTGAACTTAGATGTTGTATGCATTTGATGATTGTGATAATGGGTGATCTGATTAAGAGCCTCCCATAGGGCATTTTATCCACAAATAAAATTGTCTTTATCTTATAGGAGAAAATGTTTCTCAGCTTGAACTATTCTGATTTGTCACCACAGGTTACAAACAATGTCCTGGGCTTGCAGTGTGCAAAAATGTCTTTAAGTCAAGTGCCTGTCTTAAGAGGTTTCTTTAAAAAAGAGAATGGAAGCCTCCATTTGTACCACGTGACACGATCTTATCTGTTGTCTAGACTGTGTTACCAATTCAGATCCTCTACCGTTGGGTGAATTGAGTTTAAAGGTAGATAAAGCAAAGCTATAGTTACACCACGTAAACTGATCTGGAAAAAAGAAAATTTAACAGTTTACCTACCATGAGATTGTGCACAGTACTTGTGTTCATTCACTTAGTTCTAGAAATCTTATATAATTCATACTCAGCATGAGTGTGTGAATTTTGTAATTACTCATAATTAAATTGTGGCTTATTTGAGAACAACAGAGAATCAAAGGTTCATGAAGTTTGTTATCTACATCTCAGATTGTAAAGTAAATAGAGCGTTTTCAGAGTTGCGTTTTTTTCTTCTTTTTTCTTTTTTTTAAATTTATTTTTTAATTGCAGGACAATTGCTTTACAATATTTTGTTGGTTTCTGCCATACAACAATGCAAATCAGCCATAATTATACATACATCACCTCCTTCTTAAGCCTCCCTCCACAGAGATGCATTTTTTTAACCCATCAATAAGAGAAAAAAAATTGCAATACCTTGTGACTTTGCACTGTTCCTATTAAACTATTTAATAAAATCTAAAAATATAAGTTAAAATTGTTCATTGCTTATAAACTAGAACTGTATACCGTTAAGTTTTTCATTCCTACTTTATATTATTGTGAAAGTATTTCTGTTTGAACAATGAGTATTTGGCAATAATCACCTTCCCCAGGGTCACAGCCATTCTGATCAAAGTTTAAGAGATGAATTAAGGTCTTCTTTTCAGTAAAGCAGGTATTGGTGCAGCTATACAAAGATATATATATACATATGTATGTGGGAGTCAGGCCCTCAGAAAAGGTAATCCATTATCTCTGTACTGTTAGCCAAAGACATATACAGAAACTCACATAACTCTCCCTTCACCCATCCAAAAAAAGGCAAAAAAAAAAAAAACAGGAAGAAGATTGATAACTATAGCCTGTTCGATTTACCTCAGAAGGAAAAATACACGAGCTTAAAATGAGAAAAAGGTAAATTCCTATTACTTCCAACAACTACAAAAGAACTGTGGAGTATATTATTTTTGAAAACTATCTGCATAAATCCAATAAGATTTTTCCAAGAGATGGACAAATTTAGAAAACTCAATCTAACACAGTTAAAAAGATATAAGATCTTGATGTATATGTAGCTATTTGAGGAAAGTTCTTAGGTTTTTCCAGTAACAGAGTTGTACCTTTGCTAAAAGCTTTTTGGTCTCAATTAGCTGAGTATTTACTTGGAAAGGAATCCCAATACTGAATGGGAAAGGAAAGATTAAAAATGTGGAGGAACAAAAACACTCATTTCATTCAAAAACCCTTGACCTGTATGTGGTTTCCTATGGGATCTGGATAATGGTACTATTCATCATTTATCTCTCACTGCTTTTCAAAACATTACAGTTGTAATGTCATCCTTATAAAATTTCCTTATAGCTACGGGGATCTCCATCCGATTTTGCCTCTCAGCTAACTCGGCTTTATTATTTACCATTGGTGGGTCCATAATTCATGAAACATATCATTCTTTTTAATTTTTCTTATTTTTATCTTTATCTCCTATTCCCAACTTTATTAAAAATTCATTCATCCAACATTGTATTTACAAAGATATCCACAGGCCTAGTTAACCAGCTTATGCTATTGTGTTACTGCAAAAGGGAGGTCTTAGAATTTATTTCGTGGAAATGAGAATTGTTTCCTTCCTGGAATGATCAATCAGTGCAGTCTTTTTATGTCAAGCTTAATGAAAGTGAAAGGTCCAGTCATTTAAAAATGAAGAAACTGAGCTTGGACTCAGACAACACTTATTCACCCATGAAAAGAGACCACCATGATCTGGAAACTTAAGAAACTGATTCAAAAATGACTATTTGATATTAATTTTAACTTTCTATAGTAATCCACCATTCATTATTTTTAAAAATTTTCAATCTTATATACTGTGTCCTGTAGGAATGTTGCACCATTTGGAAAAAAAAAATAAATGAAGCTATAGCTTCATCGCATTATTCAATTAATATTAGCACTACCAATAAAGAACCAATGGTGAAAAAGGAGATAAACTTCAGTATCTACTGGTATACTTCTGTTACATTCGCCATCAATTATTTCCGTCTTCATTAATTAGTTATATGAGACACAAACATGTGTTCTTCAAGGAGTTGGTCTCATTATAATTAGATAAGTATGGCTTTGTAGGGATCTACTCAGCATATTATGTAACTCACATACAGGACAGCTTGTATTAACTCTATTATAATTTCAACATATTGTTAAACTGGAATCTCATTAATAGAGAGTGACAAAGGAATAAAGTTCTCTCAGTGAAAGCACATTTTTGAAACAAAGAGAATGAAAGAATCCTGGGAGAATGTTTGGGATGAAAGAATATCAAGCATGTTGTCATTTTTCATTTGCTTTAATAGCTTGGTTAAAAATTTAGCTGGACACTAACACAGCTTTAAGGAGAAGGCAATGGCACCCCACTCCAGTACTCTTGCCTGGAAAATCCCATGGACGGGGGAGCCTGGTGAGCTGCAATCCATGGGGCTGCAAAGAGTCGGACACGACTGAGCGACTTCACTTTCACTTCTCACTTTCACGCCCTGGAGAAGGAAATGGCAACCCACTCCAGTGTTCTTGCCTGAGAATCCTAGGGACGGGGGAGCCTAGTGGGCTGTCATCTATGGGGTCGCGAAGAGTCGGACACGACTGAAGTGACTTAGCAGCAGCAGCAGCAACACAGCTTTAAATCTGATGGCAGGTAATTTTTACTCAGCTCTTAGTGACAAGCTAGAGTCATTGGTCTTTTTCACTCTGTATTAAATACATGTCAGACAGCGGTAAATGAGTTTTTAATTTGTCTAAGTGGACTTCTAGATTTCAAACAACCTTAGGATTTGCTCCAATTACTATTAAATATTGGAATCATTACATTATAAGTGTTATACAGTTAATAGTAAAGGCAATCATGATTTTTAATATATGTGTTTGGGGGGAGTGCCATTCAAGGAAATAAGATTTGTAAAACTATTTCTCAAGCCACTTTGAAATCTAGTCTACCTATAACTTGTACTTAGAACCCTGCCATGGTCAAAATTACAATGGTCCAGGCAGCATCGTTAGACCTAATATCTTACTGCACTAAAGGGAATGAAACCTTGTCTAAGAGGCTGCGCTGTAAATGGTATCAGCCTCCTGACTTACGAGTCAGCTTCACAGAATTGTCTTCTCTGTCAAGTATGACATACACTAGAGAGTGAAATTGATTGGTAGTTTACAGAAGAAAGATCTAACCTTCAGATTGTATAACCAAAACTTTCTAAGAAAATCTCTTCTGAAAGTCAAAATCCTTTCATAGTCTTAGCAAATAATGATCAGCTGGAAGATTAAGACATTACTAGGTTTTTCCTAGAAGACCAGTTAAAATGGTGGTTATTTTTCCTGTTTTATCCAATAATAGTATTTTGTTTTCCTTTTTTATCCCAAAGATAAAATAGATCATCTTAAAGTTATAAATACTTTAACTCTTTTTCACAGAAAAATAATTACAATCGTTCTCTATCTATTTTAAATGTTTTTAAGTACTTATGGAAATATATATATTTAGGATAATTCAGGTAAAAATTCCCATGTAACCATGTTTAAAAGACCCTGCATCCCGTCCCCAAAGAGAAAATGAAAACAATATCCAAACTTCAATGCAGGAGACCCAGGTTTGATCCCTGGGTCAGGAAGATCCCCCACCTGGAGAAGAGAATGCTACCCACTCCAGTATTTTTGCCTGGAGAATTCCAAGGGCAGGGGAGCCCAACAGGCTATAGTCCATGGGGTTGCAAAGAGTTGGACACGACTGAGCAATGAACACTAGGACTACAGTTTACAACTTCCTTCCTATTCTGGCTTTTGTGTTTGCAATTTCCTTTCATGCTTTATTCCTCTTCACTCACCCTATAGAACCCAGCCACACTGATCTCTCAGCTCTACAACCATATCTAGCCCTCCCCTAGCTTTCCCCTCTTCTTGGAATGCTTATCTTTCCTCTCCTTGAATGGTCACTTGCTTATCACTCAGGCCTCAGCTTAAATATCACCTTCCCTGTCAGGCCTTTCCCAGTAATTTGTCACAATAGGAACCCTCCTTGTTAGTTCCTATTTGAGGAATAGGAACAGTTCCTTGTTTGTGTTTTTCTTAACACATGCCATCATTTGTCATTTGCCTGGTTATTTCACCTCCATCCCATTGCATGCTCCCTGGCAAGAGGATCAGAATGTGTAGTTCTATACTGTAGTGTGAGTACATATCCCTGTGCCTGCCCTTGGTAAATTCTCAATAAACATTTGATCAGTAATTTAATTGATGCCCAAGAAGAGGTCATACTGGAAAACTATTTTATGCCTTTATGTTGACAAGTCATTTCTTTTTAAAATCTAATGCTGAGAATACTGCCTCTGTCACTACCATATAAACTAAGTCCTTGCAAAGCAATTCATTCTACAAAATTATTTTAAAATGTTTCAGGGAGTCAGTTCAGTTCAGTTCAGTCACTCAGTCATGTCTGACTCTTTGCAACCCCATGGATGGAAGCACGCCAAGCCTCCCTGTCCATCACCAACTCCCAGAGTTTGCTCAAACTCATGTCCATTGAGTCAGTGATGCCATCTAACTATCTCATCCTCTGTCGTCCCCTTCTCCTCCCACCTTCAGTCTTTTCCAGCATCAGGGTATTTTCAAATGAGTTACTTCTTCGCATCAGGTAGCCAAAGTGTTGGAGTTTCAGCTTCAACATTAGTCCTTCCAGTGAAGACTCAGGACTGGTTTCCTTTAGGATGGACTGGTTGGATCTCCTTGCAGTTCAAGGGACTTTCAAGAGTCTTCTCCAACACCACAGTTCAAAAGCATCAATTCTTTGATGCTCAGCTTTCTTTATAGCCCAACTCTCACATCCATGCATGACCACTGGGAAAACCACAGCTTTGACTAGACAGACCTTTGTTGGTAAAGTAATGTCTCTGCTTTTTAATATGTTGTCTAGGTTGTCATAGCTTTCCTTCCAAGGAGTAAGTGTCTTTTAGTTTCATGGCTGCAGTCACCATCTGCAGCGGTTTTAGAGCCCAAAAAATAAAGTCTGACACTGTTTCCACTGTTTCTCCATCTATTTCCCATGAAGTGATGGGACTGGATGCCATGATCTTTGATTTCTGAATGTTGAGCTTTAAGTCAACTTTTTCACTCTCCTCTTTCACTTTCATCAAGAGGCTCTTTAGTTCCTCTTCACTTTCTGCCATAAGGGTGGTGTCATCTCCACATCTGAGGTTATTGATATTTCTCCTGGCAATCTTGATCCAGCTTGTGCTTTGTCCAGCCAGGCATTTCACATGATGTACTCTGCATATAAGTTAAATAAGCAGGGTGACAATATACAGCCTTGACGTACTCCTCTCCCTCTTTGAAACCAGTCTGTTGTTCCATGTCCAGTTCTAACTGTTGCTTCCTGACCTGCATACAGATTTCTCAGATGGCAGGTCAGGTAGCGTGTTATTCCCATCTCTTTAAGAGTTTTCCAGAGTTTGTTGTGATCCACACAGTCGAAGGCTTTGGCATAGTCAATAAAGCAGAAGTAGATGTTTTGCTGGAACTCTCTTGTTATTTTGATGATCCAGCAGATGTTGGCAATTTGACCTCTGGTTCCTCTGCCTCTTCTAAATCCAGCTTGAACATCTGGAAGTTCACAGTTCGCATACTCTTGAAGCCTGGCTTTAGGGACTACCTATCACGAATAAAATTAAGTTCAAGATCCTTATCCTGACACTCAAGGCCTCCAGAGCTGGTGGCTGCATTGCCCCCATGCCCTGCTTCCTTTTTCACACTCTGATAACGGCCAGCTGTGCTAAGCCCTATGCCTATGATTGAGCAGGCACTCCACAAGTGTTTGATGAATCAACTGCTAGCAGTTTCCTGCATACTCCTGCCTGTTTGGGTGGTGTCAACTGAGACTGGAGAGCTAGTCAGAGACCGGATCTAGAAAGATGTCTATATGACATGTTAGGGATTAAAGCCTTTAAAGATTTAATGGGAAGCAATGCAAGGGCTCTGATCAGGGCAGCGACATAAGGAAGGACTGCTCAGAGAGAAGTAGCGTGTGTATCCTTCAGCATTGGCGTAACTTAGCATGTCTTTATGTGATTAGCTCTAAGGGTGATTTAATAGCCCCCCTCGAGAGTCAGGGGCAGAGTCTGGAAAATAACTGTAGCCGGTAGTTTCCACTTGAGTTGCATCTTGTACACTTTCAGTTCTGTCTTTTATGGAGCATGTAAGTTCTGAGTAACCTCCAAAGTCACTCAAGTAAAAATAAATCAAGAAGGATTGTGTTTTATACTTCACTTCCCTGAGTGTCCTTAGGCAGGAAGAAAGACAGGCTTGGAGGGTCTGTATCTTTCCCAGTCATTTATCTTGAAAATGTCTGAAGCAACATTGAACTTTCAATGATTTTAATCAAGGTATATATTTCCCAAGTAAAATAAACATAGGGACAAACAAAAACCTCCCTGTTTGGGTATAAGTAGCTCTAAACTTAATATATTATCTGTTGAAGTGTTATATACTGATATAATATTTGCTAATGTTTGTGTTGATAATGGCTACACATATATGAATAAGAAATGCAAGGACAAATTTTATTATCATCATCAAAGAACTCCTCATAAAAAGTTTTCTAAGCATCTTTTGATAACTTTTTGATAATAACTATGCACTAAATTCATTACTAATTGTTTATTCCCTCAGCAGTAAGGATTATTACTTGGTATTTGAGCTCCTTTTTTAATAGCTTAGGTATTAAAACTTCTCTGTGACTGTCAGCTAGAATCAGTTTTACTCATTTGTCAAAATAATCGAGCTAATTTGACAGCATAAACACAATGTGTGCAAAAAAAAAGGTACATTGTTCTTTAGAGATATCCAGCAGCTATGCAATGACTGGGCTTTACATTTCTCATTTTTCAAAAATAAATTCCTATGACTTTCATAAAATCTGAATTAAAAATCAGTGCTGTCCAGAACCTAATGAAATAATCTGCAGGTGTTAACATGGTGATAGCCGCTGAGCTGAGAACAAAGTTAACATGCCAAAACTGGTTGCATTTTGGAATATTCTAACATCTGGGCATCAAGTTGGATGTGTATGGATAAACCTCAGCTTCTCACAGCTCAGAAGAGGATGAGTATGAAAAAGAAACAGAGGCGATCAGAAGTTTGCAGGAGCAGGCCAGGCACCATCTGGGCTATGTAGGAGGACTGCTGGGGAAAAAGGAACGTAATGGCATATGCTATAAAAGCACAGATTGTAAAGAAGGGTAGCACCCTTGTTTTGCAGACGAGTAACTACATTTATGTTGCAAAAGAGCCCTCTAAGACTCAGGAGGAAAAAAACACTCTGGTTTCAGGTTAGCTGTATTGCAATGTTCTCTACTGAAGGATGGGGAGGAGATGGGGATGTGCACCAATTATAGCCCAATAGGTATAAATAAGTGCTCATGGGTGTAAATCTCTTTAACAATTGAGTAAGAATCTTGGAGGAGGAACCGTGTCTAAAATGCCTCCTGCCTTCCCCACAGAAATGCAATGCTGGGCATGTGAGAGTGGCAGAAACTCTGTATTTGAAACTCAGAGCATCTGGGTTTAATTACCATCTGTGCTTTTATGAGAAAGTCAGCCTCTCAGCCCAATTCCTCATCTGCAAAAGAAAAAAAAAAATAATAGGGAAGTGGATGGTTAATTCCAGTCCTGCTTGGGTTTTTTAGGGATTCTGTCATAGTTAATAGATTAATATGCATGAAGATGTCACATAAACTGTAAAAAGTTCCACTGCTGTAAGGCAATGATATTATACCTCGAGCAGAAAGATCAACAAACAGTTGTTGGTAGACTGGTTTCAAGATTAGGATTTATTCATGACTCACCTATGGAAGGATTCCTTTCCATTTACTTCAGGGCTCTCAACCCCAACACTGTTGACATTATGAACCAGATAATTCTTTGCTGAAATGTGAAACGTGAGGGGTGGGGATTACCTGTGCATTGTAGAATGTTTAGAAACCAAACATCGCACTATGTCTAGCCCTTGATAGACAGCCTCCCCTCCCCACTCGACCCTTATGAAGTGAGACAACCAAAACCACATACGTGCTCAGTCACTTCAGTCATGTCTGACTCTCTGTGACCTTATAGACTGTAGCCCACCAGACTCGTCTGTCTATGGGTTCTCCAGGCAAGAATACTGGAGTGGGTTGCCATACCCTTCTCCAGGGATTGTCTCAGCCCAGGGATCAAACCCACATCTCCTGAGTCTCCTGCATTGCAGGCAGATTCTTTACTGACTGAACTGCCTGGGAAGGCACAAAATGTCCACAGACGTCACTAAATGTTCCCAGGTGGGGGCGGAGCATAGGGGGCCACACCATCTCACAGGTGAGAACCACTGATTTAACCTAGAGACAAATCCCATTATTTTCTGAAAAAGCCATAAATGCTAACAGCAGTAGTCATCTGGGATTACTCTGTGGAAGGCACCCAGCTAAACTATTTGCCTATAGTAACTTCTTTAATCTTACAACAGCAAGGAGGTTCGAGTAATCCTCATTTCACAGATGAAGAAATGGAGGCTTAAAGGGTTGAAGCCACTTGCCCAGGTTCAAAATCAGAATAAAACAGAGCTTGCATCTGGATGCTGCTCTGTAGGATTTCAGAGTTTTCACTCTTAACCACCCCTCCTGTTCATGCTCACGTGAGATACGCTGATCAAAACAGCCCCACTCTCTGTTGAACATAAGACAGAACTTGCAGAGGTGAAGCTGACGGAAGGATTAAAGCACACAGCTACCTAAAGGCTATAGCTGCTTAGTAAATATTATTTATATGAACCATGAAACTAGGCTAGGCATTGAAAAAAAAATAGTCATGTCTGAAGAAAAACAGGCAGCAAGTCCTAACGTATTCATACATAATCATCGTTTAATTCAATATAAACCATTTTTTTATTGGGAAATTGTATTTTCTTTGTAAATATTTATATTTTCTTATTTCAGTGATGTGGAAAGAGATGAAGCTTCCAAAAGTAGGAAGCAACATTGGTAAGGGTAGGTTGATTATAGTACATCTTACTTGATGGGTATGAGGGTGGAAAGCCTTCTTATGGGACCAAGCAGCTCAGGGCAAAGGCTGTTGTTCATTAAGCATCTATGTGGGTGTGTTTTGCCAGGTGCTTAGCAAAAGTTAATGCCCTATGACTTAATATCTAGGATCTAGGCTCTTTCAAAATACAGAAGCTGTCGATATTATTCCCAATTCCCAAACCCAAAAATGTAGACAAGGTAAAGTTGACCAACACGTATCAAGTCACAAAAATCAAGAGAAGGCAAAAGAAAACTTTAATTACAGAAGGATGTATAACTCAGATCATTCTCCTTGTCCTGTCAATCATTAATGTCCCTGAAATAGTAACCTGAGTAGCAAAGGTATTTAGTTTCTTAAGAGATCCATCCCTCATGGATGGTTCCTTCTCAACTGACCGTTGAACAAGATTGTAACTGCTAATTCACTACAAGGAAACCTGATTGCATTTTCTTCCAACTTCTATTCTGCCCCCCTAAATCAACCAGAATTCCTAACTTTACAAGTTGATACACATGTTTATTTCCTCCAAGAATAATCTTGAACTTTAAAGATGTGATGAGAATTTCTTTCTACCAATAACAAGAACAGATCAGTGAGTGTTCCCATAGGGTCCAGAAGATCTGGTCCTTCCCCAGTCAGAGATCCAGTCTGAGTATATGCATGAAGGGTATGCTTACAGTCTTGTTCTCATCTTCCCAGCCAGCATCACACATGTATGGTCAGTTCCCACGGCCACCCTCGCACTTTCAAGAGATGGTCCCGAGGGGAAGCGCCTGCCTCTGGGCTTGCCCCCAGCAGGCATTCTATTCGTGTTGGTTTCGTTGTGCCCCCTTGCTGCTTTTCATCTGATTCAGATGAACTGTCAGATAACACAGGTGCCCGAATTCTGTAGATGACTATGTAAGTCACGATTCTATCTGTTACAAAGGACAGAATCCAAGATGAAATTTGTTTAGGAAGAACTAGGAAGTTATTCTCTTTCCTAAAGGAAAAAGTTTAGGCATGAACCCTTCCAAACCATGGGCCCAGAGTTTTTAAGTTACAAAGAATGTTTACATTTATTGGATTGCTATTAATAGATAATGGAGATAGGTAGGTAGGTAGATAGATAGATAAAGCAGTGGACGGATGGGCAGGACAGGTCTTACCTTCATCTTCTGCTAAGTCACTTCAGTCATGTCCGACTCTGTGCGACCCCAGAGACGGCAGCCCACCAGGCTGCCCTGTCCCTGGGATTCTCCAGACAAGAACACTGGAGTGGGTTGCCATTTCCTTCTCCAGTGCATGAAAGTGAAAAGTGAAAGTGACGTCACTCACTCGTGTCCGATTCTTAGGGACCCCATGGACTGCAGCCCATCAGGCTCCTTTGCCCATGGGATTTTCCAGGCAAGGGTACTGGAGTGGGGTGCCATTGCCTTCTCCACCTTCATCTTCTAGACGTCATTAAATGATGTGCTCAAGGTCTCTCAGCTAGTAAATTGCACCGCTGATTACTAGTTGACTCCACTTGCTGTGAATCCTAAACACTGTGTATTTCCCAGTGTGGCCTATCTTGAAAGGATTGTATTAGACAATAGCCTTACCCTCAAGATATCTAATTAATAGCAGAAAAAAACGGATGCCCTTGAAAGCACTTTTGTGTGAAGAACTGATTTGTGCTTTACTGGTACTACCTCACTTTCTTTCCATAAGAGGAATTCTACCGGACTGCTTTGTGGAACTTCTAACAGCATGTGCAAAGCAGAAGTGGACACTTTCTTTTGTCACTATCATACTAAACGGACAAACAGCGGACTGTATCGTTATCATCAGTATGTCACGGTCATGTTGCTATTGCCAGCAGCAATCACAAGCACCTTGAGAGTAACTCCTAGCTCGGGCCTGTGTGCATCTGCAGGGTCTCAGAAGCCAGCACTGCATTCATTCATCATCATATCCCTGACACCAAGCGTAATTTTGGTTGAATTAATGGAGAACAAGCCCTGATGGGACATAAAATCTGAAGAATGAGTAGAGGGAAAACGGAACCCTGGAGACTTTACGAGGGCCATGACTGTAGATATTATTCTTTTTTGAAAGCGTAATGAAAATGAATCATTTCTTGAAGTTCCCATTGGTTATAAATGAAGATTACTAATTGATGAAGGACACATATAAGTTACCCTATTGTTGTGGAGCTGTATAAAGTTTCAGCAAAATTAGAATGAAAAAGTACCTCTCCTCTACCTGCACTGTAAATTCCATCCCCCGTCACACCCTAGGGGGTTTTTTGCCATCAAATACCCACTCTTCATTTGTAGGTTTACTCAATGTAAAATTACAGCCATCAGTTCCAATATTAAAACAATCCTGGCTCGTCCTGGTATCTCCCTATAACAACTGCATTCTTTCCTTCCATTCAGAAACTAAAGTCTAAACTCATTGTCTCCAGTTCTTCATTTCTCATTCATTTTTCATACTGTGACTCGGTTTTCATACCCTCTATTCTGCTAAACTTGTTCTTGCCAGTTTCTGATACCATATACTAATTTCAATTTCAAAGTATTCTTCTTATCCCTTATCTTATCTCTCTCTGGCATTTGACATTATAACTTCATTCTTAAAACTCTCTCCCTGGAAGACCACATTCCCTCGATTTCCCCTATTTACCCCTTCTCACTGAAAGCATCTCTCTTAAACGCTATTATTCCCCAAGGCTCCATTGTCAACAGTCTTTTCTGTCTACATACTCTGTTAGGAAATCTTATATACTCCTATGCCTTCAATGAGTATTGATTTAATGTCTCCCAAATCTTGGTCTCCATTAATAAATCCACAAACCCTTCAGCTATCCTGCAGTTTCAGCATGCCCTAAATCAGTTGCATTGTATTAAATCCCACCAATATTCACATCATTGACTCCCTGTCCCCATAAATACCAGTATTATCTCTCCACATTGGAAACTTCAGTCATTCCAGATTATTCTGCCATATCCTTTCAATTCTACTTTCTAAATATTTCTTGTATTTGGCCCATTTTTCTCATGCTCACTGCCACTCTCAAAATATTCCTCCTGGTTGTTATGAAAAAAGGCTTTTATTTGGCCCACCTGTGTATGATCCACCTACTCACTTGCCCCCATTTCCCCATCACCACTCAATTCATCTCTAAAACAAGCTGTCAAAGGCCATTCTAAACACCAAATCTTATCATGCCATTTTTGTGCCTAAAATACTTCAATGGTTCCACATTACCTCAAGGATGAAATTTTACCTCTGTAGTATGTCTCCCTTATAAGGCCTTTCATTATCTGGCATCTCACAGATATATTGATCTCTATATTAATAGCCCTAGTACAAGACAGGCCTTTGATAAGCACCTACTGAATGAATGAATGAAAGAATACTGGAAAAGATGTCCTTAAATTTTAAAAAAATGTTATGTTGATTTTCTTTATCTTCAACAAATAATGACTTTTATCCAGGGACTTCCCTGGAAGTCCGTGGTTAAAACATCTTCTTCTGATGCAGGGGGTGCAAGTTTGATCCCTGGTCAGGGAGCTAAGATCCCGCATGCCTCGTGGCCAAAAGACCAAAACATAAAACAGAAGCAATATTGTAACAAATTCAATAAGGCTTTAAAAATAGTCCACATCAAAAAAAATCTTTAAAAAATAATTTTTACACATATGTAAATTCACATAGCCTCTCTATTTTAAAGCTTAACATGTATCATCCAAAAAAATAGGGTCTTAAATTTTGCTTCTTTATTTTAGGAAATAAATCTTTTAGGAAAAACATCTAATAAGATATTTCAGAATATCCCACAAATATATAAGGAACTCCTGAACTTGTAAATGAGCCATGTTCCAAACATTCTTTTATAACTTGGTTCTGTGAAACTTGGAACGCATTTTCTCATAGAAACAATGTTTTATATATATTTTATTTAATTTAGACTTAAATTATTTTAAAATGATTTAAGGTAGTATATAATAAAATGCACATGTCATAAACTATTAAAGTAATGAAAGAAAGTCTATTAACAATATATTTGACCTATGGCAAGTAATTATATCATAAATCTAATAAGCCTACACTAATCCAAAACCACATAGAAATAACTGAGAATCTTGTCAGCCAATACAATATGAAAGGGAGAAAATTATGGGATTCTTTTTCCTTTTTTTGCTTTTTAAACCTCATTTTTAATTCTTATTGTCTAAAATGATATATACTGATTCATCAGGAGACACATTTTCTTTGTACTAAATTCTCAGAAATTTTTCACATGGACTCATACAAGGAATGTTTAATAAACTGTTACGCAAATGTGGTCTAATAGAATAAACAAAAATACTATACATAGAGCTACCATCAATGAAACTGAGAACATATTTCAGTATATTCCTATAAAGGCATTTCTATAAGCAATTCAAGTAATATATACCCATATCTCTGATGCTATAACTTTATATGGAATCAAATCTGGTCATAGCCAGCATGTATCATTTAGAAGGTGTGTACATGCAACATCTCATTTAATCTTCACAAAAACTTTTGTGGTTAGTACAATTATTACCATTCCCATTTTACAGATGAGAAAACTGAGGCAAAGAAGTGAATAACTTGCCCAGTTCACACACCAACATTGGTAATATTCCTCTTATCTTTTTTCTCCTTTGAATATTAATGATTTTGTTCAAGAATTCAAAAGCAGTTGAATAACAAAATTCTTGAGTTTGAGCTCAAGACTCAAAATTCTTGAGTCTGTTGTCTTTAAGATGAGTTGCACCACTCCTGCCTTTCCAATGTTATCTAACTCTTTTACCCTCTTTCCTCAGTGAATTTTTACAAAGAAATAAAATGCCTCTTACCAACCAAATGTCTTCCACACACATTAGGGCTTTACACTTGGAAAAAATACCCTTTACCTAGAAAATATTTCCCAAAACTCTTTCCATGACTGATGCTTTCACATAACCAGATCCCAGCAGAAGTCAAACTAGTTCCTCCTTGACCATGCAATCTAGAGAACCCTACTCAGATACTCTCTAATGCATCACTAGATTTTATTTTCAGTCTGTTTATTGGTATTTCATTTATTCTGTTCTCATAACCTCTAGAATTGTGCTAATAGAAATATACTGTGAATCATAAATGCAAGTCACACTTGTAATTTTGAACTGTCTAGTTGTCACACCAAAAAATATACATATATAAAGAAATTTTATTAATTTTAGTAATATATTTTCTTTAACTCAGTATATCTCAAATATTACCATTTCCATAGCAACCAATAAAAAATTAAAGAAATATTTAACATTCTTTTTTTCGTGCTAAGTATTCAAAATCCAGGGTTTATTTTTTATTGGCAACACACTGAAATTCAAATGAGCCCCATTTCAGGTTCTCAGTTCAGTTCAGTCGCTCAGTCGTGTCTGACTCTTTGAGACCCCATGAACCGCAGCACGTCAGGCCTCCCTATCCATCACCAACCCCCAGAGTCCACCCAAACCCATGTCCATTGAGTTGGTGATGCCATCCAGCCATCTCATCCTCTGTCATCCCCTTCTCCTCCTGCCCCTAATCCCTCCCAGCAACAGGGTCTTTTCCAATGAGTCAACTCTTTGCATGAGGTGGCCAAAGTACTGGAGTTTCAGCTTTAGCATCATTCCTTCCAAAGAAATCCCAGGACTGATCTTCTTCAGAATGGACTGGTTGGATCTCCTTGCAGTCCAAGGGACTCTCAAGAGTCTTCTCCAGCACCACAGTTCAAAAGCATCAATTCTTCAGTGCTCAGCTTTCTTCACAGTCCAACTCTCACATCCATACATGACCACTGGAAAAACCACAGCCTTGACTAGACGGACCTTAGTCGGCAAAGTAATGTCTCTGCTTTTGAATATGCTATCTAGGTTGGTTCTCAGTAGCCACATTCAAATGTTCAATAGGTTCATGGGGCTGTTTGGCTGCCATACTAGACAGAACAACTTAAAATATAAACTCTTATTCACTGGTATATCTCTAGAACCTAGATTAGCATAGTCATGTCTGGCCCTTTGGGTGCTCATAATGCTATGAAATGAATGAAAGAATGTGGACTATGTGGAATATAAGTGTTCTATAATGCCTATATTCTGTTAGTGCCAAATTTGCCCATGACAAAGATGACATTGTCTTATATAATTTTAGATGAATGCTAATACCTTGATTCAGCTAGTGAACTGCTTGCAGATGTATGACTTCCAGAACTGAACAAGAGTAAATGTATGTTGTTTTTAAGTAATTGAGTTTGTGATAATTTGTTACAGCAGCCATGAGAAACTAATACACTTATTGATCTCTCAAGCCACCTCATACTACATATAATTCTCTGATAGCCTGCAAAAATATTTTCATTACGGTATCCACTCCTCTCTGTGTCCATACCCCTTTGCCATGTGAATTAGCAGATTCTCTCCTTAAGAAATATGGTTGGTTTCTTCACACTATCTGTTGCTTTGGCCAGTAGAATGCTGCAGAAGCAACATTCTGCCAGCTCCTAGTCTGGGCCTCAGGAGAGCTTGCATGCTTTCTTCCTCTCATCCGGAACCCTCTGTATTTCCATATGAATAAGCCTGGCCTAACCCACTGGATGCAAGAGACAAGGGACCCCGGTGTCCTCCGTTGTCCAACCTAACGGTGAACCATCTGCTGGACCTGTGAATGAGGTCATCTTAGGCCAACCAACTCTCGGTTGACCTGCCAACAGCTGACTGTGGACAAATGTGCAATATCCACAGATATCAAAATAGCTATCTAGCTGAGCCTAGCCCAGATTGCTAGCCTATAGAATTGTGAGCTCAAAAAATTGTTGCTGTTTAAAGCTGCTAAATGTTGGGGTAGCTTGTTATGCAGCAATAAATAACCGATGTACTCCCATAAAGCAAATTCCTTCTACATGTGCTCAACCCTCCCATACAAATTCAGAGAAGGAGTCTGCCAAAAAAAGAACAGTTTGTAGTCTCACTTGGGGATAGTGCCAACTACACCATTTCTTACTGGGACTCTACAGAGCTAAAATTTTCTACAGAAGCAACATTTCATCATGTTGAGTATCTCAATGAATACTTGGCTAAGGCCAACGGCTCAGCATATATCACAGTAGAGATAAAACAAACCTGGAATTTCAAGGTAGATATGAGTATATAGCTGATCTAAACATTTATTAAGCATCTCGTTTCCTGCCAAATATAATTTTCAGTGACATTAAATCCATTTTGCCCAGTAAAGATGAATTTGCTTACAGATATATCTTTGATAACTGTAAGAACCAACCTGCTGAATAGGTCAGTCCCGTTCAGTTCAGTTCAGTCGCTCAGTCGTGTCCGACTCTTTGCGACCCCATGAATGGCAGCATGCCAGGCCTCCCTGTCCATCACCAACTCCCGGAGTTCATTCAGACTCATGTCCATTGAGTTGGTGATGCCATCCAGCCATCTCAACCTCTGTTGTCCCCTTCTCCTCCTGCCCCCAATCCCTCCCAGCATCAGGGTCTTTTCCAATGAGTCAACTCTTCGCATGAGGTAGCCAAAGTACCTGGAGTACATGGAGTTTCATCTTCATCATCAGCATTGGTCCTTCCAATGAACACCCAGGACTGATCACCTTTAAGATGGACTGGTTGGACCTCCTTGCCGTCCAAAGGACTCTCAAGAGTCTTCTCCAACACCACAGTTCAAAAGCATCAATTCTTCGGCGCTCAGCTTTCTCCACAGTCCAACTCTCACAGCCATACATGACTACTGGAAAAACAATAACCTTGACTAGGCAGACCTTTGTTGGCAAAGTAATATCTTTGCTCTTTAATATGCTATCCAGATTGGTCATCGGAGAAGGCAATGGCACCCCACTCCAGTACTCTTGCCTGGAAAATCCCATGGACGGAGGAGCCTGGTTGGCTGCAGTCCATGGGGTCGCTAAGAGTCGGACACAACTGAGCAACTTCACTTTCACTTTTCACTTTCATGCATTGGAGAAGGAAATGGCAACCCACTCCAGTGTTCTTGCCTGGAGAATCCCAGGGACAGCGGAGCCTAATGGGCTGCCGTCTATGGGGTCGCACGACTAACACAACTTAGCAGGTTGGTCATAACTTTCCTTCCAAGGAGTAAGTGTCTTTTAATTGCATGGCTTTAATCACCAACTACAGTGATTTTGGAGCCCCCAAAAATAAATTCTGACACTGTTTCCACTGTTTCCCCATCTATTTGCCATGAAGTGATGGAACCAGATGCCATGATCTTGGTTTTCTGAATGTTGAGCTTTAAGCCAACTTTTTCACTCTCCTCTTTTGCTTTCATCAAGAGGCTTTTTAGTTCCTCTTCACTTTCTGCCATAAGAGTGGTGTCATCTGCATATCTGAGGTTATTAATATTTCTCCTGGCAATCTTGATTCCAGCTTGTGCTTCTTCCAGCCCAGCGTTTCTCATAATGTACTCTGCATAGAAGTTTTATAAGCAGGGTGACAATATACAGCCTTGATGTTCCATGCCCAGTTCTAACTGTTGCTTCCTGACCTGCATATAGGTTTCTCAAGAGGCAGGTCAGGTGGTCTGGTATTCCCATCTCTTTCAGAATTTTCCACAGTTTATTGTGATCCACAAAGTCAAAGGCTTTGGCATAGTCAATAAGCCAGAAATAGATGTTTTTCTGGAACTCTCTTGCTTTTTCCATGATCCAGCAGATGTTGACAATTTGATCTCTGGTTCCTCTGCCTTTTCTAAAACCAGCTTGAACATCTGGAAGTTCACAGTTCATGTACTGCTGAAGCCTGGCTTGGAGAATTTTGAGCATTACTTAACTAGTGTGTGAGATGAGTGCAATTGTGCAGTAGTTTGAGCATTCTTTGGCATTGCCTTTCTTTGGGATTGGAATGAAAACTGACCTTTTGTAGTCCTGTGGCCACTGCTGAGTTTTCCAAATTTGCTGGCATATTGAGCGCAGCACTTTCACAGCATCATCTTTCAGGATTTGAAATAGCTCAACTGGAATTCCATCACCTCCACTAGCTTTGTTCATAGTGATGCTTTCTAAGGCCCACTTGACTTCACATTCCAGGACATCTGGCTCTAGGTGAGTGATCACACCATCGTGAATACCTGGGTCATGAAGATCTTCTTTGTACAGTTCTCCTGTGTATTCTTGCCACCTCTTCTTAATATCTTATCGAGCCCATCTTTGCATGAAATGTTCCCTTGGTATCTTTAATTTTCCTGAAGAGATCTCTAGTCTTTCCCATTCTATTTTCTTCCTCTATTTCTTTGCACTGATCGCTGAGGAAGGCTTTCTTCTCTCTCCTTGCTATTCTTTGGAACTCTACATTCAGATGCTTATATCTTTCCTTTTCTCCTTTGCTTTTCGCTTCTCTTCTCTTCACAGCTATTTGTAAGGCCTCCCCAGACAGCCATTTTGCTTTTTTGCATTTCTTTTCCATGGGGATAGTCTTGATCTCTGTCTCCTGTACAATGTCATGAACCTCATTCCGTAGTTCATCAGGCACTCTGTCTATCAGATCTAGTCCCTTAAATCTATTTGTCACTTCCAGTGGATAATCGTAAGGGATATGATTCAGGTCATGCCTGAATGGTCTAGTGGTTTCCCCTACTTTCTTCAATTTAAGTCTGAATTTGGCAATAAGGAGTTCATGATCTGAGCCACAGTCAGCTCCTGGTCTTGTTTTTGCTGACTATATAGAGCTTCTCCGTCTTTGGCTGCAAAGAATGTAATCAATCTGATTTCGGTGTTGACCATCTGGTGATGTCCATGTGTGGAGTCTTCTCTTGTGTTGTTGGAAGAGGGTGTTTGCTATGACCAGTGCGTTCTCTCAGCAAAACTTTGTTAGCCTTTGCCCTGCTTCATTCCGTACTCCAAGGCCAAATTTGCGTGCTACTCCAGGAGTTTCTTGACTTCCTACTTTTGCATTTCAGTCCCCTATAATGAAAAGAACATCTTTTGGGGGTGTTAGTTCTAAAAGGTCTTGTAGGTCTTCATAGAACTGTTCAACCTCAGCTTCTTCAGCATTACTGGTCCAGGCATAGACTTGGATTACTGTGATATTGAATGGCTTGCCTTGAAAATGAAGAGATCATTCTGTCATTTTTGAGATTGCATCCAAGTACTGCATTTTGGACTTTTTTGTTGACCATGATGGCTACTCCATTTCTTCTAAAGGGTTCCTGCCCACAGAAGATATAATGGTCATCTGAGTTAAATTCACGCATTCTAGTCCATTTTAGTTCACTGATTCCTAGAATGTTGACATTCACTCTTGCCATCTCCTGTTTGACCACTTCCAATTTGCCTTGATTCATGGACCTAACATTCCAGGTTGCTGTGCAGTATTGCTCCTTACAGCATCGGACCTTGCTTCTATCACCAGTCCCATCCACAACTGGGTGTTGTTTTGCTTTGGCTCCATCCCTTCATTCTTTCTGGAGTTATTTCTCCACTGATCTCCAGTATGCAGTATGTTTCATGGAAATCAGAGGAAATATTGCCATTTATATTTTTAGTGTTTAGCAGTTAATTAGATTTTAGTTGTAGTTAATTAAGTTCTGGTATGCAGAAACACTCCAGCTTATCTAGTCAGAAACATGACCAATACAGAGAAACATTTACACACAGAGTTTGAGGAGGAAGATCTAGTCTTAGCTTCCAGAAGTGATTCCCAGGTATAACAGTGAACCTGCATGGGAGCTGCTGTTTCTCCATCAGAAATCTAGAAAATAGTAAAAATGTAATTGCTCGTTTCAAGAACACACCATCTTAACCACAATCCACACAGCAAAATGGATGCTCCGTGTCCTACTTCTCAACACTCAAGAAGTTAGGAACAACCACACTCTTGCCCCAAAACAAATGCTTTGCAACCAAACATTTCATAAACAAACTTGTGCAAAGTAACAGAAGCACAATCACCTCATTACTCACTTCCAAAAATTATATTTGGAAAATCCCAAATATAAGGGAAATGGTGAAATGTAGGCTTTGACTTCC
Organism: Capricornis sumatraensis; assembly: GCF_032405125.1. Taxonomy (NCBI): domain Eukaryota; kingdom Metazoa; phylum Chordata; class Mammalia; order Artiodactyla; family Bovidae; genus Capricornis; species Capricornis sumatraensis. The sequence goes on along the minus strand of NC_091072.1, from coordinate 64,398,393 downwards.
AGCCACTTCTTTTCAATAACGTGTGATCCAAAGATTGGAGTGATGTTGGGTGAGCCAAAGAACAGTAATTTTGCAATGCTGCAGCTGCTAATTCATTCACAGGCCCCAGATGGGATCATCCACCTAACTAAAGCTAATTAAAAAGTTAATTCCATTAGAAGAACTCCTGAAACTGATCCTCTCAGAAGACATAGCATTTATTGAGAAGTCAATGATTTGCATTGTAGACAGACACTTTACCATCTGAGCCTCCAAGGAAGTCCTAATAGCTAATAAAACTATACATTTATATATGACTACGTATCATATTGAGGGCTTCCCTGGTAGTTCAGATGGTAAAGAATCTGCCTGCAATGCAGGAGATGTGGGTTCAGTCCCTGGGTGGGGAAGATCCTCTGGGGAAGGGAATGGCCACCTACTTCAGTATTCTTGCCTGGAGAATCCCATGGACAGAGGAGCCTGACAAGCTACAGTCCATAGCGTCACAAAGACATGACTGAGAGATTAACACTTTCCAAATGCTGTTAGAAATGAAGTGATATGCACATTCTAATGATTTCATCAATGAGAGACTGAATCGTCACTGAAATAAGAACAGTGTGTCGGTCCTTAGACTGTCCTCAGACTCACAGCTCCCCCTCCCGCTCCTCCCCCTCCCGCTCCTCTGGTCTGCTCTGTATGCGGAGGGGCTGTCTCACACACTGTTTTTCCCAGACTCCTTTGGCAGCTGCTGTTTTGCTGGATGTGGTCAATGAGAAATGCTGAGCAGAGGATGGGAAAGGAAGAGAGAAGGAAGGTCATTTCTCCCTCTCTGCCTTGGGGATCATCTCTGGCAGCATATAGATTTCCTCCTTGACCCCAGCTATCATTAAAAAGCCCATCTTGGTTTCACTTTCCTTTAGATAACCCTGAACGCTGGGCTCTGATAATATCACCTCCTCCTTGAGGCTCTCCAGCAGTTGCTAATCTACATGATGATTTCTGTTTTCCTGATTGGACTCTGACTGATAAAATTATTGTCATAATTCTTTTGAGTTGATCTGCAGTTCCCCCACACACACACACACTCCTTGGGGTAAGAGGTAGTTGGTACTTGGCCTGTGATTCGAAATCAACTTTAGTGATTGTCTTTTTTTCTAATTTTTCTTTCCTTCTGGCTGTGCTGGGTCTTCGTTGCTGTGCAGGGACTTTTCACCGGTTGCAGCGAGCGGGGGCTCCTCTTCGTTGCGGTAGGAGGGCTTCTCATAGCAGCGGCTTCTCCTGTTGCAGAGCACAGGCTTTAGGGTGCTCGGGCTTCAGTGGCTGCCGAGTGTGGGCTCAGTAGCTGTGGCTCCAACACCCTAGAGCAAAAGCTCCATAGTCGTGGCACATGGGCTCAATTGCTCGGCAGCTTGTGGGATCTTCCCAGACCAGGGATCAAACCTGTATCTCCTGCATTGGCAGGAGGATTCTGTACCACTGAGCCACCAGGGATATCCAGTGACTGTCTTTTTTTTTTTTTTTTTTAATGTGAATTTATTAACTTTTCCCAGTGATCTGGTGTGTGTGGATCAAGGATTTCCTTTGACAGATGAAACATAATTGGGATAATAAAAGGGTTCTGTAAGTGCTTAGTTAGGAGACAAAAGCTAGTCTGCCTTCTCTGTTTGTTTCTCAACCTGGTTCTCCATCAAAATAGTATGGAGAGTCTTAAAAATTATTCCCACCAAGGAGATTCTGACTTAAACAATCTAGGATGAACAATTTTTACAATAATGGTCCCCAGATCAGTGGCATCAGTATTACCTAGGCACTAGTTTAAAAAGCAAACTGTGGGTTCTCCCCACCAACCCCATAACAACTGAATCAAAAACTTCTTGAGGTTGGCACAGGAAATCTTTGTTTCAACAAGCCTACTAGGCATTTTGATGTACACTGAACTTTTAAGTGCCACTGTTCTAAAACTGGTGCTTCTCAAATGGCTCAGTGGGTAATGAACTGCTTATAATACAGATGTGGGTTCAATCCCTGGGTCAGGAAGATCCCCTGGAGGAGGGCATGGCAACCCACTCTAGTACTCTTGCCTGGAGAATCCCACAAACAGAGGAGCCTGGTGGGCTACAGTCCATAGGGTCGCAAAGGGTCAGACATGACTGAAGCAACTGAGCACGCACACACACACATCCTAAAACGACCCAGGTGGTGCTGATGTGCAGTGGCATTTAAGAACCACTAATTTGGGAATAAACTATCGATAAAATCATAACTTTAATTAAACATGCAATTATTTAATACCTGCCATGTTTTGGAATTTCCTGTTGCCCAAGAAAACAACTGAAAGTGAGATTATTAACAACCTTTGAAACTATGCAGAAAGATGATGCATTAAAACAGAAAGCTGTAAGAACCACAAATATTCAATCACAGAGAATACAAAAAGAAAAATATATTATGAAATTTCTTCTTTCTGAATTGAAAATAGCTAGCTAAATAGTAAATGTGCTTCAACTATAAGGCTGAAATCCATTGCAGAATGCATGTCCAATTATCCAACATACATTTCTCCAACTTGTCTTTAATCACCCTAATGGTGCAAAGTCTTTGCTAGAGTGGTTTTAGATATCATATAATCAATCCAGCATTTTGCAACCAGTAATTCACAGACCCAAGAGCTCACAAAAGTTTTCTGGCAAGGTAATAGTTGAAGGACGTGAATAACAGTAGCTCCAACTCAAAGTAGCATAAATGATCAAGCACTTAGGCTCACTCATTTTAGGTCCACGACTAATGACAGTTTCAGGCGCAGTTTGCCCCACCTCCATTTCTCTGCCATTCTCTTGGTTTCAATCTCCTCCTTATGTCAATCGACTTTGACTTCAAACTTGATGTCCGTCATTGTAGCAAAACAGCTGCAGCAGTATCAGGCCTCTCATCACAGCCCATACCATCCAAAGAGAAAGTGTCACTCCAGATAAACGCTGAAGAAAAACAAGAATTCTCTTTTTCTAGAAATCTTTGAAAAATATATTCTGGTTTTCCTTTAGCCCAGGTTGGTTTATGGGACATAATCCTTGTGGTCCAGAGAATGAACTGGACCTCGATCAGGGCCAAGTCCTAGAGCTAGGGGGGAAGTTCTTTTCTCATGAGACAAATGGAAAACAAAGATACTACTGCCATAGGAAAATGCAATGAATGCCAAGAAGCCTGAAACAGCAAATGTCTGCCATACCTGGGGGAGAGGGAGAGATTTAAAATTGATAAGTGAAATAATTGTTTGAATGTTTTCTTTCAAATTAGATGCATCTTAGAGCTGCCAAGAGTTTATCAGATGACCATTCATGGCAGCCAGTGGACATCAGGAGGATATTCTCAAGACTCAATCATTCAGTCAGTTTACTATCTAGATTAATACTACTAGTTTAATGCTTTATTTGTTCTTCACCTTAAGATAATTTGTATTCTTAGTTGTGTATTGTATAATTTAGCATCTACAAGGGACCGCTGTTTCGAGACAGGTATACATATTGATATGTTGTTCATGTTCACCCAGCACCTTCTGATAGAACCACAGTTTTCTTATAGGAGGGTACCAACACTTTGGGACTTACCAGGTGGCTCAGTGGTAAAGAATCCACCTGCCAACTCAGGAGATGCAGGAGACATGGATTCTATCCCTCGGGTGGGAAGATCCCCTGGAGAAGGAAATGACAACCCACTCCAGTACTCTTGCCTGGGAAATCCCATGGACAGAGTAGCCTGATGGGCTATACAGTCCATGGGGTCACAAATATTTGGACATGACTGAAAGACTGAGCACAGCACCAGCAGCTCTTTCCTAGTGGGCAAAATATAAGCAGGACTAGGGTTTTCCTAGTGGCTCGGTGGTAAAGAACCCTGCCAATGCAGGAGACACAAGAGATGCAGCTTTGATCCCTGGGTAGGGAAGATTCCCTAGAAAAGGAAATGGCAACCCACACCAGTATTCTTGCCCAGGGAAATCCCATGGACAGAGGAGCCTGGTGGGCTACAAGAGTCAGACACAATTTAACAGCTAAACAGCAACAACATTAATCATGATGTCCCTCTGTCCCATAACCAAGCAGTGGACATGTGACTCGCAACAGGCCAACCAAATTCCTTTTCCTGGGACAGGAAAGACTGGCAGGGCTGATTCATCTCTGTGATGATACCTTAACACGACTACTAAATTACCTACAGCTCACAAAACCTAAAAGCTTTCCAGGTTCTTGCTGTTTCTAACCTGGCCCTTGAGTGTCCTTTGATGTGTGAGTCACCCATGGCCTTCCAGTCAATTCTCTTTTTGTTTGAGTTTTTCAAGAATAGGTTTTATGGTTTGCAACATACAATCCTGAAGAGAAGCATAAAAATGATGATTATGAACATTTCCTTCAAAATGATCAACACTGAATTAATAAATTGCATATCTGATCAAAAAAAATTACAATGCATGAATGTACCTCTAGTACTTTAAAAATCATTGTTGAAAGGGAAAATCTAATAACATTTTATCCAATCTGACTTATAATTTGTTAGGAATAAAATCTTTCTAAACTCTCAATGTGTTATTTGTGGATGAGTGGTTGGGAATAGCAGCTTGAAGCCTTCTCTTTTATCTTACCATTTAGAAACAAAAGAAAAAAAATATGAAAATAAGCTAGCTTCTTTTTTAAAGCAAAACTGCTTTAAATGTTAAAATTCTAAGTATAGCTACAAAAGTGGCTTTTTGTCAAGGTTTGATGCATAATAGGCAGTAAAATTTTAGCATATATTTTAATATGTATTTAATCCCCAAAGAAACATAATGTAATATTATTTTTAGTTGATTCACCAACAGATTATGCTTTTTCTCATGCAATAAAATTCAGGAAAACTAAAGAGAATTAAGCTTTTTCTGAATAAGTCATAGGAATGTAATGTACAGGACGACTATAGTTAATGATACTGTATTGTGCATTTGAAAGTTGCTGAGAGAGTTGATCTCAAAAGTCTTCATCACAAGAAAAAAAATTCTGTAGCTATGTATGGCTATGGATATCAACTATAGTGGTCATGGTGACCATTTTGCAATATATTCAAATATTAAATCATCGTGATGTGGTACACCCCAAACTAATAGAATATTGTATTATACCTCAATTTTAAAAATAAAAATAAAATTAAAATGCTTTCTAAAGCCAAATGGTACATTTAAATATATGGTGACTAATGCACAATATATACAAAGCAATATTAAGAAAAAGAATAAAAATGTGTATAGTGCTCTTTGAAGACATACTGTCTTGGAAGTTTTCCTTGCCCTTCGAATCTACATTTCACACAGATAATAATTATTTTTAACTTCTAGCCACTTTCTATAGATTATTTATCTCACTGAAAGGTGTTCAAGTCAAAAAGAAAGCTGGGAAACACTGATATACCTCCTCACTTGACAGGAACCAGAGAGGTCACACAGATAACCCTGAGAGGTGAGATACAAGCAGAGTTCCTTAGACTCTCAGGGCCCATGAGACACTCTTACTTTCTGCCACCACAAACGCACTTCAGCACTTGTAGAAAAGCAAATTCTCATCAGCTTCTAGGCAATGTCTGTAACTTGTCAGTTCCAAAACCATACATTTCTATGTAATTACATATATGGTTGCCTGCGAACCTCCAGATGAAGTCCTGTGTTGAACCCCCACATTTTGAGGCTAAAATCTAGAGCAGTTGCCCAGGATCCACAGCCCATAGATTGATTTAAGACCTTCTCAATATTGGGTGATATTGCTAAATTAAGATTTCATACATCTGAGTTTAGAGATTTAACTTCTAATATTTATAAGAGGTGTAGAACTGACTGCCCTCCTCTAGTTCTCTGCTAGAAGTTTGCTGGGACACCAAGGCAGGGAACCAAGAATGGACAGAGACTGTGTCCCTTTGGTTGCTTCTGCTGCCCCAACTAGCCACTTTTGAATATTTCTGCTATCTCCAGCTGTCTCTGATGAAACTGATACATAAACTTACAATAATCAGGACCCCATGGCATTGAGAGTCTGTAAGTAACAAAGAATAATTCAAAGTTCCCAGACAAGACTGTTCCCCTTGTAAAATGGGCTGCCCTAATAAGCAGAGGAGGGGTAGACTTAGAAGGCTGGAGAAGATGACAATATCATACCATTAGTGAAGTGAAAGTTTCTCAGTCCTGTCCGACTCTTTGTGACTCCATGGACTGCATAGTCCATGGAATTCTCCAGGCCAGAGTACTAGAGTGGGTAGCCTTTCCCTTCTCCAGGGGATCTTCCCAACTCAGGGATCAAACCCAGGTATCCTGCATTGCAGGCAGATTCTTTACCAGCTGAGCCACAAGGGAAACCCAAGAATACTGGAGTGGGTAGCCTAGCCCTTTTCCAGCAGATCGTCCCAACCCAGAAATCAAACCAGGGTCTCCTGTATCACAGGTGGATTCTTTACCAACTGAGCTATGAGGGAAGCCCCATACCATTAGAATACCTGTCAAAATTTTGTGTTAGCTTCAATTGGAGCCTGATCTGATTCCTGTGACATGATGAATGTCATGTGGCTAACAAAAACCTCATTTTAGACCATGAGTTTTCATGTTCCTCTACATAAGCCAAGAATCCTAAGCTAAAAAAAAAAAAAAAATTAAATAAATAAACAGACAAGAAAATAAAGGAAGAGTTTTAATCAACTGTAGTATCCACCAACTGTAGTGCTCCACCCAGTTGATTAGAATTCCTGTCGTGTTTTATTTCTGAAAGGATGGCCAAAAGATACATGTTTTATCAATTATTTTGTTGTGTTTTTTTGCTGAGAACATTCAAGTTCTACTCTCTTAGGCATATTTTTTAATTGTATGATTCAATATATATTCACTATGTTATATATTAGATTCTCGGCTCTTACTGATAACTGAAAGCTTGTATCCCTTTACCAACTGTATTCCCCCAGGTCAGATTTATTCCTGACTTTATTTTATTTTATTTTAATTAAAGTAGAGTTGATTTACAATGTTGTTAGTTTTTGGTGTACAACAAAATGATTCAGTTATTTGTTTTTCAGATTCTTTTCCATTATAGGTTATCATAAGATGTTGAATATAGTTCAATGTGCTATATGGGAAATCCTTATGGTTTATCTCTTTTATATATAGAAGTGTGTATCTGTTCATCCTGTACTCCTAATTTATCCCCCTTTTTCCTTTTTGGTAACTATAAGTTTGTTCTCTATATCTCTAGATTCCACATATAAGTGGATACCATATTATATTTGTCTTTCACTGTCTGACTTACTTCACTTTGTATAATAATCTCTGGGTCCATCCATGTGGTGGCTGCAAATGGCATTATTTCATTCTTTTCATGACTAAGTAATATTCCAATGTGTGCATGTGTGAGAGAGAGTGTGTGTGTGTGTGAGAGAGAGTGTATGCGTATGTGTATGTTCAGATACACACATCTTCTTTATCAGTTCCTTCTGTTGGTGAACACTTAGGTTACTTTCATGAAAAGACACATTTTTTTCTTCAACACTCTGCAACCAGGTCTAGAATCCAAGTGAATTTTCCCTCCACCCCTCTCTTATTCTGAAATTTAGGATTCAGGCCTAATGTTCATCTCTGTTTCCCCTCTGATCTACCTTTCACTTAAATTCCAGACCACTATTACAACAGTGTTTCACCTCCTCGACAGTTTAATCTCTGGGCTTTTGTCAGCGTGGAGCCCATAAGAAGTTGCCAGTGTTGCCTTTTTGTGGTTTATCAACCTGACAGTCAGGTCCTTGTCAGTTCAGTTCAGTTCAGTCACTCAGTCCTGTCCGACTCTGCGACCCCATGAATCGCAGCACACCAGGCCTCCCTGTCCATCACCAACTCCTGGAGTTCACTCAGACTCATGTCCATCGAGTCCGTGATACCATCCAGCCATCTCATCCTCTGTCGTCCCCTTCTCCTGCCCCCAATCCCTCCCAGCATCAGAGTCTTTTCCAATGAATCAACTCTTCGCATGAGGTGGCCAAACTACTGGAGTTTCAGCTTTAGCATCATTCCTTCCAAAGAAATCCCAGGGCTGATCTCGACATCCCACAAAAAACCTACTTAATTGATAATATCCTTGAACTGTGGTAGTAATACCAGTAGATCTCCACTTGCAGAGTTTTAGTTGGAGATACCAATCACACATCTTCTTTGGCTACAACGGAAGCATAAATTCAAAATCTTTATAAAAATGTGCTGTAGAATCAAGTTTAATCTAGATTAGTATCTGACTCCATTGTGTAGTAAACACCGTGTGATAAGTAAGATCTCCCAATATTTTTCCTGCTAATGATCTCTGTGTTTCTTTAAGTTTCCTAAGAACACTTCTTTCCTAAGAGAGCTATGACAACAAAAAGGAAGTGGGGATGGATAGGATCACCACAAAATCTGCCATTTTTAGGGCCTTCATGTCTTAGTAATATAGGCACGAAAGTTATGTGTTTAATATTAATTGGACCCACCTGAATCAGGGAATGTCTCCGCTTACTTTTTCAACTCTGAAATTCTGCTCTCCGATCTTTTCCTTTTTTGGCTGTGGTGAGTCTTCATTGCTGCAAGCGGGCTTTCTCTAGTTGCAGAGAACGGGGGTTACTTTTAGCTGCGGTGTGCCAGCTTCTCATTGCAGTGGCGTCTCTTGTTGCAGAACACAGACTCTCGGAGCACTAGCTTCAGTAGTTTCAGTGCATGAGCTCAGTAATTGCAGCTCATGGGATCTAGAGTGCTGGCTCAGTAGTTGTGGTACATGGGATTAGCTGCTCTGTAGCATGTGGGATTGTCCCGGACCAGGGATCCTCCTGGTGTCCCTTGCATTGCAAAGCAGATTCTTAACTACCAAACCACCAGGGAAGCCCTGCTCTCTGATCTTTGAAGTTAGAGTTTTTGTCGGAGAAAGCAAGAGGATTATTCATTAAGATTGTGGAATGTATGGTAGGCTGAATGTAGCACGGGTAATGCAAATGCCATATTAAATGTGAAACCACGTTTATGGAAAAGAAAAGGGAAGCTTTCAGGGAGCAAAAACGCACCAGAATACAGAAACTACAGAAGACAGAGCTAGAACATGCTTCAGATGGCTAGGAATAGCAGAGTTAAAATGTCTGTATATTAGCAGATGTGGAAAATTCCAGAGTAATATTTGACAAAACCTTTTATTTCATACTTCTATTATTTGTCCAGTTTCTTCCTTCTTTCCTTCCTTCTTTTCTTTCTTTCTCTTCCTTCATTTCTATGATATAAGATTATATATTAATATGTCACATTTAATATACTCTAGTTCTGTTCATGTTTCCCTTTCTTTGACTCTATGGGCACCAAAAATAGTTTGCCTTTCTGATCACTGAATGGAAACTTCTTTGTATAAATTCTGAAACCTGGACCCTATGATATTGAGTATAGTCTTTCAGGGAGACTGAACTGAAAATCTTCACAAAATTACTTTTCAATTATAATATCCTTCTGTGCAATATGGGATATGATTTCTTATCCAAAGGTTTCAAGTTAATTAGCTTGTGAATTTGCTATATTGAATACTCTTTGATCAACATGAATACCAAATAAGTGAAATTATTTACCTAGTCATTTTAGGTTTCCAAAGAGAAAAATCTCTATATATCTTGGGAACGATTACCAGTCCCTGAGTCATCCACTTTAGCTGATCAGCTGGCGGGCTGACTGCAGGTCTCTCTGTCTCAGACAGCGCAGGTAGCACAAGCCCTGGATGAGGAGCCAGCAGCTCAAATATCAGCTCCACAGTGTCCCTGGGAAAATCTCTCAGCCCTTGTAACTCTCAGTTTTTTCATCTGTAAAATAGGATAAAAATATCTTCTGGTCTGCCCTGCTGGATTGTTAGAAGAATCAGAGAAGACAGCGCATGTGAAAGCATTTTGCAAATGCAAGGCATTTGGGATACAGTTTTACTCAACTAGTAGCGGATATCCTCCTGCTTTAAAGCCACACTGTCAGAAAATGGAGCAATTAGTTATGGCAGTTCATATATATCCCAAAGCTAATTCTGACATAAAAACATCAAGTTCAAAGGCCCAAACCATGTGGCCTGTCCTTAGGCCTGAAAAGTATTCAATGTTTCATAAAGCTGAGATCAGTCCATTGGTGCCTCAGGATGGTACCAGCAGCAGGCCAAAGATACTCAGCTTTAGCTGGAGACCAGTTTTCCACTGTCCTCAATATTACAGTGTTTCAGCTATCACATGTTACAGCCCTGTAGGCTGGCTGATAAGAAAAATGAGGCAGGATGGGGCTCAGCTACCCTAGTGAGGTTAAGTCACTGTTAGGAATTGGGAGGCATTTCAGCAAGGGCTCTCACATTTATTTAAACTGATTTTAGCCTAAAGGTAAACTATTAACCTACTTAAGGAGCAACTAAATTAGAGTAGCAATGTAGTTTCTCAATTCAGTTATCAGAAGGACCTGGAAGGGAACCTTGTCCATGAACGAAGACATGGTCACTTTGTCACCTAGGTATTCAACCTGGAACAGGTTATTTTCCAGAAAGTGGTAGCATCATCTTGTTTGTGTGGTCTTTGGGACTGAAGGGATAGAGTTCTATGAGAACATGACTGGTAGAAACAGAACCAGCTCAAACATTAGCATCATGACAGCAGTCTCACTGCCAGTGGTTAAAATGTCAGCTTTCAGTTTTCAGATATTAAAATAGCAAGAACAATTTCTACAAATAAACTGATACTTTTCCCTACCTTTGCCGCTTCACAACCACATTATATCTGGAAGCTAAGATATGGGACCAGGACTTTGAGAGTTTCCATTAGTGGGTTGGTTTGCATGGCTAGATGAAGATGTCTGGGAGAGTCCAAATCTCATTTACCACGAGGCTCCTTTGTTTTTTTTCCATTCACCTTCTGTACTGTATAACACAACAAAGTTAAATAGCATAGATTCCCAGGTTGAAGGCTAGCAATAGACTAGACCAAGTCTACTAGAGGATGCGCGGTGGAGAAGCAGAAATTTTAATAAAATCCAGGGAGCAGGGGTAGAAAATCTGATGTTTTAATTAGTTCTACCTCTTCCAGGCTTCTGATAGTTGTACAGTTATTTTCTGCTTCATCACCATGAGCTTGTTCACGTAAAACAGTAATTAATAAAGCTTTAGACTGCCCTTCCCAACAACTAAAAAAATCTGCAAGCAGAATTATTATATCATTTTATCACAGCCATTTAAAAAAAATAGGGTAATATAATCAGCAAATTGAGACCAACCTGTGACATGTCCAAGCACTTTCTTAACTGATAAATCAAGAATTGAACCAAGCATTTCTGGAGTCCCTCCAAGCACTAATACTCTATGCTTCTATTTCAAAAGGCAAAGGGATGCAGACAGCTCTTGAATTAACTGGGATGAAATTAATGTATCTAACATAACTGATAAAACTAAAACCTAACTTTATCAATTCATTTTTGGCTCTTCTTTCCCTAAATGTCTTTTTCTCTTCTTCCTGCTTATTTTTTGGTAGTTGCACAAATGGAAATGAAAGGTCAAACAGATGGCATAGACAGAAGAGCTGTAGGTCAAAAAATACAAACTTTCAGTCATAGGTAGAGTAAGTCCTGAAGATCAGACGTACAGCATGGGGGCTACTGGTAATAACATGGTATCGTATATTTGGAAGTTGCTGACAGTAGTTCTTCACCTTTATCACCACAAAAAAAAAAGAAAAAAAAAAAAAACTATGTGAGTGATGAACATGTTTAGTTTATTGATGTTGGTAGTTACTCTGCAACATATATGTGTATCAACTCATTGTGCTGGACTAATTATATACAATTCTATTTGTCAATAAATAAATGTGTGGGTAGGGGGACAAACAGCTGATCTCTCAGTATTAAAGCACTGGCCATTATCAAGATTCCACAGAACCACTTATGAAATTTATTGAAAATTCCTCCTTTATCTATCTTTACTGTAAGTGGATTAGGCCTTAAAATGTTTCAGGTGAGATCCTACCCAGGGTTGCTTGCCTTCTAACTAAAGAATTTATTTAACGTTGTTGATGAGTTTTCATGTCCGCCCCCGCCGCCCATTCATAGAAGAGAAACGCAGCACTGACGAGTCTGCTCCAGTGCATTGTGCTACTAGTTGGCCTCAACCCTGACCCAGAAGGAACATCTTCAAAGCTGAATGTTAATTTAGAGTCTGTTCCAGGTCAGTCCTTGGCATCTTTGCTGAGAAGACCTATTAATGCCAACCTCAACAAAAATAAACACAAGCCCATTAGGAAATGGACTAAGACCATTCATCATTTAGCGTAAGACAAATAGCACAGCCTATCGAATGATGAACCTACCAACTCAAAACTGAGTACAAAAGAGCATTTCCAAAATGTTTTAGTAGGTAATATCCTATCAAAAGGTATAGAGTTTACACATGGCCAACAAACAAATTTTAATGTACAATTAAAATAACATAGTAGAAAATTCTAAATGTAATGATCTTGTGATGATCTTGTGATGTAGTCTGAGCCAGGAATGCTTCAAAATAACAAATTCTAATTTAGGGCATTTCACTACAAATTATCCTTCATACTTGGCACAATTTAAGATGCAAAGATGCATGTCTGGGTTATGGTGAAATTTTTATTATCATAAAAACAGTAAGCTGCAAAACATTAAAACATGACTAGTAATCTACTGTCTCAATTTTTTTGAAACACTTTCAAATATCTCCATAAATGGAGAGATTTTTAGAGTTATCAATTAGGTACAGGATTTTCTTGACCAGTAAATTCTTATAGAATGAAGCTAATTTATACTCATTGTTCAATATCCTAAAGAACTACAAATTTAAATTAGCAAACTGTATTATGCGCTCGTATTGACAAGCATGTCCTTGGTGGTTCATATATAAATATTTTAGATACTTCTTTGCATCCCTTGGAGAACTGGATTAGGACACTTTTCTGAGGTCTTTCTGTCATCGTAAGGGGCAGATCCAGATAAAAAGTCTGTCTCGTGGCTTACAGACAAGGAGACTCCTGTTGTCACCTGGGCAGGTGTTGCTTCTGCTGTTAGGCATGCTAATACTCCAACACTGAGTGAGTAATGAGGGAAATGAGGTCAGGACTGGGCAGGGACAAAGCTGGGAGAAACCAACCCAGCTCCAGGGCTGGTACCCAAGGAGGCAGTCTGCAGTCAAATGACCATTCCAAAAGGGCACAGTGATCCTCCAGCGTGGTTGCAGCCGTCATCAACACCTGAGATCCACTGAGAAGGTACAGTTTGGCAAAATGAGGATTCAGGCAGCAGGTGACCTGCCAAGACAGATGCCATTGTCACTGCAGAACCTGTGTCAGTCAGGGTTCTAGAAGAATCACACTCAGGTTAGGAAAATTCAAGAAAGTTCAAGTAAGGGACTATTTCAAATGTTGTAGGATGAAATCAAAAGGGAAAATACAATTCCTCAGTTCCTGAAAATGAAAGTATTAGTCAGTCAGTCATGTCTGACTCTTTGTGACCCCATGGAACCCACCAGGTTCCTCTGTCCATGGAATTCTCCAGGCAAGAATACTATAATGGGTTACCAGTCCCTTCTCCAAGGGATCTTCCCTACCCAGGGATCAAACCTGGGTCTCCTGCATTGCAGGCAGATTTTTACCTTCTGAGCCACCAGGGAAGCCCCAATACCTAGCTAGGCTATACCCATCCCTAACCAGAAGGGCTGAGAAGTGAAAGCAGTTCCTAGAGTGTGGAAACAGAGGACCACCTGGAACAGAGCTCTGACCTTCTGTGGAAGGAGGCAGGCAGCTCAAGGTAGCCTCAGATGGAAGAATCCAGAGATATAAATATATAAATTCTGGCCAAACCCAGCCAGAACCAGAGGGCGAGGATTGGTAGGTTCATATGGGTCAGTGTGGACAAGAGAGGAAGAATGCAAAGTAGAAGAGGGTGGAGAAGAGTCTGGCAGAGCAAACAAAAAAATGGTGACATAAACAGGATCCCCCAAAATATGTGGGAGTCTAGGGATGAGGGTTCAGCATCCGGAGAAGGGCCGACAGAGGGAAGCAGAATATTACAGCCTCATCAAAGAAAAAAAAACAGAAATTGTGTCAGAGGACTCCACCCACGTAGGAAGTCAGATGCTAACCATCAAACCAAGTCTGCTGGCACATGCTCTGCCAGAGATGTGGGAGGAGGAGAGAGTCCCCAGGCGTGCTGGACGACTGGCTGCAGAGCAGAAACGCTCATTCTAGATCCAGCTCACTGATGCCTTTAGCATCGGAAGTACTTTCTGCCTGGATCAGGATTCACAGAAGAACAAGTCAGGATTGAGACTAGTGAAGACCAGCACATGGGCCACTGAGCAAACAGGAAGGAAAAGAAGTATCAGGGCTCTCAGAGACTGTATTATAATGGTCCCTGCAGGAAGTGGATGACACATTCAAGTTGGGAAACATAAGGAGAGTTTACAAAGCTGTGGGAAGAATGTAGGAAATCCTGAGAATCTACAGGGGATGTGTGCTCCGCTTCTAGGCTTGGGACAGCAAGGGGAGGGGGTAGTTACAAAAGCCATAACTGCAGCCTGAGAGATGCCTCCAGCCTCCAGTTGAGGGACATTCTCGGCCCTAGGATGGAAGGAGGGTGGCCACCTACGGAGAGGAAATCAAGGGGGCAAAAACCTGGATGCACTCTCCACCCTCTTCAGTTCTTCTGCAGGACTCCCCATTGACCAAACCCACTCTGCCGCCAGAGGACCAGCTTAACTAGTCCATGTAGGTCAATGTTGTAGGCCACAAAGAAGGATGCAGAAGGTTGGGATAGGGACACAGCAAAGCTGATAAAAATTATCCAGCACAGGCTGTCATGTCCTCCTGGTGACAAATAATGAGGTTCTTCCCATGGGATACTTATCCTTTACAAAGGAAAAATAGTAAGTTTACAGTAAAAGACACTAGCAGACTCCACCTTGCCTAGATGATCAAGTTAGCATCACCAGATACAGGTCAAAGTGGTATCAGGTGCCTCCCTGTATGATTCACTGAGAAGAAATGCACACTGGAGTCTAATTATGAAGACTAGGCAGACAAACCCAGACCGAGGTGCAGCTTGCAAAACAATTAGTCCATCCACTTGAGAAATGTCCGTGTCATGAAAGGCAAAGAAAGACTGTACAGTCATTCCTGGTGAAAGGAGACTAGAGACACGGTGGCTGAATGCAGCACACGACAGTGCTTTCTCCTGCTACAAGGACATTGCAGGACAAGCTGTGAAATTTGAATTAGGTCTGTAAATCAGGTAACAGTGTTATATCTGTGTTAATTTCCTGATTTTGACTGTTGTACTGCAGTTATGTGATAAAAAGCCCTTGTTTTTAAAAAATACATAATGAGGTATTGAGGTGTAAAGATGCCCTGTGTCTACCCTCAAACAGTTCAGGGGAAAAAAGGCACAGAGAGAAAGAAAAGACAGAAAATACTGTAAAATGGTAAAATTTGGGGAATTCAGGTGATGGATATATAAAAGTTCCTTTACTATTTTTGCAATTTTTCTTTAAGTAGAAAATTATGTCAAAATAAGGATAAAGATAAAAGTGATGAGACCTTGAGCTGGTGCAATAGCAGTGGGGTTAGAGAGAAAGGAACATATACAAGAACAGTGTGGGAGGGAACATGGAGCTGATTTAAGCTATGAATTTATGCGGGAGGGGTCTACAGTGGACATAACACATATGGTTTTGGCCACTGCATAGTACAGAATATCGTCATTTTTGGTACTGTTAGCATGAGTTGTTAAGTTGTCTGAATGATATATTAAATGTGCCCTGGCTAAAATTTAAGTGTCTATTTCTATAATTTGCTATTTTCCCATCAGATTGACACAGTCATTTAAATATTAGTAGATTCAAAACAAGATCCTAAATATCGCCATCATCAAGAGTAGTAAGAGTTTAATTCTTTCCCCCCGGAAGAGCAAGCAATTATGAATTTACCCAGCAAGGGGCAAAAGAATGCCCCTGCCAAATCAGTCCCTCTTCTCCAGGGTTACAGAGCCTATTAGAGCTCTTTCTAAACATCAGAAGAACATTTAGAATGCAAAATAACTCAGACCTGTGAGAGAACAGTTACCTGAAACTGATTTTAGAAGCCAGTTGTAAGAGAGAGTATTCCAAACTCTTCTCCTCTCATGTAAAACACAAAGTTGAGAAAGAAAGACATATGTCTTACAGGCTTCCATCAATCTCAAGTAGTCGCCACTATGAGAAATTAGCTGCATTTCTCTGATCATCCCATGTGTCCTATCCCACGGTACAAAGCCCAGTTTTTTAAGCTGTAGTCTATTCAACAAATTCAACAAACATGTACCAAACACTTACCATTACATCAGCTTTCAATCAGTGTCAGATTTACGGGTAGGTATAACTCACACTTGGCAGGAAATGGAGACTTAGGGGTATAACTTTTCTGCTGTATTTATCAGAATAGTGTGAGTTTTGTGTGACTAATTGTGATTATGGATTTAATGCCTAGTGAATATGAGTTTTATCTGTTTTCATTACTCCGAGTCCTAGTGAGATATTTGTTGTAACTGAAATACCTCAATATTGATGGATTCTATTGAACAAGCAGCAGCTAGAGCACCCACAGTCAACTACTGGGCTTAGAAGGGAATGATATTGAGGTGAAATAGGCAACTGGATACTAATTGATTGTCATTTTGAGATGCTTCAGGATCCCACAGATTCTGCAAGTGAAGTGAAAGTCGCTCAGTTCGTGTCCAACTCTTTGCAACCCCATGGACTTATGGAATTCTCCAGGTCAGAATACTGGAGTGGGTAGCCTTTCCCTTCTCCAGGGGATCTTCCCAGTCAAGGACTGAAACCCAGGTTTCCCATATTTCAGGCAGATTCTTTACCAGCTGAGCCACGGAAGGAAGCCCAGATTCCACAAGGTTACCATTAAATCCCATAGGTTCTGCAAGGTTACCATTAAAAATCTCTTCCTTAGGAATAACCACACCTATCAAGGTCTCCTTTAAAATGCAAATAGCCTTAACATATGTCAATAATTCAAAAGGGTAAATCAATTTATTAACTATTATCAAGGATGAGGATAATATAAGAGTATTTTCAGGTCTGAAAGGGGAAGATTTTAAAATGGAGAAAAGGGTGGAGAATGGGGAAGTGCAAAGTTTTAGAGAAAGAAAAAAAAAAGAAAATCTGCCTACTTCACAGCTTTCCCTGGGACTGGCTGTGAAACTAAGGCCAGGAGTATATGGTGTGTTTTCTTTAACTTTGTCCAATCTAGAAATTTTTTTCCAAGGCTACAATCTACATCCCCAGTTTTGACAAACGCATTGTATCAGAATGAGAGTTGAGGAGCAAGAGTGCAGGAACTCAAATAATAACTAGAATTTCCAGAGCCCATGCTTTTAAATGTGGGAAGTAATGTCAAAATCATAAAATAATCCAGGATGTTTGCTTATCTTCCCTATTTGCTTACCTTCCTATGACCTGCCATTTCTAGCATTCTCTCTCTGCCAAAAACAAAGTTTTGTTCTGACCACATAAAAGAGCATCACTGAAATCTGCGGCTGTTTGGAAGAATATCTCCAAGCATGGGGCTGAACTTCTTCAATTAATTTTCAAAGAACATTTCCTTCCATCGAGATATGTTTGGGATTTCAGGATTCAAAGCACTGTACCTTAAGCTTCATTTTCAAACTGAGCATCCTCTTTAATTTTTCTCATCACACAGAGTGTGCACATAGTGGAGAGCTCCCTGGGACCTGTGTCTGATCAGAGCCCACAGTTCAGCAGGAGGGATCTTCCAACCAAGATCTGAAGGTAAACCCCGAGTGTCCTCATGAACACACTCTGAATAATGGCTTATATTTAATCACTTCAAGTGCTGCCTCTCTTTCTCGCTGGCAACTTCTATTTCAATTTTCATCTTTAGTGATCAAAAAAAGAGCAAAGAAAAACTGACAGTAATTTTTTTCCTAGTTTTTCGTCATTGGAACTACATTTCTAAATTTTTCCCACTCTGTTTCCTAAACCTAACATAATGTTATATGCCAATTATAACTCGATTTTTAAAATAATTAAAATGGTTTTTAAATTTTAAAAATTTGATAGACTATAATAAAATCCAGGAGGGTCAACTCTCTGGTCAGGCCCCACATATGTAAAATAGCATTATGCTTTCTATCTCACATAGTCATGATAGCACATGAAGTTATATTACATACATATCTTGCACAGAATGGACACTTAGTAAATAGATTTTTAGTCATGTCTGACTCTTTGCAACCCCTGGACTGTAGTTTGTCAAGCTCCTCTGTCCGTGGAATTCCCCAAGCAAGGATACTGGAGTGGGTAACCATTCCCTTCTCCAAC
This sequence comes from Capricornis sumatraensis, assembly GCF_032405125.1. Lineage (NCBI taxonomy): Eukaryota > Metazoa > Chordata > Mammalia > Artiodactyla > Bovidae > Capricornis > Capricornis sumatraensis. Next base: position 64,379,998 of record NC_091072.1, on the reverse strand, counting down.
CTAAGTCTCCTGCATTGAAGTCTGATTCTTTACCATTGCGCCACCTGGGAAGCCCAAATAGTAGCTATTATTTTCTAAAACTGGCATTTTAATAGCTGGCAATTCAAGAGCAAGATAGAGCCTGATAATGCTAAGAACATCAATGATAGCAGTTAGCTTATGTATGCCGCTTAATAATTTCTGATGCATTTTATACAATAATCACACAACTCTGTGAGGTAGATGGATAGTGTGATTATATTAGTTTTTCATTGCTGCATAACAAATGGCCATAAATTTACTGAATTAAATGATACAAATATATTATCTTATAGTTCTGCACGTAAGAATTCCAACAGGGGTCTCACCAAGCTAAAATCAAGGTGTCAGTTGGGCTGTGTTTCTTTCTGGAGGCTTTAGGGGAGAATTGAGTTCCTTGCTTACCCAGGTTGTGAGTGGAATTTAGTTCCTCACAGTCATAGGACTAAGGTCCCCATTTCCTTGCTGGTTATCAACTGACAGCCATTCCAGCTTCCAGAGGCTGCCCTGTTGCTCAGCTCATGGCCTCTTCCATCCATCAAAGCCAGCAACATTAGGATGAGTCCCATTCATTTTTGCCAGGCTTCACTGGTGGTTCAGACAGTAAAGAATCTACCTGAGATGCAGGAGACCCAGGCTTGATCCTTGGATCTGGAAGATTCCCTGGAGAAGGGAATGGCAAACCACTCCGTGTTCTTGCCTGAACAGGGAAGCCTGGCAGGCTACAGTCCATAGAGTCACAAAGCGTCAGATACGACTGAAATGACGAACACTTTCAGACTTGCAATCATGTTTTAAATCTTTCCTGCCTCATCTGGCACAACATCTTTCTGATTTCAGTCAGGAAAAGCTTCCCAGTTTTAAATGTTTGTGTGATTAGATTGGGCCCACTTGAATACTCCAGGATAACTGTCCATCTCAGAGTCCGTGTCTTTAATCACATCTGCAAAGCCCCTTTTATCATGTAACATAGCAGATTCACAAGTGCTAGGGATTAAGACATAGACATCTTGGGAGATGGAGAAGGGCATGGCAACCCACTCCAGCATTCTTGCCTGGAGAACTCCATGGACAGAGGAGCCTGGCCAGCTAGAGTCCATGGGGTCACAAAGAGCTGAACCCAACTGAGTAACTAATACAACAACATCTTGGGAGCGTCATTAATTTTCCTCCCACCGTTATCTTTATCCACATCTTCAAGAAGAATAATGAAGATCAAAGAGAATAAGAGCCTTGCAAAGAATCCACAATAAGCAGCAAAGAATGGACCCAAATCCCCAAGCTGTTTTACTCCAAACCCAAGTCAGTGTTCTTCCAACAGTTTTTTCTCTGAAAGGCAATTTGGCATTTTTTGCTCTTGCATCGTCCCTCCCTCCCACCCACATGTAAACCCACACTTCCATTAACTATATTTAAGGCTGACATTCTTCAGGAATTAATGCATTTTCCAAAGCTTCCAAAAAGAAGCCAAAGTTTAGTTGCATTTCTACTGATTTTGATGTAATTTCTTCCAGGACTTACACCATTGAAAGCATTATTTTGCCAACAATTGGATACTTTCAGCTGGAGCTATAAAGAAAATATATATTCTGATGGGCTGAGCACTAAAAGAAGTTTACACTTAGGTTATCTCACAATTCTTCTCAAAAGATGTACTTAACAATTTGATACTGAAATGTTCAACATTCATTTGAGATAGGACTGATCACTTCACCTTTCCTAGAAAATAGTATTTCCAGGCTCCTATCTTGTTACTAGGATTTAGAAACATAATTTCAAATTTATTTTCATGTGATTTCAGTTGACCAGTAAGTATTTATTAAACCCATTAATAAATATAAAATGGTGATAGGCAACTCAAGGGAATATATGATTAAATGGAAAATTATAGAGCCCAGACTGTAGTCTGCAAACAATCATGTTCCTGAAATATCAGGTGACTATTCTGACTAGAAGTAGAAATTCTCTTTAAAGAAAGGTGAACAGTAAATTCAAGTTGGTTGTATGCAGAAATATAGAGAACATGGTAAAAGCCTGGCCATAATCAGTCATATACAAGAAAAAATAAATAAATAAATGTTTTTATTTTTTAAAAATCTTGAAAAGTAAAAGTGATCAGTTTATGCATTTTGATATATTTCTATCAATTACAAAATTAAATCAATAAAACTCATTTGTAAAAAGGCCAGAACATGGAGTAGATGCAAAGCAAAATAGACACATTGAAAATGTTTAATTTTAATTTACATTTTAAAATTTAAGACACTTAAACTTTAAGAGAAATTTAAGCAAAATTAGTCTGACAACAGCACCCAATCTGAACTGTAAGCGGAGGAAAATAAGGACCGATATGAGCCAAATGCTTTCCAGCCATCTCAGTCTGTGATAATGAAGGCAGTGTAATTGTATAGTTGACTGGCTATCAGTTCAATTCAGTTCAGTGGCTCAGTCATGTCCGACTTTTGTGACCCCATGAATCTCAGCACGCCAGGCCTCCCTGTCCATCACCAACTCCTGGAGTTCACTCAAACTCATGTCCATCAAGTCAGTGATGGCATCCACCCGTCTCATCCTCTGTTGCCCCCTTCTCCTCCTTCCCCCAATCCCTCCCAACATCAGGGTCTTTTCCAATGAGTCAACTCTTCACATGAAGTGGCCAAAGTATTGGAGTTTAAGCTTTAGCATCAGTCCTTCCAAAGAACACCCAGGACTACTTCCCTTTAGGATGGACTGGTTGGATCTCCTTGCAGTCCAAGGGACTCTCAAGAGTCTTCTCCAACACCACAGTGCAAAAGCATCAATTCTTTGGCGCTCAGCTTTCTTTATTGTCCAACTCTCACATCCATACATGACCACTAGAAAAACCATAGCCTTGACTAGATGGACCTTTGTTGGCAAAGTAATGTCTCTCCTTTTTAATATGCCATCTAGGTCTGAAGGAGATCAGCCCTGGGATTTCTTTGGAAGGAATGATGCTAAAGCTGAAACTCTAGTACTCTGGCCACCTCATGCAAAGAGCTGACTCATTGGAAAAGACTTTGATGCTGGGAGGGATTGGGGGCAGGAGGAGAAGGGGACGACAGAGGATGAGATGGCTGGTTGGCATCACTGACTCGATGGACGTGAGTCTGAGTGAACTCCGGGAGTTGGTGATGGACAGGGAGGCCTGGCATGCTGTGATTCATGGGGTCACAAAGAGTCAGACACGACTGAGTGACTGAACTGAACTGAACTGAGGTTGGTCATAACTTTCCTTCCGAGGAGTAAGCGTCTTTTAATTTCATGGCTGCAATCACCATCTGCAGTGATTTTGGAGCCCCAAAAAAATAAAGTCAGCCACTGTTTCCACCCTTTCCCCATCTGTTTCCCATGAAGTGATGGGACCAGATGCCATGATCTTAGTTTTCTGAATGCTGAGCTTTAAGCCAACTTTTTCACTCTCCGCTTTCACTTTCATCAAGAAGCTCTTTAGCTCCTCTTCACTTTCTGCCATAAGGGTGGTGTCATGTGTATATCTGAGGTGATTGATATTTCTCCCGGCCATCTTGATTCCAGCTTGTGCTTCTTCCAGCCCAGCATTCTCATGATGTACTCTGCGTATAAGTTAAATAAGCAGAGTGACAATATACAGCCTCGACGTACTCCTTTTCCTATTTGGAACCAGTCTGTTGTTCCATGTCCAGTTCTAACTGTTGCTTCCTGACCTGCATACAAGTTTCTCAAGAGGCAGGTCAGGTGGTCTGGTATTCCCATCTCTTTCAGAATTTTCCACAGTTTATTGTGATCCATATGGCTTTGACATAGTCAATAAAGCAGAAATAGATGTTTCTCTGGAACTCTCTTACTTTTTCCATGATCCAGCAGATGTTGGCAATTTGATGTCTGGTTCCTCTGCCTTTTCTAAAACCAGCTTGAACATCTGGAATTTCAGGGTTCACATATTGCTAAAGCCTGGCTTGAAGAATTTTGAGCATTACTTTACTAGCGTGTGAGATGAGTGCAATTGTCCAGTAGTTTGAGCATTCCTGACTGGCTCTAGAGTCTGAGAAATATTGGGCCAGATTCTGGCTTTTTCCTTACCAGCTCTTTATCTTTGAGCAAGACACTTGATTACTTTAAGACTCAATGTTTTCATCTATAAAATGGAGATGATGATATTATCCAATTCATGAATTGTCAGGAGAATTAAATGAGCTGTTATATAAGAAGCACATAGCATCTAACAAGTAGAAAACACTCAATAACTTTTAGCTGCTATTATTATCATGATTATTAACAATGGTGGCAATGAAATGGAAAGAGAAGAGACAAAGGTCATTTTGAAGGCAATATGATCAGGACACAGTAAATATCCCCAAACTTTCTAACTTATCAATAACACTTAATTGTTTAGGAAGTTGGTACAGCCTAAAACCTGAGTCAATCTAGATCTTCACTCCTAATATGTCACCCTAAATCATTTCTGCCTGCATAGGGCAAAATACGGTCAGGATTGTACTCTAAAGACCTCCAATTTAACAAGGCTGTCCAACAGAGCTTTCTACAGTGAAATAAATGTTCTGTACTGGAACTGTGCAATATGATAGACACTAGCCACATGTGGCTATTGAGCCATAGAAGTGTGGCTAGTGGAGCTGAAGCTGAATATTTTGGCCACCTGATGCAAAGAGCCAGTTCATTGGAAAAGACCTGATTCTGGGAAAGATTGAGGACAAGAGGAGAAGCGGGCAACAGAGGAGAAGATCCGATTCAATGGATATGAATTTGAGCAAACTCCAGGAGATAATGAAGGACGGGGAAGGCTAGCATGCTACAGTCCATAGAGTAAGTCCACACTCTAGGGTCACAAAGAGTTGGACACGACTTAGCAACTGAACAACAACAAGTGCAACTAAGGAACTATTTCTTTAAAACTTTAGTTAATTTCATCTAATTAACTAATTAGCAAATTTAATCTTAATTAAAAGTGAATGTCCACATGTGGCTGGCGGCTACCTCCCTAGACATTGGCACAGCTGCTATGATAGCCAAGATGGTCTGTGATCAGGATGTGAACCCTTCAGTGCAAATGTACGGGGTGTTGCTGGCTGGTGGCTCTGAGTACAGAGGAGGTGTTCATAAGATGACTCCAAAAGCTGGAGTAGACTAGAACAAAAGCTGAGGCCATGATCCTCTTAGATCTAGAAAGCCCAACTCTTCACTGTACAATTCAAAGCTAACTATTGAATACATTTACATTATCCAATAGTTTACATAAATTGGAAGGATGGGTAGAGAAAAGGAAATGAATTAGGAGGTAAGAAAATGAAATAGGGGACACTAAAGACAAAAGTCCAGTTTCCAATCAGGAAGAAGTTGGGGTCGACTCACTCCTCCCAGTCTCTGTACACAAGTGAAACTCGGGGTGGAGGAAGAAACAAATAGTTTGATTTCACTTCCTTTTTTTTTTTGCCTTCTCCATCTATTCCTCCACTTCACTTCCAACTTTACCCTTCAGCTAACTGCTTCCCTCCTCTGTCTTCTTCCCTAATAGTGGCAGCACAGAAAGATACATAAACATTCTGGAAAGTTCATTCTGTCTTTCCTAAGAGAAGCAGAGGAAACAGGGTAGGACAGATGGGGAAACTGTGATTCAGTTGAACTGAAGGCCTCAGCTGATCCCTCGGAGGGTGTGCTCATGGAAGAGCATGAGTGGCCCCTTCAAAAGGTCATGAATTGTCCTGAACTGAAGCAAAGAGGCTAGTCCTTTGAATTTTCCACACTGTGAATACCAGATAGACCGGAATGCAGGCTGTCCCTAGGGGCAAAGGCAAAGACTTGAGCAAGGCAGCTTCCCTTTGGCAGAGGACGGTGCCTAGAGAAAGAGGGAATTCTGGAGAGGAAACTGACTATCTGAGCAACCAACGCTCCAGGCTGTTGACAGACAGAGTTCAGTTCAGTTCAGTCGCTCAGTCGTGTCTGACTCTTTGCGACCCCATGAATCGCAGCATGCCAGGGCTCCCTGTCCATCACCAACTCCCGGAGTTCACTCAGACTCACATCCATCGAGTCAGTGATGCCATCCAGCCATCTCATCCTCTGTTGTCCCCTTCTCCTCCTGCCCCCAATCCCTCCCAGCATCAAAGTCTTTTCCAATGAGTCAACTCTTCGCATGAGGTGGCCAAAGTACTGGAGTTTCAGCTTTAGCATCAGTCCTTCCAAAGAAATCCCAGGGTTGATCTCCTTCAGAATGGACTGGTTGGATCTCCTTGCAGTCCAAGGGACTCTCAAGAGTCTTCTCCAACACCACAGTTCAAAAGCATCAATTCTTCGGCACTCAGCCTTCTTCACAGTCCAACTCTCACATCCATATGTGACCACAGGAAAAACCATAGCCTTGACTAGATGGACCTTAGTCGGCAAAGTCATGTCTCTGCTTTTGAATATACTATCTAGGTTGGTCATAACTTTTCTTCCAAGGAGTAAGCGTGTTTTAATTTCATGGCTGCAATCACCATCTGCAGTGATTTTGGAGCCCCAAAAAATAAAGTCTGACACTGTTTCCACTGTTTCCCCATCTATTTCCCATGAAGTGATGGGACTGGATGCCATGATCTTCGTTTTCTGAATGTTGAGCTTTAAGCCAACTTTTTCACTCTCCTCTTTCACTTTCTTCAAGAGGCTTTTGAGTTCCTCTTCACTTTCTGCCATAAGGGTGGTGTCATCTGCATATCTGAGGTTATTGATATTTCTCCCAGCAATCTTGATTCCAGCTTGTGTTTCTTCCAGTCCAGCGTTTCTCATGATGTACTCTGCATATAAGTTAAATAAGCAGAGTGACAATATACAGCCTTGATGTACTCCTTTTCCTATTTGGAACCAGTCTGTTGTTCCATGTCCAGTTCTAACTGTTGCCTGTTACTCCAGGTGTTTCTTGACTTTCTACTTTTGCATTTCAGTCCCCTATAATGAAAAGGACATCTTTTTGGGTGTTAGTTCTAAAAGTTCTTGTAGGTCTTCATAAACCCATTCAACTTCAGCTTCTTCAGCATTACTGGTTGGGGCATAGACTTGAATTACTATGATATTTAATGGTTTTCCTTGGAAACGAACAGAGATCATCCTGTTGTTTTTGAGATTGCATCCAAGTACTGCATTTTGGACTCTTTTGTTGACCATGATGGCTACTCCATTTCTTCTGAGGGATTCCTGCCCACAGTAGTAGATATAATGGTCATCTGAGTTAAATTCACCCATTCTAGTCCATTTTAGTTCGCTGATTCCTAGAATGTTGACATTCACTCTTGCCATCTCTTGTTTGACCACTTCCAATTTGCCTTGATTCATGGACCTGACATTCCAGGTTCCTATGCAATATTGCTCTTTACAGCATCAGACCTTGTTTCTATCACCAGTCACATCCATAGCTGAGTATTGTTTTTGCTTTGGCTCCATCCCTTCATTCTTTCTGGAGTCATTTCTCCACTGATCTCCAGTAGCGTGTTGGGCACCTACTGACCTGGGGAGTTCGTCTTTCAGTATCCTATCATTTTGCCTTTTCATACTGTTCATGGGGTTCTAAAGGCAAGAATACTGAAGTGGTTTGCCATTCCCTTCTCCAGTGGGCCACATTCTGTCAGGCCTCTCCTCCATGACCCGCCCAACTTGGGTGGCCCCAGAGGCATGGCTTAGTTTCACTGAGTTAGACAAGGCTGTGGTCCTAGTGCGATTAGACTGACTAGTTTTCTGTGAGTATGGTATCAGTGTGTCTGCCCTCTGATGCCTCTCACAACACGTACCATCTTACTTTGGTTTCTCTTACCTTGGGCGTGGGGTATCTCTCCACGGCTGTTCCAGCAAAGCGCAGCCGCTGCTCCTTACCTTGGACGAGGGGTATCTCCTCACTGCCGCCTCTCCTGACCTTGAACGTGGAATAGCTCCTCTAGGCCCTCCTGCACCCGCGCAGCCACCACTCCGACAGACAGAAAGAGCCCATAAAAGTGGGGCGGAGCGGGGAGGTGGCAGGGCAGCAGCCACTGAGGTTGGGTCCCAGGCTTTGCCACCAGCAAGTGAACTTGTACCATCCACTCCTGTGATTGGGTAGGATAGCTTTTAAACCACCCCTGAGGAAAAGGTTTATGTCTCATTCTTAAATGTCTCCAAGGAGCTCTTTCAGAATGTGATATGCCCTTTAACATTGATCAGCAACATTCATAGTTAGGAAGTTCTTTCTGATATCTAACCTAAATCTCTCCTACTTCAATTTCAAACTACTCCTTTTTCCATCCTTAATGAATTAGGAAAAGATCTGGTAATCATTGTCACTTACCTCATAATTTTCATGTTTAACTTTATCAGGATTTACTAATACCTAAACATTTTATCCTATGTGGCATTTTGCCCTACTTAGCTATTGCCTGCTTTTTAACTCTTGAGAAATATTGTTTAATCTTTTTAGTTCATTTTCTAGATTCTTTATTCCTTTATTTATGGAGCTTCTTTGTTCCATAAAGTATGGAGGCCAAATTTAATGAGTCTTTAAAACACCATGATTAATGAAGTCTTTGTTCAGACATTTGGCATATTACAACCTAACGTGGGTTAGCTTTCAAATTCCCTTTAACTATCCCTACATTAAAAATGTACATCAGATTGTTTAACCTCAAGGAAGAAGTAATTTTCCCATGAGACCTATTTATAAAGTAGGATAGTATCTTCCCTTATAGGGGAAGCTAAGGTAAACTATTAATGACATGTATCAAATACAAAATGTTCTCAATGTTCACTCTCTCCAAATAACCTTTAAAATAACAAGACTCATTTTACCTATTAGAATTTGGTTTTGAAAGACAAATATCTTAATTATCATTATCTCAGTAATCAATACTTGGGAAGTTACTGTTTTTTCTGAGTACAGCCTCCATAATCCCATTGGCTAATGTGAGTTTTTTGACATGTAATATCTTTCCTGACGTGTACAAAATTAGAAGGAAAAAAATGAATAGAGCTTCCTGACAGATTTTTCTGTTAGTATGTCGACTTCAAAAGAATTACAGGAAAAACAAAGCTCAATTTTTGTGTTTTAAGGAACATATGGAGAAAATACAAAAAAAAAGGAAATTCACTTTCTACTTGATATGTCAAAAAGAAAGACAATTTAAAACATTTACAGTAGTTTCTATATTCTATTTAAGTGTAGATTTTATATTTATACATGGGAAGAAAGTATATCATCTATACTTGTATTTGGGGACACAGCCTCCTTAAATGGACCTCTGCCTGATACTTCTATCATCTCCTTCTAAAAGTTGACTACCCACAAATGCATGTCAATTGGAAAGTCGGTTGACCCTGTAATTTGGGTCTCCTCTGGCCTGTAGGTACGGTGACTATCACCTCTGCCTCTTGGATTTATATTGCAGTTGAAAAAGTGAAAGTTGCTCAGTCGTGTCTGACTCTTTGCGACCCTATGGACTATACTGTCCATGGAATTCTCTAGGTCAGAATACTGGATTGTTTGCCTTTGCCTTCTCCAGGGGATCTTCTCAACCCAGGGATCAAACCCAGGTCTCCCGCATTGCAGGCAGATTCTTTACCAGCTAAGCCACAAGGGAAGCCTATATCTTCTCCCAATTCTGACTATGAGCCCTGGGTTTACTCCTCTGATGCTGCTGTTTCCACAGATTGGGAAGAGCAGCTGAGCTGTTTCACAAAATCCCTTTGCACAAAAATACCTTCCCCATTTCTTCCCAGTCATACATTCAGATGTGAAGAGTGCTTTATATTTTGGTGATAGGTATTGTCTAGGCACTAATTTGTTTAATTCCATACTAAATATGTAATATAAGTACTATTGTCATTATTCTACATTTTAGAAAATTAAATTCAGAGAAATTAAATATCTTACCCAAGCTGCATACCAGTAAAGGGTGGAGACAAGATTTGAATAGGTATTTCTGACCCTAGTGCACAAGTGTTTCCCATTACCCACTCTATATCCCCGGCCATATATAGACAGGACAGCTTAGTGGTGCAAAGGGATGGTGGAGTTAAACTTTTAAAAGTGTTCCAAAACTGCTTCTCAGTTTATGACCTACTTGGCATCTCTACACTCCAGGTCCATGATGTGTAAAATGGATATAATATTAATAATAGTCAATAGTTCATAGAGTTGGTATAAGCATTAAATATGATTGGGTGTAAGGTAATGGTTACCATGTAGTGTCATTAAATTAGCTATTATTATTATTTTATTTTTAACAATGCACTAAGAAGATTCTGTGCTGTGTGTTTAGTTGCTCAGTCATGTCTAACTCTTTGTGGCCCCATGGACTGTAGCCCGCCAGGTTCCTCTGTCCATGGGATTCTCGAGGCAAGAATACTAGAGTGGGTTGCTATCTCCTTCTCCAAGGGATCTTCCTGACCCAGGGGTCAAACCCATGTGTCCCCTGTCTCCTGCACTGCAGGAAGATCCTTTACCCACTGAGCCACCAGGGAAGCCCTAAGGTCCGGGTGGTGGTGCTTTAGTCACTAAGTTGGGTCTGACTCTTTGAGACCCCATGGACTGTGTAGCCTGCCAGGCTCCTCTGTCCATGGGATTTTCCAGGCAAAGATACTAGAGTCGGTTGCCATTTCCTTCTCCCAAGAAGATCCTACTGAAAAGCAAATGATATAAAAGTGGAAGAGGGGCAGTAGCACATTAATTCAACAGCCCATGTGGAGTCTGAAAGCCGGTAACTGGTCACCTAGCAGATCTGTAGGGAAGTGGATAAGAGCAGGTGTATTTGTTGCACAAGGTAGATCTCCCTCAAGGTAGTGCTATAGTGGACAATGACTGGGAGCAAGGGACACTAGAAGCCCACATTTAAAATTATATATGTGGGAGAATAATTATAAAACTACCTGGAGTTATATATGGGACCTGTATTAAATCTAGGCCTTAAATTTTTATTATTTCCTAATTTGGGTCAAGGTCTGGTGCTTAGTAAAGTCCAGAGTATGTGTGACAGCATTCCAAATATCCTCTATTCGTCTTGATTTGACTTTCAACTTCTTTACTTAAGATTCTACTTCTTTGTCAGCACCTCAGAGGAGATAGCCTGCCTAAGAAGCAGATTTCATGGCAGCCTTCAACTCTATCCTGGTACCAAGATCTTAAAATTCTCTGATCAGCTTGTCACACTTTAAGAATTAAAGCCTTGGTGGCATGATCAAATGCTGAGATTCCATTGAGAACTTCATCTAGGATTTTAATCTCATTTCCTGTACATGCTAGTTGCAAGCATATAAAAAATTTCTATTGGTTTATAGTGATTCCTTATGTAAAAAATTAAATCATGCAGAGGAAATGGTCATGGAAGTGACTAAATCTTCAGAGGAAAGATGAAACCATGTATACCTTTGCCTTTCCAAGTGGGGCACAGTCAGAGGAATTCAGATTCCCAGTAACAGTTCAATAAGCACTCTATCAGAGCAGTAGGAACCTGAATGCCTACTTTATAACACAAAACCAACAGATGCACACCATAGTATTATGGATTCCTCAGTGAATTTTTACTAATATCTAACATTCATTCTAGTCAAGGCTATGGTTTTTCCTGTGGTCATGTATGGATGTGAGAGTTGGACTGTGAAGAAAGCTGAGTGCTGAGGAATTGATGCTTTTGAACTGTGGTGTTGGAGAAGACTCTTGAGAGTCCCTTGGACTGCAAGGAGTTCCAACCAGTCCATTCTGAAGATCAACCCTGGGATTTCTTTGGAAGGACTGATGCTAAAGCTGAAACTCCAGTACTTTGGCCACCTCATGCGAAGAGTTGACTCATTGGAAAAGACTCTGATGCTGGGAGGGATTGGGGGCAGGAGGAGAAAGGGATGACAGAGGATGAGATGGCTGGATGGCATCACGGACTCGATGGACATGAGTCTGAGTGAACTCCGGGAGTTGGTGATGGACAGGAAGGCCTGGCGTGCTGGGATTCATGGGGTGGCAGAGTCAGACACGACTGAGCGACTGAACTGAACTGAACATTCATTCTTTTTGTGTCCCTCCAATAAAATAAACCTTAATAGTAAGAATGAGTATGCTATAATGGCATGTGTTTTTGTTAGTGTATCAAAAGCACCAACTAACAGTATTTTAATCTAAATTCCATTAATTTATAGTGAACCCTACTTCACTGGTTGTTGTTGACTAGTTGCTAAGTTGTGTCCCACTCTTTGTGACCCCATGGACTGTAGCCCACTAGGCTCCTCTGTCCATGGGATTCTTCAGGCAAAAATACTGGAGTGCATTGCCATGATTCATTCCAGGGGATCTTCCCAACCCAAGGATTGAACCTGCATCTCCTGTGGCTCCTGCATTACAGGCGGATTCTTTACAACTGAGCCACCAGGGGAGCCCAGGGCAAAAACAAAAATGGCCTGGATTCAACAAACCACACAGAATGGGAGTAAAAGAAAAGATAATTCATTAGCAAGGTGTGAGATGCATTAGAAGGGTCCTCAAAATAATGGAGGCATGGTGAAGCCAGGAAGAAACCAAATACTATTTTGTGGAACCAATATGATTTAAATACAAACAGCAAAGGACAGAGGCAATCCCAAGAATTAGAATTACCTGTATGATGATGGCGTGTGTGTGTGCATGTGTAGAAATGGAGCCTCAAAAAGGCTGAGTAAGGTCATAGTGTTATGGCAGAATGTGGATTCAAAGCTAGGTCTTTGGCTTTTAATTTGGTCTGCAGCAAAAGGGCACGGTTCTTCTCTAAATACACCATGAACAAAGGAATAGGATCTGCTAGAGAGTGTCCTGATAAAAGATACAAGATACAATAGAAAAAGACACCACTATTTTTGAAGAGTAAGAACACAATAGGAAATAAGAATAATGTTAAGACAAATAATAAGATATAAGCTGGATAAATATATGCTAAAAAGATATATAGGAAAGATGCACTCAGAATAAGTAGCATTGTTTTTAATATATCATTTGTTAACACAGAGTCCAAAAATTACCTCATAATCTGTGATAATATTTGGAGTACTCCCTGAACTCAAAAAAAGATTAAGTGATAAGATATTTTAAATTTGAAATTTTAATATTTTCCATATTATTTAGAAAATGGATGTGATGTTTTTCCATACACGAGTGTCAAATGCTCTCTACCTCTGTAGACATGTTGTTCTTGAACATTTATCTCAGAATAGAGCCATCGTCAACTCACAGTTTAGTCATGAATTTCGAGAACTGAAACCCAGATACTTGTCCATATAAATGAACATGTTTAACCTGTGCAGCATGACAGAAACTAAAATGTTTCTTTCTAATGGATGAATCATAGCATAATACAGACCCTTCCACAAAAGAACTTGACAGTTTTTAAACATGCAATTCTAAAACCATTCAGTAAGCACAAAAGATTTCAGTTAATGTTAAATTTAGGAGAAGTAATTCACAGTAAAAGTCCTTCGCTGGAATTTGACTCTACATTTCAGTTGTCCTCAACCTTGACCATGTATCAGAATGACTTGCAAAGCTTTAGAAAAACACCTGCTGAGTCAGAACCTCCGAAGGTGCAGCCTGGACTTATTTATCTGGGAAAAAAAAAAAAAAAACAATTCTACAGATGACTTCAGTGCACAAACAAGACTGAGACTTCTGATATAAGCAATTCATAAACACATAAATGGTTCTTCAGTCACGTTTCTCTGTGGGGAATTAGTTAGGATATTGCCATGCAAACCTAAAAACTAAAGTGTTCCCTGACAAGGAGAGTTTGACCACTTCTCAGAAGAGTTACCTCAGTTCCACAGAACAGCTGTAATTCCACAATCTGTGCACCTCCAGGCGATCCCACTTTCAGCAACTGCGATAAATTCCAAGCATATTTCCAATGCAAACCACCCCAGCCTTTGAATCTAAATCCCTCCAACTCTCTCCTAAACTTTAACTGTGTAAGTGTAGTTCAATTTTCCATTTGCCTGTATTAGTCAGCTAGAATGGTTTAAAGATTTATAGATAGAAAAGCTCACATATGATTCATATTTTACTGTAATCAAATATTAACTGGGTTGCTCATGCTACCAAGTATTTGTCTACTAGGGACACTTGAAAATGATTATTTTCAATGAATCTGGGCTTTTTTTTTTTTTGAAAACTGATAGTTGACCTTAATAAATATTTATTGGCATTCTACTATGGTTGGACATAGTGACATGCACTGGAAATATAATAATTTGCCCTTAATTTGCTCTTATTCTAATAGAGCATTCACTTGACAAACATTTATTGAATGGAAACAAAGATATATAAGATGTAATCTCTGCATTCTGGGACATCTCAGTTTACATGGAGAGGCAGATTTATACACAGAACTTCCTCTTCCATTTGCTAAGTGTCATGACAAAAGTGTTATGAGGTGCTATGTGATCACAAAAGAAAAGCTGTCTATATGGGGAAAGTCAGTACCTGCTCTTTAGAGCAAGTAGCATCTACAATGGAAGAACAAATGGAATTTTCCAGAGGAAAAGAAAGAGTATTCCGAACAGAAGTAGTACATGCAAGTCTCAGAAATAAGAAAATCATGGCTCTCTCATGGAAGAATGACTTCATGGAATATTTAGCCACAAGACTCATCAACTCTTTCTCCATTACCAACACTTGATGACTGCACCAGAGCTGTAGACAACCATCAGCTGCCCTGCCTCTAAGCTCTATAGTTCCAGTCATCATACAGAAAGGTAAAATGATGGAGAATGGCTCTCTCTGCCACACTGTCTTTGAAATAGGACGTCAGTCTTCTCCTGCCTTTGGACTCAGACTTGAACTAGACCACAGGCTCTCCTGGGTCTCCAGCTTACTGACCACAGCTCTTGGGACCGCTTAGCCTCCATAACCATGTAAGTCAATTTCTTATAATATGCATGTGTACATGTGTGTATTCAAGCATAAGTATGTGTGTCTTATGAGTTCTGTTTTTCTATAGGACCCAGACCAATACAATAAGCATCAATAAACAAAATGGATGAATGAATAATGGTATGTATAGTTAAAATATGGTGAGGGAATAAGGATATGAAGCTAAACAGATATCAATAATAATAATACTGCAAATAGATTATGCCTTAATTATATGCAAGATACTCCGTCAAAAACGTTTTAAGTGGGCAATCTCATTTAATCTTCAAAACACTATGAGATGTGTGTTTTTATTAGCTCCTTTTTAGAGAGAAAGTCACTGAAGCTGAGAGAGATGAGGTAAATTTCTAAGGTCACATTATTAAAAATGTTTTGTTTTAATTCATTTCCAAAATAGAAATACTTTTCCTCATTATTTCAGTTCTTTTAAATCAATGAACTAATCAAGCAGCAAGAATGTACTGGGCCCGCTATTATGTGCCCTTCGTGATTTCCTCTCAGGAAATGAAGCTGCTGACGGTGAGCGCAGGCATCTTCTTGGCATCAAGAAACATCAGGTCAAAAGTACTCCAAACACATGATGCCTCTGGACAACCTTCCATTTTTCAGTTCTACAACTAGCTTCTTGCAATAGAAATAAGTAATTATACGAACAAAATAACTACTAATTACAAGCAGCTGTAAATAAGAAAAACTTAGTTCAATGAAGCATATAACCCATGTGTTCCATTTCAGAAATGTGCTGTCCAGGTCATTAGTAACATGGGAATCATTTTTTACTCTAGAAACCAAAAAGTCTGTCCCTGGTAAACTTATAAAATAAAAACTAAAATAAACACAAAAACAAACACCTTTTTCCCCCCTCACACAGCCATCTAGACCATGAATTGGCCAACTTTCCCCATAAAAGACCAGAAAGTAAATATTGTCGGCTTTGTGGGCCATATGGTCTCTATCACAACTGTTCAACTGTGTAGCTGCAGCATGCCAGACAGCCATAGACAACAAGTAAACTGACATGCTTATACATCCAATCAAACCGTATTTCTGAAAATAGATGGTCAGCTGGATTTGGCCTGAAGGTTGTAGATTGCCCAATCCCTGGCCTACAACATTTGACACCATAGTCCCAGATTAGAAAACATAAGTAGTCTACTCACTCTGATGAAAATTACTAATTGATGAGGTCTAATCTGATGAATATTATATCCAAAAGAATAGGTTGAGAATGGGTAAAATGTAGCAGTGTTTACAGATTTGTGTCTCTACTTGAGCCTATAGCAAATAAATAACTAATAAAGAACCTGTGTCACTAAAGAATCAGAGTGGGTACCACTTTAAGACCGGACTCTATCATTTATTCAACATCATCTTTCATTGGCAGGTTCTTAAACATTACTGGTTCCTTCACATAAATTCCACTTTACTGTGGATATTCAGGTATCATAGACAAATCAGATTTGTTATTTACCCCATGATTTGGTGACTTGTAAACTTGTGAACTGAAACATAGAAATCAATTAGATAAAGGCACCTGCAATTTAGTTTTTAGGTTATTTCTAAGTGGTACCACAGATTTCAAAGGTAATGACTTAGACATCAGAAAATCTGCATTGGCAGGTTTTCACCAAGGATTTTGAATTTTGAAAGATAACAGGAGAATGTTTTTAAAAGTATAATAAAATTTCTGAGTCATAAACCCATTAATATTCATATTATAATCAAATATTAAATCTTTCAATTTAAAACAATGTCATTTTTAACCACCAAAAAAAAAAAAATCATGTCGTTAAAACTATTTTAATTCCCCTTAAAATTGCATTAATATTAGTAAACAACACCTTTTTTTTTTGCTTTACACAATTTTTATAGATTTATAAAATCTATAGTATTTTGTTAACACTTCAGGTTGAAAATGAGATCTTGTTAACACATTATACTGGGATTTTATTGCTGTAGGAACTGAAAGAACCTTCAAAAGATATCTGGTTTAGGCCTTAACTTTCAGTATAGAGTCGTTAAAGTTTAATTTCCAAAGTGAATTCCACAGAATGCAAGTACCACCATTTAAAAATAAAAAAAAAAAAAAAACACATGCTTTGTGTTGTTTTATTTTATTCAATAAGAAGGATAATTTCTAAGTTCAACTAAGTTTAGGAAACTCTTGGTTAATCTTAAACAGGATTCAAAGCTGATCTTCAGAAAATCTATTCTTCTGGAATATAATTTACTCTATTTGCCCTAATTACTACCCTCAGAAGTTTTATGTAAGGCTTGGGTTAGCATCTGGAGGAAAACAGCATTCCTTGTCTGGCAGGGGTAGGCCAAGGATGTCCTGGGGGCAGAACAAAAGTCTCCTTCAACTTTTTCTTTCCAAACTACTGAAAGAGATCGACAAACAGGTTCACGCACTGCCAACAGAGAAGGCCTTCTCTAATCCATGTCCGTGCGTCTCATTCCTAAATTTGGTTCAGAGGCTCGAATTGTAAGTCATTATCAATCAATAAAACTATACTCATCGGTCTAAAAGTACTCCATATGCTAGGCTACTGTTATTAGTATTTTGAGTTATAAATTAAGAGAGAGTCGCTAGAGCATGTGGGACTTTTAAAGAGACAACAAAAGTGCATTGAGGCAAAAACAATGTTTTTAATCTTTATTTTAAATTACAAAGTGGATTGTGACAATAATCTTTGAACAACCAAAGGGCTGTTTGTGGAACAGGTGAGCACATTAGAGAAAAATCACTTGTCTTTCTTGCCATAGTAACAATGTTTTGAGAGTTAAATATACACTTTTTTCAAATGTTGTTTCACTCCTTTCCATACTTCATAAGCATAACTTCTGTACATAACAACACCTGTCAGTTATCAAGTGCTTATATGAAAACACAATAAAAATGTGGTTAGAAACTACCAAAAAAAAAGAGAGAGAAAATCTTCTTATTTCTTAGCTTTATAAGAGAAAGAATGTGGTTAACAAAACAGTGTGTTTTAAAGTAACACAAGTCCTGTTGAGACAACTAAATCCATCAATGGTTGTTTGAGAATATAATGCAATATATTTTTAAAGTCTTCTAAAATCAGGTATTATATGAAGAATAAAATAAATAAATTAATAAAGAATAAAATCTTTATTATATGACAAGTTGAACATCATATGCCCTAATTTAAAATTGCCTTATAATTTCTGAGGCCCTCTTCTTATGTAGAAAGGCAGGAGGGACAGATTAACTAGAAGGAAAAAGTAGAAACTGGTCAGTTGGAAGAAGTAAGTTGAAAAAAAAAAAGAAACATCAGAAAGAGAACTTTAAGACGATTTTTAAAAGAAGAAGGGCATTGAGAGAGAGATAAATGGAAAGAATAGAAAACAAGAAGAAAGAAAAAGAAGAAAACAGGGCTTCCCTGGTGGTCCAGTGATTAAGAATCCTCCTCGCAGTGCAGGGAACACCAGTTCAGTCCCTGGTCTGGGAAGATCCCACATGTGTGGGAGCAACTAAGCCCTCCACCACAACACCTAGCATGCACGCCTAGATCCTGTGCTTTACAGCAAGAGAAATCATGCCAATAAGACGCCCGTGCACCACAATGAAGAGTAGCCCCCAGTCTCTGCAACTAGAGAAGGCCTTCATGCAGCAACAAAGACCAAAAGCGGCCAAAAATAAACATGTATTTTTTAAAAAGAGAAAAGGAAGGCAAAGAGGATAATAAAGGAATTAAAATAGATTTATAGCTAATGTGCCTTATTTTTCTTTCCACCCCCCCCCAACTATTTTGAAGAGAAAAATGGCTAAATTTTATAAAACACAAACTGTAACCCCCCAAGAATTGCAGAACTGAAACTTTTCTGTTACCAAATAGCCCTATTGCTTCACAATAATATGCCCTGCCTGGCATTTCTGGAACACGAAGATCACTCCATCTGCTATCTGATCCGCTATCTGATCCCATGGCTCATTTCCTGCTCCTTCCCTCGGTGCATGCCCCGAGTCCAGAGGAGTATACTAGACACAGCTGGCTCAGCACTGGAAGTAAAGCTTTAAGAAAAGGAATATCTAGGTCCATAGGTAGCACGGGAGGATCATGGGAATTTTGTAGCCATCAGTGTAGTAAGTAATTTAGGCAAGTGTCATCAATGGGTGCTGAAACCTTGGTCTCAAAGTATTACTCCATAGATGACTTATTAATTAAAAGGGGGAAAGTTTATCTTTACAAAGGAGAAATCTGGCGGTCACCCTCTTACACAAGTAACCAAACTAAGCCCCACCAACAGGGGAACAACTTGACATCCACCTCTGTACTGTTCCTGCCCAAAATGTTTTAACCTAAACTGAGCTATGAGGAAACAATCAAACAAATACAGAATTTAGGACACTCTGCATGACAAGTGACCTGACTTTTCACAAAAGATAATGGCATAAAAGATAAAAAATGGGGAAAGTGTTCTGTGAAAAAAGATAAAAGATAGACTACCCAAATGCTATGCATGATCCTAGGTTGGTTCCTAGATAGGAAAAAATAGAACAATAAAAAAATAGGGGGACAGTTACAGAAATGTAAATAAAGATGATATATTAGGTGATGTCACTGAATCATTATTATTAGTTTTTTAGGTGTGAAAAGATTTATTATGTAGGAGATGTCCTTATTCTTAAGAGATGCAGGCTAAATATACTTGGAGGTAACAGGATGTCTGCAACTTACTTTCAAATAGGTCACCAAAAAACTGTGTGTGTGTGTGTGTGTGTGTGTGTGTGCGTGTGTGTGTGTGCGTGTGTGTGTGTGTGCGTGTGTAGGCATAAATCAAATGTGGCAAAATGTAATTGGTGAACAAGTGTTTGTTGTACTATTATAAACTGTTCATAGGTTTAAAGCATTCGAAATAAAAAACTGGACAGCAAGGTGGTGGTGGGAAATTGTGAGCCTTAAAGTCAGACAGCCTGGAAGCTCAAACTGGTGTTTCTCTCTTGGCGGCTTCAGCCCCTTGAGCTTGAAAAGGATTACCTCACTGATCTCCTCATAAGATTGCTCTAAAGATGTGCAATGTATGTGAAGAGGAGTTTGTAAACTATAAAGCACCCTAGAATTGTCAACTTGCAGTGCAAGGATACAAGACAGGGTGCCATGCATTTGGATAAGGGGAAAGTTACACCTTTGCTGTCTGTAGTCTCTAAGTGAAATTTATCACTTTTTCCAATTATACACACAGGCATGACTTACATGTCTTGTGTCAAGTACACAGTAAGAGATCAACACATGTTAGCTCTATTATCACTGCAGTTAATTGCTTCAAATTGCACAAATGAGGGTCATGAAAAGCATGAGTCAGTCATGGGGTTCTTAGAATCTTGCATCCTCTTTTTTCTTCCACATCGTAAAGGACACACCTACTCTGAGCCTATACCCTGTGACAGATGCTGTATCTCTGACTCATGCTTTCCATGGCCCTCTCTGCTATAGCTTTAAAATGAATTGCGCTGAAAACAGAGCTAACTCGGTGCATTCAAAACCGAACTCCTGGTCTCGCCTCAACCTATCCCCTCTTCCAAAAAATACTGCTCACTCAGAGCATGCTTCCCTAATGGCACTCCATCTGTCCAGCTACTTAAGTCAAAAGTATTGGAGTCATCTTGATTTTCTTTTCTCCACTCACTTCTACTTTTTCAGAATATTCTGTCAGCTCTAACTTTAAAATAACTTTTAAAATCTAATCATTTCCCTTCACCTCCACTGCTACTATCCTGGCCCAGACCACCATCATCTCTCACCTAGAGATGATTCAACAGTCTGCTGAGGGGTCTCCTATTTCTTCTCTCGCTCCCTGTGCCATCCATGTAGAGTTCTCCTTTTACGTTGCATCACACCATGGCATTACTCTCCTGACAACCTTGCGATGGCTCTCATTTCCAAATAAAAGTAAAACTCCTTCAAGAGATATCAAGAACTGAGCTCCCTTTATGTCTGACCGCAGCTCCTACTCTCCTCTACCCCACCCACTCACCTTGACCAGCCACACTGGCCTCCTTGTGGTCCCTTCAACATGCCCGGCATGCTCCCACCTTAGAACCTTCATACTGAGTGTTTTTATATATTCATCTGGTTAATTCTGTCATCTCCATGTCTCTGCTCAAGTCACCTCCTCGGAAACGTCCATGCTGACAATTTGATATAAAGTAGCATCCCACCTTAGGATGTCTAATCTGTCCTTACCCTGTTCTTCTTTTTGTGCCTATAGTACTTATCACCTTTTAACATAGGAGTAATTTAACTGCATGTACTCTATCTCTTCCTACTGGATTATAAGCTCCATAGAGGCAAAGATCTTTTTTGTTTATTCATATATTATTTTTTAATTCATGTGTTCCTTACACATTAATAGATGTTGGCAAGAATGTGCAGAAAAGGGAAACTTTATACACTGTTAGTGAGAATGTACATTGGTACAGCCACTATGGAAAACAGAATGGAGGTTACTCAAAAAACTGAAAATAGAACTACCATATGACCTGCAATTCTCCTCCTGGGTATACATCTGAAAAAAAAAAAAAAACTGACTCAAAAAGGTACATGCAGCCCAATGTTCACGGCAGCATTATTTACGATCGTCATGGAAGCAACCTGTGTCCATCAACAGATGAACAGATAAAGTATGTATGCAATGGAAAACTGCTCAGCCATAAAAAGATTGAAATTTTGTCATTTGCAGCACCATGGACAGACTTGGAGGGTATTATGCTAAGAAAAGGAAGTCAAAGAAAGAAAGACATATACTGTATGATATCACATATATGAAATCTAAAAAGTAAAATAAAGCAGTGAATATGACAAAAAAGAAACAGACTCACAGACGGAGAACAAACTAGAGATTACCTGTGGGGAAAGGGAAGCAGGGAGGGGCAAGGTTGGAGTAGGGGATTAGAGGTACAAACCACTGTGTATCAAATAGATAATCTACAAGGATATATTATACATCATAAGGAATATAGCTAATATTTTATAATAACTGTGAATGGAATATGACCTTCAAAAATTGTGAATCACTATGTTGTATACCTGAAACTTAAATAGCATTGAACATCATTTATACCTCATTTTAAAAACTGTGTGTTTATTTATTTATTTTTATTGGGTTGTTTGTTCAGTTTTGTGCGTGTGTGTGTGTGTGTGTGTGTGATAAACCCCACATAATATAATACTCACTACTGTAACCGGTTTTTAATGTATAGTTCAGTTATGTTAACTACGTTCATATTGTTGTGCAACTATTGCCATACTACCATTTTCAGAACCCTTTCCATCTTGCAAAACTCAAACTCTGTACCCATTAAACAATAACTCCCCACTTCTGTTTGTCATGCTCTGTAAGTGCCTACCACATAGGTACTTAATAATTTTTTGTGGACTTAATGAATGATTACATGTCACAGAACTTCAGATGTCATCTCCATGGGAAATATTTCCAAATCTGTGGGCTTCCCTCATAGTTCAGTTGGTAAAGAATCCACCTGCAATGAAGGAGACCCTGGTTCGATTCCTGGGTCGGGAAGATCCCCTGGAGAAGGGATAGGCTACCCACTCCAGTATTTTGGGGCTTCCCTTGTGGCTCAGCTGGTAAAGAATCTGCCTGCAATGTGGAAGACCTGGGCTCAACCCCTGGGTTGGGAAGACCCCCTGGAGAAGGGAAAGGCTACCCACTCCAGCATTCTGGCCTGGAGAATTCCATGGACTGTATAGTCCATGGGGTGGCAAAGAGTCAGACACGACTGAGCAACTTTCACTTTCACTTTCAATTTCAATGAATGATCACCTGTCACAAAACTTCAGATGTCATCTCCATGGGAAATATTTCCAAATGTATAACTCAAATAGGCTCTATTTCAAATTCCCCCCATTCTGTCTAAATTATCCTCTTCCTTGTACATAAATTGGACTGTGTGCCTTTTACATCTTTATATTTTCCAACATCATTATCAGATTATCTTAAAGAGAAAATGCTTACGAGAAGTCTAATAAGTGAATAAATGAGTGAATACCAGAGTCATGGGTGTTGGACCTCCCACTACTTCAAAACCCAAACACATGTTTTAGCACCTCCTGCATGGTCCCACCGGAGAAGGCAATGGCACCCCACTCCAGTACTCTTGCCTGGAAAATCCCATGGACAGAGGAGCCTGGTAGGCTGCAGTCCATGGGGTCGCATGGACCCTACGAGGCTCCTCCGTCCATGGGGTCGCACAGCGTCGGACACAACTGAAGCGACAGCAGCAGCAGCAGCAGCAGCAGCATGGTCCCACATGCGCCAGCGTGTGTTAAAGCTGAGATGTTCTCAGTAGGAAGGAAAGAGGCCACCAGCTAGAACACACACAGAACTATTTTTTTTTAATATCCTAAAAACCAAGATTTACCATGGATATTGATGGCCTGACTTTAAGATGCCAGTGCTTTAAGGACCAGCAGATGAGAAAAGATGGAAAAGTGGGGAAGAATCGAGCCAGTATATTTACATTGGAATTGGGAATTTAAAACAAACAAAAACAGGCTTCCAAGAGTTGTAACTGCTAAAGAATATACCAGACCCCTTGAGAGAAAAATCGAGATGGAAAGCCTATGAAACCATGGTTGACACTCTCTCACCCAAAAAGAAAGGGATGAACCACCCCACCTAACATAGGAAAGAGGTCACTATGTTTAGAATCCATCCTGTGATACCTGTTCACAGCGGTGTGGAAGAGAACATTTTAAGACATGTGATTATGTCCCTCAACTTGACTTCCTCCCAGGCCCTAGGAAGTGCTGCAGATTCTTTTGCAGAAATGCCTGTAAATAAGTCAGGCTTATTGACGCTGGGATCGGGAATCAAAGCTGTGAACAATGGTGAGGCGGGATCGCCTGCACACCTCTGAGAGAAAGGAAGCGGTGACACAGCTGTAGTGAGAGGATAGACCCAATCCAGCAGCAGGTGGAGAATGAGCGTTGGCAACAGGGACAAATCCTAAATGGCCACTGTGGAGAGGGCCTGAGCAAGGAGATGTGGGGAGGCTGAGAGGTCCAGGGCCTTAAATAGGTAGAACCCTGGAAGCCCTTTTTTATCCCTCCTGCCCTACAGGGCTATTGTTCCAAGGAAAGCGGAAGCACAATTAGATCAACTCAACTGAATTGTCTCTTCTTTGAACTGAAGTTTGAACCATAAAATGGGTCATAAAAGGTCTGTGCGTCCTAACTCATAGATATTCTGTATTCCAAAATTTCATACTGGTTGAACTTTTTCATCAAACTGTGGGTTAAACCTCTCCATACCATTAGATCTAAAAAGTTGAAACTGACTTCTGATAGCTGTCGAACAAAGTGATACAGTCCCTTCATGTTCCAGACCCTTGTTCCTCATCCAGTGCCTCTATTTTTAAAAGCTTCCCTTGTGACATCTAGATAAAAAGCTGTAGGATTTGGGGGTAAAAGAGTAGGAGACTATGTGGTGATAGAAAAATGCTTTGACTCTCATGAGCTCCTTCAACGGGTCTCAGCCCAAACTCACAACAGAGATTTAGAACCTGCACACCAAGAAAAGCACACACCAGAAAATTCATCCACCACCTCCTGCTTTCATCTACTTCAAACTTGAAGATTGCTACCTCTTCTTATTTAGCATCTGATGGTGCATCTTCAAATTGTTACTAATATTTCTAAGAAATTTTTTTCTAGTGTTTCTCCCTTAGCTCAGAGGAGAGTGGCCTACACTTGGGGGGAAAACACCAACCAGGCCCACAGTGTCCTTCCAGGGAAGGAAATAGGAAATCAGACACTAGAGTAACGTGAAGGGGCGAGGTATCTTCTTATGTGTTGCAGGATGGAAAAAAATTGAAATTCAGTTTTACTCAGTAATTGAATTCTATGCCACAGTCCCTCCAAGGCCTGTGATTCTGAAGAATGTGTCTTAATTTCTAAAGGTTGAAAGAAAGTCTTGAAAGAGGAGATTAGAGATTAGGGATGTAATTAAGGATTGGGTGGAATGGCAACAAAAACACAAGGTAAAGGTTCCACACTGATATTTGAGGAGGCGGGGGGAGAGGCGGAGGGGGTGGGTCTAGTCAGTATTAGTTGCCTTTCCAAGAGCCATTCTTTCTTCTTTTTGTTTAAAGAATCCTGGCTTTATGGCCAGCTTTAGGGAATTAATCATAGTCTGCACTAGAGGAAGACAATTTTTTTTTTTAATAAAAAGCCAGGTAATAAATATTTTGGACTTTGCAGTTCATA
Organism: Capricornis sumatraensis; assembly: GCF_032405125.1. Classification (NCBI taxonomy): domain Eukaryota; kingdom Metazoa; phylum Chordata; class Mammalia; order Artiodactyla; family Bovidae; genus Capricornis; species Capricornis sumatraensis. The sequence goes on along the minus strand of NC_091072.1, from coordinate 64,354,834 downwards.
TGATCTCTCACAACCCATCAGTTTCGCCACTGTAGTACAAAACAACCGTAGACAGTATGTAAGTGAATGGGTGTGGCTGTGTTCCAATAAAACTTTATTCACAAAAACAGGCATCAGTCTGGGTTTGTTCCAAGACCATAGTTTGTCAAACCCTTGTCTAAGGCAACATAGCAACTCCAATCCCTTTTGCCAGTGATTGATCTTGTCATACATAAGTGACCTACTTTTGCTGAGTATGAAATATGAGGAAGTGAGTTAAGAGATTTCTGATAAAACATTTCTTGCATAATAAAAGAGAGAGGGTATAAGAAAAAAGTGTTTTGAGTCCTTCCCTCCTTGTTTTCCTTTGAATACTTGTTTGAGGCCACGGTGCTTGAAGTTGCGGCAGCCATCTTGTCCTCATGAGATTCTAAGTTGGAAAATAAAAGCCAACAGCTGAGAGTGGTGGAATGGCAGAAAGGAAAGAGCTAGGATTCTTATTAAATCACTGAACTGCCATTTATCTCCAGATTTCTTGTTGGGAAAACAATATCCTGAGATTAAGTCATTGTGGTTCTAGTTTTCTGTTACTTGCACCTGAAAGCATTCTTCATTGATACATTCACAGAAGCTCAAAATGTAAATGGAATAGTTTTAATAGTACCTTTAAATTCTTCTGAACATTTGGGATATTTTCTGCCTTAGCATTGGAGCATGAGCTCATATAAAATGAAAATAAGGACTACCCCAAAAAGTACAGAATTGCCACTGTCGAAGGTGTGGAGATTACACCAGTGCTATCCATGGAGGAATCACCATGACTATAAAAGAGGTTATTTTTACATATAAAATCATTTTAGATCAGGTTTTATTAACAAAGGAGAAGAGAGTTTGGGGATATGAATAAAGGCACCTAATAATGACTGCCACATCAGTACAATTACTGAAATTATTATTGATAATTTTAAATTGTCAAATACAAGTGAAATTATGTGGTTTCTGTTTAAGGATTCGGGGAAGCCCACAAACTATTGTAAAAGTTTTTGTGTAATTAAACCAAAAAGAGTTTTATGTTCTTCAGAATGCTCAGCCTAATTGGACTCATGTCCCCTTATCTTCACTCAGTACATGTTTACTGATAGCTCTATAGTTCAACCCTTTCCCTTTCTCTGTGGCCTCCGAGTGTTTCCATATGCTATTTCCCCTGAATGGGACCTTCTCCCTTCTAATTCTAGCTCCCCGTATCTCAATCTCGCTGACTCTAACTCAACTTTCAGGTCGCAGATAAGCGTTATTGCCTCAGGAAAACCTTTTTCTAACCCCATATGATCACATTATGTATTTTCATGGCTGCCTGTCATCCACCTATCATTATGCTTGTGGTTCTATACTATAATTATTTTCTTTGTTATCCATCTCTGTCACTTATATGCTCCACGAGTTCTAAGATAATGTCTGCTTTGCACATCAGGATCTAGCAGATTGCCTGCCCCATGTTGCATATATACTTGTTGGCTAAAGAAATTAATGAGATGTCGTATAAACTGTGATAAAAGAAAACTAAAGACAGACCTAACATAATACTGCAAAGTGGCTAAGGCTACTACAGAGTCATGAACAAGAGGCTACAGTATACAGAACGAGTGAGTTTAACCCATGGCTTGAAAAATGTGTTGACCAGGTAGAGCGTTTCATGCAGAAGAGATAATAGCTACAAAAGACAACTAAAATCCTGAATCAAGGTAACTGTAGTGGGAGGGGGTGACTGGAAATTCAGGTATATTTTGAAAGTAGAATCAATATTGTGTGTTGAGAGATTGGTTGAGAATATTGAGGATACAAGTGTTCAAAATGACTTCTGCATTTTTACCTGAGGCAACTACAGTGGTAATAACACCATTTATTAAGTATGGGTTAAAAGAGCAGTACATGTTTGGAAAGCCAAGAAAGTTAGCTAAGCTTAGGATAAACAGAATTTGGGGATTTGGGGAAACTTTGGGTATAGATAATAAGAAATCAAAGTTTGAAGTGGAAGACATGTTTGAGGGAGTCCGTGAATCTGCCTGCAATGTAAGAGACCCTGGTTGGATTCCTGGGTTGGGAAGATCCCCTGGAGACGGGATAGGCTGCCTGCTCCAGTATTCTTAGGCTTCCCTGCTGGCTCAGACTGTAAGAAATCTGCCTGCAGTGAAGGAGACCCAGGTTCGATCTTTGGATAGGGAAGATCTCCTGGAGAAGGGAATGGCAACCTACTCCAGTATTACTGCCTGGAAAATCCCATGAACAGAGGAGACCAGTGGGCTACAGTCCGTGGGGTCATAAGAGTCAGACACAGCTGAGCAACTCACACACACATGGAGCACAGAAGATAGTTGAAAACAGGGGTCCAAATGAGACCAAGCCCAATTCATCTGCAAAAACATGGCATGATTATACAGTTACAATTGCTTCATCAAAACAAAAACAGCTTCACTTAGACATACAAAAGAATTGATGCTTCCTTCAGCTGAGCTGCCCCAGGAAGCCCTGCATTCATGCTGTCTCTGCTGCTACTACTGCTAAAAATATTTTCAGCACTTTTTTTTTTTTGGAGCCATCCTTTGAAAAGTGAAAAGGGTATTTTTTGGAACATTCTCTGTGATGGCAAATCTTCATTATTTAGTATAACTTTTATTGGGGGGGAGGAAGAAAAACTTCAAGGCTAAGTCTGATGAATAAAGGAAATGAATAATCATATTATTATCTAAGATCATTTTGATTTAAAAAAAGGGAGTAGCAATAGCAAGAAATTTTCTTCTATGACTTACAACAATTTTAAAACAATTTTAATTCAATATATATTTCTGCAGTGTCTATAGGCTAAGCACTGTGCTCTTTGTGCACAGTAGCAAAAAAGGAAGCTGCTGATGTGTTTTGAGCCATAGCATTTGAGCAAGAAGCATCATTTGAATAAATATTAAGGTCCCCCAATTGATTCCTTTGAGAGGCATATTACTTAAAGAAGTGTTATATCTTCCAAGCTTCCTCATGGTTGGGCTGGATGCCTCTTTATCGTCTTCCAAAGCTCTATGTGCGTATCTCTTTGATAGCACATTCATATAATATTGTTATCACCACATGTAGGTTTACTTCACAAGAGCATCATTATTTTATTCTTCGCTACCATGCCCGACACAGAGCAGTGGTTAATAATTGCTTGCCCATTAAATAGGTAGGTGGATTAATGAGTGAGTGAGTAAGTGAAGCATAATTGAATTTCTGCTCAAATGGCTCAAAGAAGTCTTTCCCCGTCAGCTCACCTAAATATCTACACACTGCTATCCCTGTCCGTCTCTGTGTTTTTATTTGCTTTACTTTTTTTCCAGAGTATTTATGTGTATCTGAAATTATGTATGTGCTATCTATTTTTTATTGTCTGTCTCCCTCAGTAGAATGTAGCCTTCATGAGAACAATGGCCTTGTCTGGGTTATTCACAGATGCATCCCCCAAGTGTCTACAACAGCTACTGGCAGAATACTTTCTTTTTAAATGAATAGATGCATTTTCAGTTATATGTTGTTATGTAATAAATTACCCCAAAATATAGTGGCTTAAAACAACAACACTTTTATTATATCTCATGCTTGTGAGGGTCAGGAATTAGGGCAAGGGTCAGTTGGGAGATTCTTCTAACAACTGAGGAATCTTCAGTGATATTCATCTTGGAGGTGGGCTAATCTGGAGGATCCAAGACAGATATGCTCACATTTCTGACTCCTTGGCAGAGATGACTAGAAGGCTAGGCTTCGATAGGCCTGACAACCGGAGGGCCTACATCTGACTGTCCAAGATGGAGTTCTTAAGGCAATCAGGTTTCTTCCTCAGTGGTTGACAGCTTCTAAATGAACATTCAAAGAGGTATAGGCAGAAGATTCAAGACTCTCTGTTAATTAGCTTCCCATATCGCACTCTATCTATTCATCAAGCAAGTCACCAAGTCTAGCCTATATTCAAGAGAAGGAGAATTGGACTCCATGTCTCAAAGGGAGGGTTAGCAAAGAATACATGGTCATGCTTTAATCTTCTATGTTGCATGAAAGGAAAGTAATGAATATGTAAAATTGGGTAAGGGTTGAAAACATTGATTGCTAGGTAAGCTAGACATAAGTAGCCAAGATAAAATAAATTACAACCCAGACTTCTTTTCTCTACCCACAGAAAGACCAATTTTTAGCAAACTCCTAGAATATGGGACCTATTAAACACTCTCTATATGTCGGCCACTCAAGTGACTACTTGACACGTATTCTTTGACTTGGTCCTCACAAAAACCACACTATGGTGTCAACTATAGTCACCCCCATCTTAGAGATGAAGAAACTGAGGCACAGATACATCAAGTCATTGTTTAAGATATTAATACACCATCAGTGAGTGGTAGGAACCCAAGTCCAGTACTCTTGCCTGGAAAATCCCATGGACAGAGAAGCCTGGTAGGCTGCAGTCCATGGGGTCGTGAAGAGTCGGACACGACTGAGCGACTTCACTTTCACTTTTCACTTTCATGCATTGGAGAAGGAAATGGCAAGCCACTCCAGTGTTCTTGCCTGGAGAATCCCAGGGATGGGGGAGCCTGGTGGGCTGCCGTCTATGGGGTCGCAGAGAGTCGGACATGACTGAAGCGACTTAACAGCAGCAGCAGCAGGAACCCAAGTAGTTCAACTCCAGAGCCTACATTCTTATCCATTAAGCTATAATGCTCTCAAAGTAGGCATCATAATATACTGCAAGGCTGATATTTCTCCTCAAGAAAGAGGAGGAAGGGCCTATTTAAAGAAAGTGAAAAGAATGTGAGCTTTAGAATCAGCTCTTTGTCATAACCCTGGCCCTTCCTAGTACTAACTGTGCAACTGTGGGCAAGTTATTTCTTTATTACTCATCTGTAAAACTGGGATGATGATATCTAGTTTGTAGGATACAGTGAAGATGAAAGTGAATATTTTAAAGTGCCTAGAATAGAGCCATCACTTACAAAGACTTAAAAAGTTAGTTCCTTTCTCAAATACATAATGAGTGCCCTACTTGTAGGGAAAATCAATCCCATTGTGTGTCACAATTTTTTCAGAAGTTTTCCTGGTATAATTAAATATTTATTCTGAAAGGAAAAAAAAAAAAGATGCTCCAGAAATTTAGACTTATCCCTTGGTGGCTCGGTGGTAAAGAACACATCTGGCAGTGCAGGAGATGCAAGAGACTAAGGTTCGATCCCTGGGTCGGGAAGATCCCCTGGAGGAGGAAATGGTAACCCACTCCAGTACTCTTGCCTGGAGAATCCCATGGACAGAAGAGCCTGGTGGGCTCCAGTGCATGGGGTCACAAAGAGTCGGACACAACTTAGCAACTAAACAACAACAACCTTCACCAGTTCAGTTTCTGCCCTATCTAGTGTAGACGATAGAATCAATCCTATTAAAAGCAAGGTTACCACTGACACAATAGTAATGGCCTGTCAACAACATTGTTCAGTGGTAATAGAAGTAGTTTTAGGAAAGACTTACATCTTAGTTAGAATGAGCTGTAAAATTAAACTGTAAAGAAAAATGCTGTAGATTTAGTTCCTAGTTCCGTGTTCTGCTAAGAATCACGGCAGAGAGATGGTGGTATCAGAATATCAGCATTTCTAACTTTCATAATCGTACTACTATGATTAGCATGAATATTTTATTACTGATAGTATATAGGCATGGTTTTGTAAGAAAACTTTCTTTTCTACAGCTAAAAGCACAAAATTGGTACTTGGCCACTTATAATTGTTATGTATAACAATGTACACTACTATTTTAAGTCTTAAATTAGCTACTTGCCTGACAAATAACAGAGAATATCAATTGCATTTACCATGCTCAAATTCTGTACTCTCTTAAAAGGGAGAAGAAATAAACTCGAGAGCAAACAGGCAGCCCAAGTACATGGAACATAAGGGCACCATTAGACTAGGGAAGAAATAGGACAGCTTGTGGTGATGGAAGGAAAAAGCTTGTAACTATCAGAGGAAGGAGGAGGAAAAAGTAGATACAAGTCAAGTGCAGAATATCTCAGCGTTGAAGTGAAGACAAATATATGACAAATACAAAAGATGGAAACACTCTTGAATTCTAATAATGCTGTATTTACAAGCACCTCACTTGAAGACCAGAATTGTTGCCTGGAATATATTTCATAATTACCTAAATTATAAAACCAGAGTATGAATCTTAGACTAGAAGGATCACTCTAAAGCAACAGGATATGATAATTACAGAAGAGACATGGGCAGGGAAACAAAGTCTGATTATTCCAGTCTTCTTGAAAATATAAAGTTTTTTGTTTTGTTTTGTTTTGTTTATAAAGAAGACCACCAGAAGCACCAGGATTTTGAAGAGAAAGATTTCAGAGAGAACCTTAAGAGAAATGTGGAAGATCGAGGAGACTGCCTAGACTTTGAGAAATCAGTCTTTGAGCAGCAAACTATTGTTGACACAGGAATCGAATGTGATAGGCAAGTGTTAGGTTGGTGCAGAAGTAATTGCGGTTTCTGCATTGTTGAAATTTGCCCTTTGATATTGGAAGGCATTCTATATAAATGTGGTTATCTTATACATCATTTTAATGTGCTTTTCTCACTTTATGTTTTTTGCTGTGACTTATCACTTGTTATTTATTTTATATTTATTTTAGTCTATGAAAATAACGTTAGACAAAAAGTAAATTCGAGTGATTTTCTTATTTGAGTTCAAACTGAGTTGTTGAGTAGTGAAGACAACTTGCAACATCAACAATGCATTTGGCCCAGGAACTGCTAATGAACATACAGAGCAGCGGCGATTCAAGAAGTTTTGCAAAGGAGATGAGAAACTTGAAGATGGGGAGTGCAGTGACTGGCCATCGGAAGTTGACAAGGAAGCTGATCCTCTTACAACTACATGAGAAGTTACCCACGAACTCAACATTGACCATTCTACAATTTGGCATTTGAAGCAAATCAGAAAGGTGAAAACATAGATAAGTGGGTGCCTTGTGAACTGACTGAAACACAAATTTCATTTTGAAGTGTCATCTCCTCTTTTTGTATGCAACAACAATGAACCATTTCTCGATTGGATTGTGATGTGCAGCAAAAAGTGGATTGTATATGACAACCAGCGATGACCAACTCAGTGGCTGGATCAAGAATAAATCAAGAATAAGTTCCAAAGTTCTTCCCAAAGCCAAACTTACACCAAAAAAAGGTCACAGTCACTGTTCAGTGGTGGTCTACTGCTGGTCTGATCCACTACAGCTTTCTGAATCCTGGCAAAATCATTACATCTGAGAATTATACTCAGCAAATTGATGAGATGCACTGAAAACTGCAATGCCTGCAGTCGGCATTGGTCAACAGAATGGGCCCAGTTCTTCTCTACTGCAATGCCCGACTGCACATCACACAACCAAGGCTTCAAAAGTTGAACAAACTGGGCTACAAAGTTTTGCCTCATCCTCTACATTCGCCTGACCTCTCACCAACTGACTAACACTTCAAGCATCTTGACAACTTTTTGCAGGGAAAATGCTTCCACAATCAGCGGGATGCAGAAAATGTTTTCCCAAAATTTCATCTGATCCTGAAGCCCAGATTTTTATGCTATAATAATAAACAAACTTGTTTTTTGTTAGCAAAAATGTGTTGATTGTAATGGTTCCTATTTTGATTAATAAAGATGTGTTTGAGCCTAGTTATAATGATTTGAAATTAACGGTCCGAAACTGTAATTACGTTTGCACCAACCTAATATTAAACAAAGATTTTACAGCCAATGACTTACAAAGGAGACACAAATCTCTGTTAATTGTATAATAAGTGCGTTTCTAAAAGCCACCTATGAATTAGCCAGTGGAGGTCAATTAAAGGGATAATGGTCTACTCTTTGCCTATTAAGTTTTTATTCACCAAATCTGGAAGGCAAACAAGAAAATAAAATCAAAAGAAAGTGGACTCAATGATGCTATTCAAGCCCTATAAAACTCAATCTTTCTTTATAGTCATGGAAAATTTTGTGTGTTACTGCACTGGGGACTTTTGTGATTAGCACACCCATCAAATGAGATATAGTGGAAAAGTGACAGGGGTGGAGGGAAGTATGAAAGACACATACTTATCAATGTCCTGAGTCATCACTGTGGCAAGAATATGAATCAGCTGATTGCCACACATCCTGGTTTTTTATTTTGTTTCATTTTGTTTTCTTTTTTTTAAAGACAAGAAGAGAGATCAAGTATACACAATAGAAAATAGTGAATGACCGTTCAGGTGTGGTATTACAGTGGGCAGTTTTGGAAAGAAAGTGTTATAAAGCCGGCAGTTCCTTGGGTGTTCTTTAACTTGAGCCTCACCCAAAGGAGTGCCTGTTTTCTAATGAAAAATATGTCTCCTATTTACTGAGGAGTCTAAAATTCACACCATCCTTTATCCTTTATCACTTTAGGTTTACCGAAGGAAGGAAGACCCTAGGTCTGTTGGGATGAGGCCAGAGTGGAGCACCAGGAAGGAGTCTGTGCAACAGGAAAACGCTTTGTATTCAATGGAAGACACAGAAAGGGCAGTCTTAACATCTTAGTAATATTGTCCAAAAATTTGGTCCAAAGGGAATGAGTGATATTTTCAGTCCTTTTATCTCACTCACTGAATTGGTCATTTTGGCCTCAATTATTTTTGCCACTTACTAAGTTGTGTTTTGTGTGTTTATTAGGAAGCTTTCTTTTTTTTTTTTAGGAAGCAAATTTTGCCACTTGCTCCTTTCCTGATCGTTCCTTTTTAATCACCATTAATGACTATTGATTTTGACAACTTTCAGCTTCAGATGGAGTAAGTGCCTTAATATGGAGATTAAGTATTAAGTATTAAATTGCTCAGTTGTGTCTGACTCTTTGCGACCCCGTGGACTGTAGCCCACTATGGATTTCCCAGGGAAGAATACTGGAGTGGGTTGCCATTTCATTCTCTGGGGAATCTTCTCAATCCAAGAATCGAACCCAGGTCTCCTGCACTGCAGGCAGACTCTTTACTGTCTGAGCCATCAGGGAAGCCAAAAGATTTGTATCAAATTCAAAACACATTTTTACCTAAATCTGTGGAATTCATTCAGATAGAATGTTTATAGGAACCGTAGGTATATACTACAGAAACTTCTGTATAGATAGAACTTTCAAATATATATGATATCTCTATCTTTCTTCATCTAGATATATAGAGAAAGAAAGAAACAAATGTATATGCTCATTTAAAGCATTAACTTAATATCTTAAGACACTATCTAGACAGTTACTCTTGTATGAATGTGAGAGCTGGGCAATGAAAAAGGCTGAGAGTCAAAAAACTGATGCCCTTCAACTGCGATGCTCAAGAGAACCACAAGAGAATTTCTCAAGAGAAGACTCGAGAGTCCCTTGGATAGCAAGGAGATCAAGCCAGTCAATCCTAAAGGAAATCAACCCTGAATATTCATTAGGAGGACTGATGCTGAAGCTGAAGCTCCAGTACTTTGGCCACCTTATGCGAGAAGCCTACTCATTGGAAAAGACCCTGATGCTGGGAAAGATTGAAAGCAGGAGGAGAGGGGGACAACAAAGGATGAGATGGTTGAATGGTATCGCCAATTCAATGGACATGAGTTTGAGCAAACTTCAGGAGATAGTGAAGGACAGGGAAGCCTGGCATGCTGCAGTCCACAGGGTCGAAAAGAGTCAGGGACGACTGAGTGACTGAAGGACAAGATGAGGAATTATTTACGTGATTATTAGAAAATCACTATGGCCCTACGTAAGTTACTGAAGAAACAGAAGAAAACCTATAGATTTCATCTTTAGAGAAGTTGTTCATTTAAAATGACTCTCTGATAGTTTAACTTTCTAGTAATACAAATGTAAATAGGACTTTCCTTTGAGTAAAAAGGGTTAGAGACAATGAGATTCCAATCCTCTATTTAATGCAAAAGTCCCCAACAGTTAAAAATGCAGATTTTGCTGAAGGGCTTCCCTGTTCCAGAGATGAGGAACTCACTACTTTGTAAGCATAGAATTCCAAACTTAACCTGAGATAAGTTTGAATTCTTCCCCTCCATTGTCCTTCTACCCCTCCAATTCAGTTGATCTCAGAGTCCTTTAGAGTTCAACTCCTTAATATTTTCCACAAACTCCGTGCTCATCACCACTTCCCTGTTTTACACACTCATCGCTACCAATTGCATTACTAAAATAGCCCTAACTTCCCAAGGAGTTGTCTCCACCCCTTGTAACCATTAATTCATGATGCTATCAGAGTAGCTTTTTAAAACATATATCTGATCCTCTGCTGCTTAAAACCATACTTCTTGAATTTATAGTAAAGACTTTGGTCCCAGCCTACCTTATTCTTCCTCTCCAAACTCATTCCTTTATCTAACCTCAGTTCAGTTCATTCCAGTTGCTCAGTCGTGTCTGACTGTTTGCAGCCCCATGGACTGCAGCAAACCAAGCCTCCCTGTCCATCACCAACACCCAGAGTTTACTCAAACTCATGCCCATTGAGTCAGTGATGCCATCCAGCCATCTCATCCTCTGTTCTCCCCTTCTCCTCCCGGCTTCAATCTTTCCCAGTATCAGGGCCTTTTCAAATGAGTCAGTTATTCGCATTAAGTGGTCAAAGTATTGGAGTTTCAGTTTCAGTATCAGTCCTTCCAATGAATACTCCAGACTGATTTCCTTTAGAATGGACTGGGACTTGCAATCCAAGAGGCTCTCAAGAGTCTTCTCCAACACCACAGTGTAAAAGCATCAGTTCTTTGCCACTCAGCTTTCTTTATTGTCCAACTCTCACATCCATACATGACCACTGGAAAAACCATAGCCTTGACTAGACGGACCTTTGTTGGCAAAGTAATGTCTCTGCTTTTTAATATGCTGTCTACGTTAGTCATAGATTTCCTTCCAAGGAGTAAGCGTCTTTTAATTTCATGGCTGCAGTCACCATCTGCAGTGATTTTGAAGCCCACAAAAATAAAGTCTGACACTGTTTCCACTGTTTTCCCACCTATTTGACATGAAGTGGTGGGACCAGATGCCATGATCTTAGTTTTCTGAATGTTGAGCTTTAAGCCAACTTTTTCAGTCTCCTCTTTCACTTTCATCAAGAAGCTCTTTAGTTCTTCTTCACTTTCTGCCATAAGGGTGGTGTCATCTGCATCTCTGAGGTTATTGATATTTCTCCTGGCAATCTTGATTCCAGCTTGTGCATTATCCAGCCCAGAGTTTCTCATTATGTACTCTGCACATAAGCTAAATAAGCAGGGTGACAATTTACAGCATTGATGTACTCCTTTCCCTCTTTGGAACCAGTCTGTTATTCCATGTTGAGTTCTAACTGTTGCTTCCTGACCTGCATATAGGTTTCTCAAGAGGCAGGTCAGGTGGTCTGGTATTCCCATCTCTTTCAGAATTTTCCACAGTTTATTGTGATCCACACAGTCAAAGGCTTTGACATAGTCAATAAAGCAGAAATAGATGTTTTTCTGGAACTCTCTTGCTTTTTCCATGATCCAGCGGATGTTGGCAATTTGATGTCTCGTTCCTCTGCCTTTTCTAAAACCAGATTGAACATCTGGAAGTTCACGGTTCATGTATTGCTGAAGCCTGGCTTGGAGAATTTTGAGCATTACTTTACTAGCATGTGAGATGAGTGCAATTGTGCAGTAGTTTGAGCATTCTTTGGCATTGCCTTTCTTTGGGATTGGAATGAAAACTGACCTTTTGTAGTCCTGTGGCCACTGCTGGGTTTTCCAAATTTGCTGGCATACTGAGTGCTGCACTTTCACAGCATCATCTTTCAGGATTTGAAATAACTCCACTGGAATTCCATCACCTCCACTAGCTTTGTTCATAGTGATACTTTCTAAGGCCCACTTGACTTCACATTCCAGGATGTCTGGCTCTAGGTGAGTGATCACACCATCATGATTATCTGGGTCGTGAAGATCTTTTTGGATAGTTCTTCTGTGTATTCTTGCCACCTCTTCTTAATATCTTCTGCTTCTGTTAGGTCCATACCATTTCTGTCCTTTATCGAGCCCATGAAATGTTGCATGAAATGTTCCCTTGGTATCTCTAATTTTCTTGAAGAGATCTCTAGTGTTTCCCATTCTATTGTTGTCCTCTATTACTTTGCATTGATCCCTGAGGAAGGCTTTCTTATCTCTTCTTGCTATTCTTTGGAACTCTACATTCAGATGCTTATATCTTTCCTTTTCTCCTTTGCTCTTCACTTCTCTTACCCTCAAAGCTATTTGTAAGGCCTCCCCAGACAGCCATTTTGCTTTTTTTGCATTTCTTTTTCTTGGGGATGGTCTTGATCCCTGTCTCCTATACAATATCACAAACCTCCATCCATAGTTCATCAGGCACTCTGTCTATTAGATCTAGTCCCTTAAATCTATTTCTCACTTCCACTGTATAATCATAAGGGATTCGATTAAGGTCATACCTGAATGGTCTAGTGGTTTTCCCTACTTTCTTCAATTTAAGTCTGAATTTGGCAATAAGGAGCTCATGATCTGAGCCACAGTCAGCTCCCAGTCTTGTTTTTGCTGACTGTATAGAGCTTCTCCCTCTTTGGCTGCAAAGAATATAATCAATCTGATTTCGGTGTTGACCATCTGGTGATGTCCACGTGTAGAGTCTTCTCTTGTGTTGTTGGAAGAGGGTTTTGCTATGACCAATGCATGATTTGGGAGAATGGCATTGAAACATGTATACTATCATGTAAGAATCGAATCACCAGTCTATGTCTGATGCAGGATACAGCATGCTTGGGGCTGGTGCATGGGGATGACCCAGAGGGATGTTGTGGGGAGGGAGGTGGGAGGGGGGTTCATGTTTGGGATCGCATGTACACCTGTGGTGGATTCATGTCAATGTATGGCGAAACCAATACAGTATTGCAAAGTAAAATAAAGTAAAAATAAAAATTAAAAAAATAAAAATAAAAAATAAAGGAGACAGGAATGTGCATGAGGCAATTGAAAAAAAAAAAAAAAAGAACTCTATTAGCCTTTGCCCTGCTTCATTCTGTACTCCAAGGCCACATTTGCCTGTTACTTCAGGTGTTTCTTGACTTCATACTTTTGCATTCCAATCACCTACAATGAAAAGGACATCTTTTTTGGGTGGTAGTTCTAGAAGGTCTTGTAGGTCTTCATAGAACCATTCAACATCAGCTTCTTCAGCATTGCTGGTCAGGGCATAGACTTGGATTACCGTGATATTGAATGGTTTGCCTTGGAAACAAACAAAGATCATTCTGTTGCTTTTGAGATTGCATGCAAGTAATGCATTTCAGACTCTTTTGTTGACTATGATGGCTACTCCATTTCTTCTAAGGGATTCTTGCCCACAGTAGTAGATATAATGATCATCTAAGTCAAATTCACCCATTGCAGTCCATTTTAGTTTGCTGATTTCTAGAATGTCAACGTTCACTCTTGCCATCTCCTGTTTGACCACTTCCAATTTGCCTTGGCTCATGGACCTAACATGGAAAAGGCAATGGCACTCCACTTCAGTACTCTTTTGCCTGGAAAATCCCATGGACAGAGCCACCTGTCAGGCTTCAGTCCATGAGGTTGCTAAGAGTCGGACATGACTGAGTGACTGCACTTTCACATTTCACTTTCATGCATTGGAGAAGGAAATGGCAACCCACTCCAGTGTTCTTGCCTGGAGAATCCCAGGGATGGGGGAGCCTGGTGGGCTGCCGTCTATGTGGTTGCACAAAGTCGGACACGACTGAAGTGACTTAGCAGCAGCAGCAGGGACGTAACATTCCAGGTTCCTATGCAATATTGCTCTTTACAGCATCAGACCTTGCTTCCATACCAGTCACATCCCCAGCTGGGTGTTTTTGCTTTGGCTCTGTCTTTTCATTCTTTCTGGAGTTATTTCTCCACTGATCTCCAGTAACATATTGGGCACCTACCATCCTGGGGAGTTCATCTTTCAGTGTCCTAGATTTCTGCCTTTTCGTACTGATGATAGGGTTCCCAAGGCAAGTATACTGAAGTGGTTTGCCATTCCCTTCTCCGGTGGACCATATTTTGTCAGAACTCTCCACCATGACCTGTCTGTCTTGGGTGGCCCTACACGGCATGGCTCATAGTTTCACTGAGTTAGACAAGGCTGTGCTCCATGTGATTAGATTGGTTAGTTTTCTGTGATTGTGGTTTTCAGTCTGTCTGCTCTCTGATGGAGAAGGAGAAGAGGCTTATGTAAGCTTCCAGATGGGAGAGACTGACTGAGGGGGAAACTGGGTCTAGTTCTGATAGGCGGGGCATGCTCAGTAAATCATTAATCCAATTTTCTGTTGATGGGTGGAGCTGTGCTCCCTTCCTGGTATTTGAAGTGAAGTCGCTCAGTGTCAGACTTTATTTTTGGGGGCTCCAAAATCACTGCAGATGGTGACTGCAGCCATGAAATTAAAAGACGCTTACTCCTTGGAAGAAAAGTTATGACCAACTTAGATAGCATATTCAAAAGCAGAGACATTACTTTGCCAACAAAGGTCCGTCTAGTCAAGGCTATGATTTTTCCATTGGTCATGTACGGATGTGAGAGTTGGACTGTGAAGAAATCTGAGTGCCAAAGAATTGATGCTTTTGAACTGTGGTGTTGGAGAAGACTCTTGAGAGTCCCTTGGACTGCAAGGAAATCCAACCAGTCCATTATGAAGGAGATCAGTCCTGGGATTTCTTTGGAAGGAATGATGCTGAAGCTGAAACTCCAGTACTTTGGCCACCTCATGCAAAGAGTTGATTCATTGGAAAAGACTCTGATGCTGGGAGGGATTGGGGGCAGGAGGAAAGGGGGACGACAGAGGATGAGATGGCTGGATGGCATCACGGACTCGATGGATGTGAGTCTGAGTGAACTCTGGGAGTTGGTGATGGACAGCAAGGCCTGGCGTGCTGTGATTCATGGGTTCACAAAGAGTCAGACACGACTGAGCGACTGAACTGAACTGAAGTGGCTCAACCGTGTCCGACTCTTTGCGACCCCATGGACTGTAGCGTACAAGGCTCCTCTGTCCATGGAATTTTCCAGGCAAGAGTACTGGAGTGGGTTGCCATTTCCTTCTCCAAGGGATCTTCCCCGCCCAGGGAATGAACACGGGTCTTCAGCATTGCAGGCAGACACTTTACCGTCTGAACCACCAGGGAAGCCAAAACAAAACAAAAAAATGCCTACAGCACTGGCCATTCCCAGGTGGTCTCCCATCCAAGTACTAACAGGCCCGACCTGGCTTAGCTCCCGAGATCACACGAGATTGGGAGCGTTTAGGGTGGTATGGCTGTGGACTCCTGCTATTTACCTGGGGCCAAACTATGGCAGAGGTAATGAAGATAATGGCGACCTCCTTCAAAAAGTCCCATGCATGTACTGCTACACTCAGTGCCCCAACCCTGCAGCAGGCCACCACCGACCCATGCCTCCGCTGGAGACTCCTGGACACTCACAGGGAAGTGAATGTCTCTGTCTAACCTCAGTTACATCCTGTACTCCAGCATTGTGAATAACCTAATAATTTGCAAAAAGCTAGCATTTCCTCATGCTTCCCTATCTTTCTATGTGTGATTCCTTCTATCTGAAATGTCTCCTCAACCTTCTTATGGCCAAGCTAATTTTTCAAAAATTCAGCTTTGATATCATGTCCCCTGTGAAGCTGTCACAATCTACAGGCATACCTTGCACTCCTCCCACTGAATTAGAATTGTTTTTCTTCTTTGGTTTTCCCACTTGATTGTGAGCCTTGTATCTCATCTCCTATGGTACCTATATTACTATTTTTTTCAGTTGTTAAGTCGTGTTCAATTGTTTGTGACCCAATGGACTGCAGCTTGCCAGGCTCCTCGGTTCTTCACTATCTCCTGGAGTTTGTTCCAGTTCATCTGCATTGAGTCTGTGATACTATCTAGCTATCTCATCCTGTGCCTCCCCCTGCTCCTTTCGCTTTCCGTCTTTCCCAGCATGGGCGTCTTTTCCATGGGCGTCTTTTCCATGGGCGTCTTTTCAATAGTACTAGAGTTGGCTCTAGTGCTATTAGAGGAGCTGAACTATAGCTAAGTACTCAGTTTTGAGTGAACGTGAGAAATTGTTTCTGTTAAGCCAAAAATTATTTGAAGACAGCTATTATGATATTAAAAAGCAGAGATATTACTTTGCCAACAAAGGTCCATCTAGTCAAGGCTATGGTTTTTTCCAGTGGCCATGTATGGATGTGAGAGTTGGACAATAAAGAAAGCTGAGCATCAAAGAACTGATGCTTTTGGACTGTGGTGTTGGAGAAGACTCTTGAGAGTTCCTTGGACTGCAAGGAGGTCCAACCAGTCCATTCTGAAGGAGACCAGTCCTGGGTGTTCATTGGAAGGACTGATACTGAGGCTGAAACTCCAGTACTCTGGCCACCTCATGCGAAGAGTTGACTCATTAGAAAAGATCCTGATGCTAGGAGGGATTGGGGGCAGGAGGAGAAGGGGACGACAGAGGATGAGATGGTTGGATGGCATCTCTGACTCGATGCACATGAGTTTGGGGGAACTCTGGGAATGGGTGATGGACAGAGAGGCCTGGCATGCTGCGATTCATGGGGTCTCAAAGAGTCAGACACGACTGAGTGACTGAACTGAACTGAACTGATTATGACTAACGGGCTTCCCAGGTTGCATTAATGGTAAAGAACCCACCTGCCAATGAGGATACATAGGAGACTTGGGTTGGATCCCTTGGGCACTGAAACCCCTCCAGTATTCTTGCCTGGAGAATTCATGGACAGGGGACCTTGGCCGGCTACAGTCCTTAGGGTTGCAAAGAGTCCGACATGACTGAAGCAACTTAGCATGCATGCACATGTCTTAGCTTAAAAAGTTAAGACTGCTGAAAACTCAACAAAGCTAATAATTAGCTCTGAAAAACCAATCCTTACAAAAGTCTTTCACTCCTACTTAAAATTATTTAGGAAGGTGTTTGCAAGATCTAGCTGCCGTTGCTGCTGCTAAGACGCTTCAGTCGTGTCTGACTCTGTGCGACCCCATAGACGGCAGCCCACCAGGCACCCCTGCCCCTGGGATTCTCCAGGCAAGAACCCAGGAGTGGGTTGCCATGTCCTTCTGCAATGCATGAACGTGAAAAGTGAAAGTGAAGTCACTCAGTCGTGTCCAACTCTTAGCGACCCCACGGACTGCAGCTCACCAGACCCCTCCATCCATGGGATTTTCCAGGCAAGAGTACTGGAGTGGGGTGCCATTGCCTTCTCCTAAGGGTTGCTATGCCACCCCCCCAACGGATCTTCCCCACCCAGGGACTGAACTGGAGTCTCTTATCAGCAGGCGAGTTCTTTGCCACTAGTGGCACCTGGGAGAATGGCGCCGCCTTCTACGTGGAAGAGTAAGTCTGTATGGAACAATGAGAAGAGATACGTGCACCTACTTTTCAAAAAAAGGTCAACCTGTTAACAAAATTACTGTCAAACTTTCTGCGCCTTCCCAGTTTGAAAGTAGATATGGCACATGGATACCTGTGATATTATTTTTCTATACTTAACTGTATTTTTTAAATTTTCAAAATGAAAACTAAAAATAACGTTGAAAAGCTATGCAGAAACTTTCTTTTGCCTTGCCCCACTTGCTTGACTTAAACCCTTACCCATCTATTAAAGTTGTAAATAAGAGTATGTACTGTATGCGAGGTTTATTTGTTTGTCAATATGAAGTGTCTACTGAGGCTTCTATTGGTTTTTTTCAGAATGGTTTTTACCTCTTCCAATGTAAGTACTAAAACTATTTAACTCTGCAAAAGCTATTGTCCCTTTTTTTCGTTTTTACAGCACTGGAAGAAATGGAGGATGAGTGCCGCTCTCTCCATTTCAGAGATGAGTGGATGCAGCTGTAAATGCATCCCTGTCTGGCTCTGTGTCTTTCTGAATCACTACATCACGGTCCCTGAAATGGTAACACTTTACGGCCTACAAAAATTTCATCATTAACTGCCTTCATATCTTCTATCCTTACTGCCCATGTGTCATGCTCGGTTGTTTTGATGTGTCCAACTCTTTGAGGCCCCATGGGCCGGCTCATGGAATTTTCCAAGCACAAATACTGGCATGGGTTGTCATTTCCTCCTCCAGGGAATTTTCCTGACCAGGGATCAATCCCCGCATCTCCTGCATCTCCTGCATCAGCGGGCAGATTCTTTACCTCGTGAGTCACCTGGGAAGCCCTACGGCCCATGTGTAATATCTTAAATAACTACAGCTTTCAGAATTTATTGATAGAGTATAATTTTTGTTTACTATTTAGACTTCTAGAGATAAACTTTAAAGCCCAGTTACTAAGATTAATTAGGAGGGAAAGTATTATACTTCACAATAATTTAAATTACTTTTGACTTACTTCTTCCAATTACTGATTTATGCTAAGTTCAGAATTGTGACATATTTTGGATATATATCTAACTGTTAGATTATAGTGTATTTGTGGTTATCAATATGTCTTTTAGAATCTTAGAAACAATCATATAGAATATAAATTTATTCTTGAACATGCCCTCAAAGTATCTAAATCACTAGTTTTGGATTTTAGTGTCAGGAGGCAATAGCCTGATTGTTTTGGTTAGAAATTCATTGCATGGTTTTTGCATCTATATGGAGGATCTGATAGGCTCCATCTATAATAAGCGGCTTATTCAGTATGTTAATTTTTTAAATGCTGCTCAAAAAAAGAGGCTGCCTTCTTCTGATAAACCCCAGACTTTAATAACATGTCCTCTGAATTAATTCTATAAATGCAGTACTAAAGTTCAGCACAGCGATCTAGGCTGTTTAATTAGCTCACAGCTGCACTGCTGGGATAGCATTTCTTGTTGAGGAGTTAGCTTGATTTTCATTTGGGCTCTGGTTCATAGTTCAGTGGTCATTTTAAGCATTCTTAAACAATTGCTTGTATTTGCTTTTAAGGAAGACCATATACTCTCTTGCTTAATCATTACTCAGAAACACTTACTAGTAATCTTGTCATGATTACTTTATAGCTGTTGATTTGGCCTTAATATATTAAATGGTGGCAATCTTCTAGACATAGAAGGAGCCTGTGGGATCAAAAAATTATCTGAGTTACTAGTTTAATTACTATGTAAGTCGCACAGAGCCGAAATCTCAAGTGCTTTACTATTTCAAAATTCATTAAGCTTTTAAAATCTCCTTTTTAATGATGAATATTTGTTGTTCAGTCCCTCGATCGTGTCTAACTCTTTGTGACCCTATGGACTACTGCACAACAGGCTTCCCTGTCCTTCACCAACTCCCAGAGCTTGCTCAAACTCATGTCCATTGAGTTGGCGATGTCATCCAACCATCTTGTCCTCTGTCATCCCCTTCTCCTCCCACCTTCAATCTTTCCCAGAATCAGGGTCTTTTCTAAGAGTCAACTCTTCACATCAGGTGGCCAAAGTATTGAACCTTCAACTTCAGCATCAGTCCTTCCAATGAATATTCAGGGTTGATTTCCTTAAGGATTGACTGGTTGGATTTCCTTTCAGTCCAAAAGACTCTCAAGACTCTTCTCCAACACCACAGTTTGAGAGCATTAGTTCTCCAGTGCTCAGCCTTCTTTATGGTCCAACTCTTACATCCATACATGACTACTGGTGGTGAAGAATATAGATTATAAAATTTTAATTCAGTCCCTTTTAAGCTGTATTCAATTTGACTATATTTTCTACATTTTCCAGTCAATTGTATTATTTGCATATATACTACAAAATATGAAGACAATATAAAATGTGGCAGTTAAATGGGAGTTGAATATAAACACATATTCATTTAATGGCTACTAGAAAAAACTACATGATTTAATTTTATACTTACAGCCACACCAGAAGACTGTCTCCGTTTACACAGGGAGAACCAAAGAATCAGAATAGTTAAGGCACTTGTTCAAAGTCACATAACTGGCAAATTTCAGAACTGGGATTTGCATCCAGGCCTGATTTCCATCAAAGCTCAAGCTGTTTCTAAATGTCATTTTGCCTCCTCCTCAAACCCAAGTTTAAGATTCATCTTTCACATAATATTCAGTTTAATTCTCTTGGCATGAGTTTACACAATATGTACTATACTGTCACATATTTAGGTATTTCTTTGGAATTATTTTTATTGTTACTTTATGACTTGTTGAGGCTACTGGATGTACATATTCCCTGGGTCCACACCCTCTACGTTCTCCTTCCTTTTATGCCTCCCAGCGAGAACCACTTTGGACAAGTGATACAATCTTTTACACTGGTTTTATCAGGGTATGATTACAGAGATCTTTAGTTAGAATAGGACTACCTCAATGAAGACCTCAATGAAGAAGGCTGAGAGCCCAAGAACTGATGCTTTCGAATTGTGGTGCTGGAGAAGGCTCTTGAGAGGCCCTTGGACAGCAAGGAGATCCAACCAGTCAATCCTAAAGGAAATCAACCTTGAATCTTCATTGGAAGGACTGAGGCTGAAGCTGAAGCTCCAATATTTTGGCCACCTAATGCAAAGAGCCGACTCATTGGAAAAGACCCTGGTACTGGGAAAAATTGACAGGAGGAGAAGGGGTGTCAGAGAATGAGATGATTGGATGGCATCACCAACTTAATGGACATCAGTTTGAGCAAAGTCTGGGAGATAGTGAAGGAAAGGGAAGCCTAGCATGCTACAGTCCATGGTGTCACAAAGAGTCAGACATGACTCAGTGACAGAACAACCTCAAAAAACGTTCCCAGGAATACAGAAGGCCATGTACACATGCTTTATCAGTAGGATAATGATAGTTCAAAGAGAATTTAACACCCCAAACCAGAATGATAAAATTTTCATCCTTGTTGTTAGATTGTTTAGTGTTGAAGTATTGTTGTAGTCCTATAAATGAGGCACTATTACTTGGGGAAATAATTTTGCTGTGATAAACTCTTTATTCAATGGTAAAGTGGTTTCATATAGCTTACACAGAAACAAGGAATGTAATAAATATTTTAAAATTTAAATATAAAAAGTTAGGTGAATTATATAAGAAATGAAATGCCAGTGGCCAGACATATAACTCAATTCAGGGACTGTGTGTGATGGTAGCAGAACATTAAAAGGGGGCTAGAGTTTGGAACTGGGAAAGCCAGAGAGGCAGACGAAGTGAAAATCTTGACAAGACAAGGTAATCAGCCATCAGAGCATTTTTTCAAGAAACAGGCCTAAGTAAAATTCAAGATGAACCAGGGAGGTCAGAAACTAAGCAATAAGTAAGCAGAAGTGAGTATAAATAGATGTGAGAAGTAAGTCTACTCACTGGGTCAGAAACTGGAGAGGCAAGCAGAAGATCATGAGGACACGGTCACTGGAGTTTAAAGAGCTACTGAAACGAGTATTTACCAGCGCGGTTACTGGCAGAGTGTGAGAACCTGGAAGCCATAGATTCCAAAAGAGAAACGCAAAGCAAAGAGTCAGATCTTGGACTCCTAGGGGCTTCCCTGGTGGCTTAGATTGTAAAGAATCTGCCTGCAGTGCGGGAGACCTGAGTTCTTTCCCTGCATTGGGAAGATCCCCTGGAGAAGGAAAGGGCAACTCACACCAGTATTCTTGCCTTGAGAATTCCACAGACAGAGGAGCCTGGCAGGCTACAGTCCATGGGGTCAAAAGAGTCGGACACAGTTGAGGTGACTAACACTTTCACTCACTGGACTTCCAGCCTGCAGAATTGTAAGAAAGTAAACTTAAGTACCTTAAGTCATCCATCCAGTATGTGGTGTGTTATTATGGCAGCCCTGGCTGACTAATACAGTCCAATTATCAGGGCTCATGACCATCCCTACTGAGAAGAACTGCACCAGAGTCCCTTGAACTCTTAACAACTGTAACCACAATGGGAAACCCCAGCTCTGAGTCACCAGAGAATATTGTGCAAACCTATATTGCTATAAAATTGTATGCTAAATTTGCCTGGGCCTTGGTTAACATTTTATCCTTTGCTCACCCTTCAGTTTCTATCATCAGCCCATTCCAGTACTTCCTTAACCTTATTCAGTTCTGGCTTATGACCATAAACACCTAAGATTGTATAATGAATATTAAGGTGGCATTTGTGTCCCTGTGTCACCCCTCCTCTAAACTTCAAGTTTTACTTTTCTCACACTCTTTTCTTCTTGCCTTTTTCTTCTACATCAGAGAAAGAGATGCTCCTTTTTCTTTCCAAAGTGACTCCCCTGTCTTAGAACCTATCTTATTCTGATCGGCACACTCCCCAGCATTATCAGCTTTCCTCACCATCAAAACCACATATGTCAACAAATTGACTTTCTGACCTGGTTTTTGATGATTGGTAAATTGGCTTTTTTTTTTTTTTCAACATAGGTCACCCTTGAACACATGGGTTTGGGTTCACTGACACGTGGATTTTTTTTGTTGTTGTTGTTACATATGTACTATAGTACTGCTCCATTTGCAGTTGATTGAATCTGAGGATTCAGAACCTCTGGCACAGAAGGAAGGCTGACTCTAAAGTTATAGGCAGATTTTCAACTTCTGAGAGTGTGGGTGCCCCTTAACAGCTGTGTTGTTCAAGGTTCAACTTTATTTCTACCTGGAAGAAAAAGAAAAAAAAAAAAAAGACCCTGAAAGGAGTTCCCTTAGGTCACCAGAATAAAAGAACAAGGCAGTGAATAAACATTTAGAATTCATCATTGGAGAGGCGATAGTTCATTTGTTTATTCATTTCAAACTAATTTTATTTTAATCACCTATTATGTGCCAGATCTTATTAAGCCTGGCGTGTAATAAATGCTTAATAAAAGTTTCTTTGTATAAAAAGATAGATTAATTACTGTGTCAATGCTGCTGCTGCTGCTACTGCTAAGTCGCTTCAGTCGTGTCCGACTCTGTGCGACTCCATAGATGGCTCCCCCATCCCTGGGATTCTCCAGGCAAGAACACTGGAGTGGGGTGTCATTTCCTTCTCCAATGCAAGAAAGTGAAAAGTGAAAGTGAAGTCGCTCAGTCGTGTCCGACTCTTTGCGACCCCATGGACTGCAGCCTACCAGGCTACTCCACCCATGGAATTTACCAGGCAAGAGTACTGGAGTGGGGTGCCATCGCCTTCTCCCGATGTCAGTGCTAATGCCTCCTAAGT
This sequence comes from Capricornis sumatraensis, assembly GCF_032405125.1. Lineage (NCBI taxonomy): Eukaryota > Metazoa > Chordata > Mammalia > Artiodactyla > Bovidae > Capricornis > Capricornis sumatraensis. Next base: position 64,331,632 of record NC_091072.1, on the reverse strand, counting down.
AGGTATCTTCTATGTTTTTCTTCCTTAGTATGCTGGGAGGATAACTGTCAAGATCAACAAATGATTAATAAATAAATTAATGATTAACATTATCCTTACCCTCAAGGGTCTGAAGTCATGCAAATAGATAAATTTTATGAAAGTTAGGATAGAAATGCTTAAGTATAAGAACTCACTGTTGGAAACAGGGAAAGACAAAGAAGAACTAATGAGAAACACAATAAGAGAATGTCACGACGAAGAGGGGAAACAGAGACTGTGAGGGCACCAGAGTCACCTAACTGCTACTGCTAAGTCCCTTCAGTCGTGTCCGACTCTTCGCAACCCCATGGACGGCAGCCCACCAGGCTCCTCCATCCATGGGATTCTCCAGGCAAGAGTACTGGAGTGGGGTGCCATTGCCTTCTCGGAGTCACCTAAAGGAACTGCCGAAAGTGTAGATGCTGTAGTTCCACTCCAAACAGTCTGAATCAGAAGCTCTGCCACGCTGGCTCCAGGAACCTGCACTGCGAAGTTCACACAGGTGATTCTGCCCCACATTCTGATATCTTGAGAAATAAAGGAGTTTCAAAGGAAAGGTAGGCAATAAAGAAAAATTATATAAAACCACTGTGGTGCTGGAGAAGACTCTTGAGAGTCCCTTGGACAGCAAGGAGGTCCAACCAGTCAATCCTAAAGGGATTCAACCCTGAATATTCATTGGAAAGACTGATTCTGAAGCTCCAATACTTTGGCCACCTGATGGGAAGAGATGACTCATTGCAAAAGACTCTAATGATGGGAATGATTGAGGGCAAGAGGAGAAGGGGGCGGCAGAGGATGAGATGGTTGGATGGCATCACCGACTCAATGGATGTGAGTTTAAGTAAACTCCAGAAGATAGTAAAGGACAAGGAAGACTGGTGTGCTGCAGTTTACGGGGGTCACAAAGAATCAGACACAACTTAGTGACTGAACAACAACAATAACAACATAAACACTAAATCTGAAAAATGTAAAATGTACCACAGATGTGAGAAAATCCTTCTGATTTTCCTATTTTTAGCATAAAAACATACTGAAGTAAACACAGATCAGGGAGGGTGGAGCAGAAAGCTGAGTGTGGATCCTTGATGTCTGTGTTCAACAGCTAAATCAATCATATTATCACCTACCCCTGAACTTTTAATGTGAGAATAAGTCCCTACTTACTAATGAAATAAAAATATACTTTCTTGTTTATAGCACATTCACTTTCTAATAAGTGATAAAGACTATATGCTTACTAATAATGACAACATTTATTGAGCATTTAGTACACACCAAATATTCCAAGAGCTGTACATAAACAACTCACCAAACATCACAACAAGCCTAGATGCACTGTAACTCACCATTACTAATAGAAAAATAAATGAGTTACTCAAGGAAGTGAAATATAACAAAGGCAGAAATCTGTTTCATGAAGTGTTAGTCGCTCAGTTGTGTCCAACTCTTTGTTACCCATGGACTGTAGCCCACCAGGCCCCTCTGTCCATGAAATTCTCCAGGCAAGAATTACTGGAGTGGGTTGCCATTTACTTCTCCAGGGGATCTTGCCAACCCAGAGATTGAACCTGGGTCTCCTGTATTGCAGGCAGATTCTTTACTACCTGAGCCAGCAGGGATGCCCATAAATACTACAAGGATAGGAAAATGGACATGGTAAACCTGTTTATTCTCAGTACATTTCCTGGCATTTCTATTGCCCATCTTATTTTGCATTAATTTGAATCTCCTAGACATTTTGTGGCACAAATCAGGTCCAAATCCTCCTGTAGGAAGTCTTCCTCACCAACATTTAAGTAAGAGCTCCTCCCTCTTTTTTTTTTTTTTGATTCTCTGGAATTTAGATTTAGTGCCATAACCCATGACCTAGATATTACATATGGGGTAGGAAAAAAAAAAAAGCCTTATACCTTGAAGAGTACAGGACATTAAATAATTCCATCAAATTTTGACATCTGACTGCTCACATTTTTCATCTATAAAAATTTTCCATTCTGTGACTTGAAAATTCTTATTCTAGGGTTACCTGTAATCATTCATCATTTAATTCAGAACTAATAGATAACAGTTCTCCGTTGTTTTCGGCTAAGTAATGTTTCTCTTCATATCTGTCACTGGTGATCCAGGTTAGTGGAAATTTGAGAACACACACTTTCTGTGAAGCATTGAATATTTTTCCTCTCCTACCTCCGTACACCTGTCAGCTTTCTTTAACAGTCTGAAGTGATTAGAAGTGACACATTCGCATATGTATAAATGTGTATTTTGGGAAATGATATGGTTTTAAAATATGCTGCTGTTGGTATGTCTCTGTTTTGTCCCCTTGCTAGGTGCATGTGACAGAATTTTTGAGGGAATAAAGAGTCAAATGCTTCCATTTACACTTAATTACATTGAGGGTTTTAGAAAGCTCTCTCCATGAGTTATACAAGATTAGTTCATATTGAATTGGTCAACTTATCAGAAAAGATGTCAATAGTTTGGATTTATGCCACTAAATGGAACATTTGGAAAAGACTCTGATGCTGGGAAAGATTGAAAGCAGAAGAGGGCAACACAAGATGAGATGGTTGGATGGCATCACCAATTCAGTGAACATGAACTTGGGCAAACTGTGGGAGATGGTGAGGGACACAGAAGTCTGGCGTGCTGCAATCCATGGGGTCACCAAGAGTCAGACACAACTTGGCGACTGAACAACAAAATGGAACATACTTTTAACAGTTTGCAAAATACATCATTTTGAATACACAGTCTGTCTTCAAACAATGTTAACATTTCAAATGGTAACTTGCCATAGGATTTAAATATCTTTATATACTGTTTTCATTGTAACCAAAAAAGATATTTAAATTGTATTCAGATAATTTTGCAAAATTAAGTATTTCAACAATAAATTGCATCGTTATTTTGTTCTTATGCAGTGATATATCTCCGGATCAATTAAACCCATAAAATAAGTGAAGTATAAGATTAAAAGGATATGATTATATCAAACACAGTGGCATCTTGTAAGTAGCTTCATTTTTTTACATAAATGCTAATTAAGCAAACCAAAACTCTTGACTTTTAACAATGAAAAATATGCCATTAAGAAGGTTTCATTGCTAAACTTTTGGGAAAAAAAGATGAATTTCCCAATTTAATGTGTACAATTATTTATATATTGCTTTCTACTTGAAATTATAAAAACCAAATGACACAGTATAATCATCTTAATTATGGCATTAAACATATACTATTGCATGTAACTCACATGTCATTAAAATGCATATAAATATGTTCTAGGATAAGGAAATCCTATGGACAGAGGAGCCTGACAGGCTGCAGCCCATGGGGTCACAAGAGTCAGACAGGACTTAGCGGCTAAGCCACCAGCCATATATGTATATGAGCCCCATACATGAAAACTCTATTGAAATCATGTTTTAAAGTGAAGATGTTGAGTAACTTTTCACAACCACAACACTTATCAGCATATATTTTATTATCTGGGACTGCAACAAACCCACAAAGTGAACAGATCCTAGTTTAATCTATTTCCCATTTTGCTAGTGCACTATAGTAATGAATCATATATTACTTTAATGTCAAATTCTTGATTAAAGTAGAATACATAATTCAATTTTCTATTGGAGGAAAAGTTGGACAAAAGCCAGTGATTCTTAAATGTCTCTAAGCCGTTTAGAAAAGTTAATCTGTTCTTCTGTTAAGAAGTTTAGAAATAGTGTCAGGAATGGCTGTTGTACCCACCACCAATTTCTTAACAGTGATTAAAGACAGAGAGGAAAAAAAAAAAAAGTATCATCATGCCCAGTGCTTATTTTGCATGTCTAGGGCACAGCTCAAAATGTTGGCACTGTTTGACCTGGAAAGATACGTAAATTGATAAAATTTTTTCAACAAGGTTAACTTGGTGTGTTTTTTTTTTTAACTTTTCACATATTTAGTTTTTAATCCTTCAAAAATATTTTAAACACTATCAGAGTGAACAAACAAAATAAAATAAAGTCCTTCGTATCACCTATTTGTTTTTCAGGAAGACGTTACAGACATTACTTTTTCCAGCCCTGGAGTGAGTAGAAAGGAGTCTCTGATGAACTTATCTTTCTGCTCTAAGTGGCATTGAAAATAACATTGACATAGTCTCTAAAGCAGCGGCGACAGGTCAGAGGTGATGAGAGGAAGATGGAGCAGGATGTCTTAGGTAAGGTACAAGTGTTTACACGTGTGTATGTGTTGTGTAGGAAAGAAAAACCGTTTTATTCTTAAAGATGTCACTACGGTGGTTTTTTACTAACTTGCAAAATCTCTTGAAGGTTGGCGAAAAACATGTTACCTTTCAGCATCTCAATTATCGAGTTACCCCGTGTATCACCCCTCGCCCCCACGCCCCCCGCAAAGAAGAGTGCTGGGTCGAGATGCCACAAGTGAATTAAAAGAGCCAACAGCTTGGCATAGGTAGAAAAAGCAAACGCCAAACAAAAACGCGGGGATTCTGAGCGCAGACCATCACGGGCCTCTGTGCACCCGCCAAACAACTGGGTTAACCCTTTGGGCGCTGCAGCGGGGATCCCCGGAGTCTACGGGCCTGACCTGCAGGATCAGAGATGGGGAGCCCCGAGCCTGTGCGGGGTATGGGCTATCGTTCCACAAGAAGGGGACCGAGTTGGGTGGCACTTTTGTCGTCCGGCGCGTGAGTCACGGCCCAAGACAGGCACTGAGTCCAGTACTGAGTGGAGCAGAGACGCGGCGGAGGAAGCCGCTCTAATGTCCGCGGACGCGGGGGTCAACGTTAACCTGTCCTGGCATGGAGGGCTCACCCTAGCTCACCCGCCAGCCCGCCTGGCTCCCGGGCTCGGAGAGGCGCAGGCCCTGGGGTGGCCCCAAGGTGAAGGGTGATCAAGTCTGCCTGCGGCAGTCATCGCTTTCCAGCCTCCACAGTCGCGGGAGCCGCCTGGAGCCGCGCTGAAACAGCGGCTGTGACTGACGGAGTCACCGCCCCCCGCGTCCAAGCCACCCCCTCTTCCCCCCACTGTCCCCCCTGCCCCCCTCGCCCTGATACGTCATGGAAACACGGACGTCAGAGCCTCTCAGCCAATCGCTGACAGCGACTGGAGGAAAGGGGCGAGCAGGAGGGGGCGGGGGCAGCGGCCGGTCGGGGCGCTCAGCGGAGGAAGAGAGGGAGAGGCGCGCTAAGACGCGAGTCCCCCGCCCTTCACTCCGGCCACCCTTTCCCCGCCGCGCGGCAAGTTCTAATCGTTGGGCGCGTGCTCGCCAGCCGGGAGCGCGCTCGCCGGGTCCTCCCCTTAAACGCCCTCTCCGCGACGCTCGACTCCCAGTCTCCGTCCGAGTCGCGCTTCCTCCCGCGCGCGCGCGCGCGCGCCTGCCCGCCCCCAGGCTCCCCGCGGGCCGCGTCACGTGACCGCGCCTAGCCAAGGCGGCAGCGGTGGCGGCTCGAGCTTCGGCGGCGGCGGCGGCAGTGGCAGCGGCAGCAGCTGCGCCGCCAGCGTGGAGCGGGAGGCAAGAGGGTGTGGAGAGAAGGGAGCGCCAGACCGGAACGGGTGAGCGTCCTCCTCCCCTTGCCTCCCCCGGCAATCCTGCGGGCCACCGGGTGCAAACGGGGCCCCTGCCTGAAGCTTCGCGCAGCCCCCCTCGTGCTCGGTGGTGTGCTCTCCGGGGGCTGCGGGTCCCTCCCCGAGGGGGTCGGGCTGCGCTGTTCAACGAGGGGGCTGTACCCCCGCCCGCCGCTGCCTTTGCGGACGGCGGCGTGAGGCCGGCGGAGCTGCCCGTGCTGAGCGCGGCGCGCCCTATGTGCGGCTCTGCGGAGCCCGGGAGGCGGGTCCTGCGGGGACGCGGGCGGCCACTCGGCGGCTGCCGGGCTCTGGGCGGGGGCCGGCCCGGGCGCCGCCTCCTCCTCCGCCGCTGCCGCCTCCTCGCAGTGCAGCGTGAGTAGGGAGCCCAGGCTGGTGGACGCCGAGCCTCTCGGCTGCGCGGTCACCTCATCCTCGAGGTGCAGCCGATCCTCCGCGTGGCGCCCCAAGTCCTCCGAGCCGCCTGCGGATTAGCCGAGGACCGAGCCCTCGATCTCGTGCTTCCCGCAGCTCCCACCGCTCTCTCCCCCGACCCTCCTGCAGCCTCCTCTTTCTTTCCCCTTCGGAAAATGGTTCCTGCTGCCGGGCGAGGTGAGTCGCGGCCGCCGCCCGCCAGCGGCGGGGGCGGCTGGGCAGGTCACCTGCGGGGGAGGCCGGGCGGAACGCGGAGGTCCGGGCGTCGCGGCGGGGATTCTGACCGCTGGGTTCTCCGCGGACAGCGGCGATTCGGGAGAAGTTGGCGGGGGCGGTCCGCGGGGCCCCTCGCAGGTGGTCTCCCCTCTGCGCCCGCCCTGGCAGATCGTAAAGGTGAGCGGGTTCCTCGGCGTGCGCCTCAGCGCCGTGTCCGACCGGGTGTCCCCGCCTAGGGCTCGAGGGACGGGGCTCGGTGGGACTTCGCGTCTATACCCGCAGCTTTTTATGGCTTCTCTGAGCCGCCTCGGCCGCGCCGTAGCCCATCCTGCGGCCGGCCGCCCCCGCCCCGGCGCCTGGTGACCTTGAGGGCAGCGGTGCCCGGCACTCTTTCCCTGCGCCCCGGGAGGGTCACCCCTCTAATCCCTGGCTTCGGCCCCACTGGCGCTCCGCGGGCGGAGAGCGGACCCCCGACTAGGGCTAGCTAATTGATATGTGTCACACTGGACGATGATTCCCCGGGAGTTGGAGAACCGCCTCGCCTTTCTCCCGGCGTCTCCAGTCTGGCCCCCCAGGATGTTCATGGTTGCTTCCGTCCGATTTGCGTTCTTAGACTTAGTTTAAAAGAAAGAAAAAAAATCTTGTGTCCTCTATTCTTTTTTTGGAAGGGTCAATAGGAACCGCATTCGCGGGGGGGGGGGGGTGTGGGGGGGTGGGCTCCCTCGATTCCATCCTGTAGGCGAATCCTCTGGCTAGGCTAGTTAGCGACCCCTGGTTCTGCGCCGCGGTCCCTGGCCAGGTTGGTGTCTGTGCGCATTTCATTCACCAGTTTTCTGGCACCTGGCAGACGCCAGGAGTGCGTCTCGGAACTGGCAACGCCGGGAGTGCACGAATCCTGTGCGGTGCAGCGGTGCCGGGGCGGGCCAGAGGTGCCAGGGGGGTCTTTCAACCAGCGGAAGCCTTGGTCCTCCTCTGCAGGCGTAATTGTGCCCTTCCTGGGGTGGGAGCGCAGCAGACAGCCACCTCGGGCCGCTGTGCGCGCTAGTTTTCTGGGTTTATTAATAATCTAATGGCCCCTGTTGGTATCGATTGCTGTTCATGATAAATTAGTTCTATGGATTTTTCTTCCTCGGAGTGTAGGTATATGCATCTATTTGGACTGTCTGCCTTTCAATATGGAAGGCTTTGTTGTGTTTAACCTCCCCCACCTGAGGACAGTCTTATTTTAAAATAAAGCTCTTGTTCAGCGTGGGTGTATTTTATAATAAGAAGTACTTGTGAGGCTCTGATTTGTATGAGGCTCTCGTCGGGCAGAGGGTGTGTAACCCTTTGGATAGTGGCCCACGTGAGTGAATGAAGGGCCTTCACCGCTCGCCCTGCTGCCAGCCTTCTTCCCCAGACTCCCTGCCCTTGTGTGTGGCAGAGGCGGATTGAGGGGAATTAAAGGGATTGGAGGAGAATCTGCTTTTTATACTTGAGCGTTTCATTTGGTCCCCCTGCTCCTCCCCCCCTTTTTTTCTTTTTTTGTCCTGGTGAGTTTAGATTTGAAGCAAATAGAAACACGTTCCTTAAAGGGAGCCTTTGAGAACTTGTATATGAAATGGGCTTATTTAGCCAAGATTTCAGGGGGACGTTTCAGTTTCTACCTTGCTTTGCATGAGACAGTTAAATTGCTGTAATTAAGGGTGGATCTCTGTCCTGATTTTGGCTTGGGTGTAACTGCAAAGATCTTTGAAAAGTAACAGTTATTTCCTACCATACAGTCTGCAAAAGTGAGTCACAATCGGGTGAGTTGAGGACAGAGCGCCACCTTTAATTTTAAGATTTCGGCATATTCTTTTATTAAAATGGTGAATATTCAGATTACGCCTTCTTGACTTTTGTTGGAGTTGTTGTCGTTACTGGCATCCCCATTTAGATGTGTAAGATGAAACTGTCTTCATTTTTCTGTATTTTGTAATTCTTCACTCCTTTAAGGAGGTTTCTGCAATTGTATGGGAAATCATAGTTTTTTTCACTGAAGCCTGGGATTTTAATATAGAACTCTGAGATGAGATGAGAAACTAGATTTGACTTGTGCTTATAAAATAACAGGGACAATAATAGTTTGGATCTGTTTAGGAAAAGGAGGAAAGTAACAGCTTCATTGTAAATAGATATTTGAAACTAGGTGTTGCCACAAATAAGGGTACTCACTAGCATGACTGGTTTTATAAATTATTTTTAGCTTCTGTGCTATATTAACAAATTCTAAAGTAAATGTGCAAAATTATTAACCTTGTTTGAATAAGGCGTAGTAATTCTTTTTTTGTTTTTCATCTTCCAGCAGCTTGCCTTTTATGGTTTGCGAGTTTTCCAATTACTTGTTTTTAGATAATGCGAACAAGGACTTCAGCAGGCGTACTTAACACTCAAAGTTATTGAAGACCTTATTGGAAAAGGTGGTTTCTGTGTGTGCCTTTTCTCAAATGTAGCTCGTATAAAAATAAATGGAGTTTTTAATGCTTAGGAAACAAATGCTGTAGTGACAGCTGAATGGATGGGATTTCCTTCCCAACCACTTGCTCCTTCCTGTCCCCCTCCCTCACAGATCAAAAACTTAAGGTGCACTGTCTGTTCAGACACGGATACCTTCTGATGATTGTGACTGCAGATGTAACAGAAAAAAGATTTAGCTTTCAAGTAATGAATGAATAAATGTGTAAATATTACCAAATATAGTTTTAATCACAAGCCGCAAGGTTGTCAGCATTCCTATCTGCGTTTAATTTTTAATTCAACACTTGAACAGTTTCTTCATAGACTACTGTAAAGTGTATGCTATTGAGCTCCAGATAGTTTTATTAAGGTAAAAAAAATCTGCTTAAGGTGAAAAGTAGTTTATGCTTGTAAGTCTGTGGAATATGGCCCCAGGTTAAAGGACATCATTTGAGCAATTAGGTTGATGTATATAGAGTAATTATACAGTGTTACTCATATCTTGATAGAATCCTGATTTGGGGGTTAAATATACCGATTTCTTTTGTCTGACAGATATGTTAACTTCATTTTGGGTGCAACATTCTCTTACCATGTGAGTTGAATTATATTGGTTCACAGGTTTTAAGAGGAATGGCCAGTTACAACTTTTGGTGGTCTTTTGCAATACTAACCAAAAAGTGTGTGAGAATCCTCTCTTTCTTTATGTTTTTACACATACATGCAGTTGAAACTGTTCATTCTCACTTTTTAATTATGAAATTTTGTAATGAATGAGCAAAAAATTAAAGGAGTAAGATCAGAATACAGAAACCTAAGAATTAAGTTTTTGCAGCTTAGGTATGAGCATTTACTTGCCCCATTGTGGGGAATATTTTCTAATAGGTGTCATGATATGTAGAAGGGTACTGTGAGAGTAGCTTATTTTGGAATATATAGAATCTGAGGTAACATGGAAGGAAAATGATGGAATAGATACGGGAATAATTTTGAAAGAAAAGCTTAAAGATTTTTTAGCTTTTATAAATATTTTATACACACACATACACAGTTGTGTTGTTAAACTTTTTATTATGGAAACTGTCCAGAATGTGAAAGTAGAATGAGATACTTACTGTCCAGTTTTGACAGTTATCAATTCATGGCGCATCTAATTTCATTTCTATTTTTAAACAAGAAATAGATCTATTATAAGTGGGGACATGAGACAGATGACTGAATTAAATTCTTACATTTTTTATTTATAATTTCTAGGATATATACAATAATGTCCAATATCTAATGGAATCTAAAAGGTCAGTTTTTATGTTCCTTGTTTCTGTAATAAGTCTTTTATAGCAGGCATCTAAAGATAGTGTCTCTCAAATTTCACTCTTAATGATAATGCCTTTGAGTTATAAAATGCTTTACAGTATTTTGGAATGTATTACATACTATCTCATCTGATTCTCACAGTCAGTAATTCTGTGAAATGAGCAAAGTAGATAGCTATACTTTTCTTGTCTTTTAGATAGGTAAAATGATTTGTCTGGGCCCTAAGGTCATATAATACAGTCAGCAGCTAGATTAACTAGAACTGGACTCTAGGTGGCTTCTAGTTTTTGCTTCATTGCTCTTTCCATTATAAATGTTTATGTAAGTTTGTGAAAGTTATATAAATTTATGAAAATCAGTTTCCGACCAGAGTAAATTTAATAGTGGAATATAAACAGATTTGTTTGGGTTTAACTTTATAAATTTAATCTTTGCTTGTATTTGGTATAATGTAAGTAAGCAGTTCATACCCTGATTTGCTTAACAGCTGAGTAAATGAATTTGACCATGTTTGAAGTACTGTATTTTTAATATTGTGGATTGGATTATTTTTAAGTTAGGAGTTTTGTTCTCAAAGACCTGTTAGTCCTTGAAATGATCAGGGATGTCTTAAATCATGAGTTAAAACTAAAAGAGGCCTATACTGAAAATTTCTTTCAATTACTGCTGTAAATTTTTTCATGCATTTTTTTTTTCCCCTGCCACCACATGTTTTTTACCTAAAGCTTTTTGAAATGTTAACTTGGTACGTAACGAAGTTTGGTTTTAAAAGGTCCCAAATGAAGAGATTTTCGTTCTCGAAATCCAAAACCTTGTTGGAAATCTCACAAGAAAGGTGGTGGTTCTCTAAAATGTGTGCAAGAGGATCACCTGGGAGAGTTATTGAAAGTGCAGATTCCCTGGCATTGCCCCTGCAGATCTGATTCAGCAGATCTGAGTGGGGCCCAGCAGTCAGCATTTTGAGAAACACTGACGTTAAACTTACATCTAGGTTAAAATTATATTGCATAGTAGAGATGCCTTTATAACTTAGAAGGGTGTTATTGATTTATTTGACTTTGAACATCGGGCTTTCAAGTAGTTTTGACTGTTGTAGCCAAGTTTGATTTGTGGGGTTGGTTGGTTTTGTGATAATTGTAAAACCAGTAAATTGAAAATAGTTGTGATATCTGTGTGCACTGTCTTCTTTCAGAAGATCCATCTATAGTTATTAAGTTACTTATTAAGCACTGTAAAAGCCCTAAGTGGAGAATGTTCTCTTTGTTTTCATGCCCCAGTGTATGCCATTTCCAAATGAGTTGAAAATGGGGGCCTATTTATGTAAAAATGCTGAATGCTATGTCAGTACAGTACTGTATATTTATGCTTTAGTCTAGCTCTGATTTTATGTTGAAAGGGACATTTATATCAGATGTTCCTTCAAACTAAAAGGACATAAATTGGTGGATAAGTAGTGGTCCTTATTAACTTCAGTTAACAAGTAGCTGTTCCTTCAGAAATAGTGTTAGTCCTTTATGATCTTTCAAGAATATTAATGACATAAGACCAAATAATAATTTACCATTCGGTGCATGAAAACAGAAGTTACTGCTGTTTTTCTTAAATGTTAAATAACAATTTATGTAGTTCAGCAATCTACTGTAAGATTCATTTTATATAAACTGATCTGACTTTTAAACTAATTTTGTCTAATACTGTATATCCCATATGGATTACAATTGAAAACCAGATTTAAAATGCAATTATTTTTGCTTCACTTATGACACTATAGTAACTAGCCTGTATCTGTTTTTAAAATACATTTTATATTGAACTTAATTGCAAAGCAAGTCCATCTCAAGACTGTGCTGAACATTTTTTTGTTCATTTGTTCCAAAAACTTAGGCTTGTTGGCTATGCTTTAGAATATATTTAGGAATCGTGGGCTATAATTTACTAATGATTGTGGAAATTAAAACTAATAAAGATTTCTGGCAGGGAGATCCAGATAAATTGTAGGTAACCCTTTTAAAGCTATTTCTTTTATTCTTTTAAAGCTATTTTTATTAAAATTTTCCTAGAACTGTATTAGTTATTCTAAACATTAGTATGCAGTTACCTCTTTGGTAAGAATATTATTTAGTATTTCTGAGTTGGGTAATTTTCAGCAATATGGCATCTCAATATCTGGGATACCTGCTTTATATTAATATTTTTGTCACTTGGGCCTCGGAAGGAAAAAATGGTGGTTTACTGCTTGCTTACATTGTGAAATCTGAGATTATACTCTTAACTGTAAACTGGTATGACTACTGTAAAGATTTGACAAATATGGGACTAAAAGTTGCGTGCCCTTAAAAGTAGATCTTAAAAAGTATTTGACTGTTGAAAAGATGCTTTTTAAATAACTTGATTATTAGCAATGTAGATTTATTGCTCATTGTATTAACTAAGTGGGTGAGTTTGCTCCCAGAAGGATTTTAAGCAGTTTTACTCTCAGAATTCTTAGATCTGCTGCTTTATGCTGCTTTAATCTACCTTTGATATTTGTGCCAGAATTTTTTGTTTTGTTGTGTTTTTTACATAGTTTGCCTGCTGTCATTTCTTGACTAAAACTCTCAGTGGTTTCTCGTTTTTCTCTTTATCAAGATGGAACTTGGCTCTGAAGGCCTTAGGACACTGATTCTGAGAAATATTAATAGGAAGGGGTTATGGAGGGAGAGGGCCAAACCCGAAATTTGAGTTAGGCCTGGCTGATGCAGTTTCCCGTTTGGGACTTCTCCCATACTTTGATACGGTAGTATGGATTGAACCTGTCTAAATGTGTTTAGTATTTTGCTCACGTATCCCTTTTAGTGAAGCCTCCACCTGTTACTTTTCTAAACGAGTTAACCAGGATCGCCACTTTGCACAGCTCTGGGGGATGCTGTTCACAGTGGGAATCGTGTTTCTGGGAGCTGAGAGCACTGCTTCTTGCTGCGGGCCAGTCAAGTCTGGCAGTCTCTCTCTATATACTGCATATACTCTGTCCCTCCTTTTGCTGTCACTTCATCCTGTTTTTTTCTCTCCCTGATAGGACCCTCGATCTTACCTATCTAAATGTTCCCATCCTTTAAAACTCAGCATTCATCAGCCTTTCCCAGTTGTCGCTCAGTAATTTTCTTGTGTGAATTTCGCTACATTGGTGGGTCTGGTTCATATATTTCCCATCTATTATATATCCTTTTTGTCTTTGGGATAATATGCGACTTCAGGTAAGAACTTGAGTTCTTGAGGATAATATAGAGTTTTATCCCACAAACATTCAATCAGTATTTTTTTGTGTGTATATTGATTAGAACTTGGACATTGTGTAGCTGACGTGAAGGTAAAGTAGATAAGGTGGAAGAATTTTTCTTGGGCAATTTCTAAAGGCTTTTTACCTTTGAAATTTTAACTTTGCTCAGATGAATTCATAGGACAACTTGTGTTACTTCTGGAGAGCAGCTACATTTCATAGGGTGTTGCTAGGACAATCAAATTTAGCTTCTATGTAGGAAGTCTTTCCCCTTTCTTAGCTAAAATTTGTCCTAAAACAACCAGTTTCACTTTTCTTTTAGCTGTGACATCTTTTCCTTTCATCAGCATTGATGTTCTTAAGATGTTTTTGCATCTGCTATCCATTAGCATATTGTGTGATGCAAAATGCCATAATTCAAAGCGTATATTATGCTTTAAAGTTTAAAATATGATACTCTTGTAGTTACTCTTTATTGATAGGAATACCCTTGGAGCCAAGTTTTTAAATGTCAATTCATTGCAGGTTCTTATTTTCTGAGAGTTCTTTTTCATGAATTGAGGGTGGACTTTTGGCCCATGACCTGGTGCAGTATCACTGTAGGCATCAGGAAGATGTGTAGATGGTTTCTGTTAAGTGTTGGAGCACAGCAGTATGGTTTTTCTTCTAAGTACCTTCCTTAGGTCGAGGCAGGAAAACCTGTCCTTGACTTTGTCATTTCTGTTGAATGCTCATGTAGTACCTGGAGTCATAATTTCAAACATCTAAGCAATTAACAATTGGGGTAGATTTGGTGTATAAGCTGTGGTAGTTTTAAATGCTTTAAAAAGTTGCTCTTCATAGATTATTCACTTTCCAGCATTTAGTACCACTGAAACTGTACAGGTGTAATGTAGAAAAAAGTATTGTAGAAGGAATTAATTGTTAATAATACAGGGGGGTAGATGGTTTTAGTAGTGAATAAAATTAAAGTTCTGTGAAGGCAAGTCATCAGTGGAATCCGCAAAAGTGAAATAAATGGCTTAGAGAAGGATCTTTTCCTTCTGGGACAGACATGGATGGCATTGCCATGGACTGCATGCTGCTTTGCTTTTAGTTATGCAGAAGTTGGTGCGAAATTTTCAGTTCCTCTGCTGTAACACTGTCCTTTTTTCTCCTACTTTTACCCCAAATCAAGTGAGTGATGCCTTAGCTACCCTTTTTTGTTTAAAAAGTGAATCACAAACTTGAGGAACTTTACTTTGCACATTCCAGATAATTAGTACTATGGTGGAGAACTGCTCAGTTCAAGGGCAGATACAGGGGGCTGAGAACAAGGAATGTCAGCAGTGAAATGGGGAAGAGATGCTGGCAAAGTCCAGGAAAAGGAGCTCCTCCAGCCTCAGACCCTCTGAATGTCAGGTATCAGAAAAACAAACGTCAGTCAGTCAACCAGCCCTTTTTTACATGAAGAGTAGATTTAAAGTTTAAATTCACCTGCTCTTAAGCTTAAACTGCACTATAACCTTCTACAACTAACCTTCTAGAACTAACACCCCAAAAAGATGTCCTTTTCATTATAGGGGGCTGAAATGCAAAAGTAGGAAGTCAAGAAACACCTGGAGTAACAGGCAGATTTGGCCTTGGAGTACAGAATGAAACAGGGCAAAGGCTAATAGAGTTTTGACAGGAGAATGTACTGGTCATAGCAAACACCCTCTTCCAACAACACAAGAGAAGACTGTATACATGGACATCACCAGATGGTCAGTGCTCAAATTAGAATGATTATATTCCTTGCAGCCAAAGATGGAGAAGTTCTACACAGGCAGCAAAAATTAGACCCGGAGCTGACTGTGGCTCATATCATGAACTCCTTATTGCCAAATTCAGACTTAAATTGAAGAAAGTAGGGAAAACCACTAGACCATTCAGGTATGACCTAAATCAAATCCCCTACGACTATATGGTAGAAGTGACAAATAGATGCAAGGGATTAGATCTGAGAGAGTGCCTGAAGAACTATGGACGGAAGTTCGTGACATTGTACAGGAGGCAGTGATCAAGACATTGCCCAAGAAAAAGAAATGTGAAAAGGCAAAATCATTGTCTGAGGAGGCCTTACAAATAGCTGTGAAAATAAGAGAAGGCAAAGGCAAAGGAGAAAAGGAAAGATATGCCCATTTGAATGCAGAGTTCCAAAGAGTAGCAAGGAGAGATAAGAAAGCCTTCTTCAGGGATCAGTGCAGAGAAATAGAGGAAAACAATACAATGGGAAAGACTAGAAATCTCTTCAAGAAAATCAGAGATACTGAGGGAACTCTTCATGCAAAGATGGGCACAATAAAGGACAGAAATAGTGTGGACTTAACAGAAGCAGAAGATGTTAAGAAAAGGTGGCAAGAATACACAGAAGAACTATGCAAAAAAGATCTTTATGACCCAGATAATCACGGTCGTGTGATCAGACATCCTGGAATGTGAAGTCAAGTGGGCCTTAGGAAGTATCGCTGTGAACAAAGCTAGTGGAGGTGATGGAATTCCAGTTGAGCTATTTCAAATCCTCAAAGATGATGCTGTGAAAGTGCTGCGCACTCAATATGCCAGCAAATTTGGAAAACTCTGCAGTGGCCACAGGACTGGAAAAGGTCAGTTTTCATTCCAATCCCAAAGAAAGGCAATGCCAAAGAATGTTCAAACTGCTGCACAGTTGCACTCATCTCACATGCTAGTAAAGTAATGCTCAAAATTCTCCAAGCCAGGCTTTAGCAGTAGATGAACTGTGAGCTTCCAGATGTTCAAGCTGGTTTTATAAAAGGCAGAGGAACCAGAGATCAAATTGCCAACATCTGTTGGATCATTGAAAAAGCAAGAGTTCCAGGAAAACATCTGCTTTATTGACTATGCCAAAGCCTTTGGCCGTGTAGATAACTACAAATTGTAGAAAATTCTTAAAGAGATGGGAACACCTGACCTGCCTCTTGAGAAATCTGTAGGCAAGTCAAGAAGCAGCCGTTAGAACTGGACATGGAACAGCATACTGGTTCCAAATAGGAAGAGGAGGACGCCAAGGCTGCATAGTCACCCTGCTTATTTAACTTCTACGCAGGGTACATCGTGAGAAACGCTGGGCTGGAGGAAGCACAAGCTGGAATCAAGATTGCTGGGACAAATATCACTAACTTCAGATATGCAGATGACATCACCCTTATGGCAGAAAGCAAAGAAGAACTAGAGAGCCTCTTGATGAAAGTGAAAGAGGAGAGTGAAAAAGTTGGCTTAAGACCCAGCAGTCAGAAAACTAAGATCATGGCATCTGGTCCCATCACTTCATGGGAAATAGATAGGGAAACAGTGGAAACAGTGACAGACTTTATTTTTGGGGGGCTCCAAAATCACTGCAGATGGTGACTGCAGCCATGAAATTAAAAGACACTTGGTCCTTTGAAGAAAAGTTATGACCAACCTAGGCAGCATATTAAAAAGCAGAGACATTACTTTGCCCACAAAGGTCCGACTAGTCAAAGCTCTGGTTTTTCCAGTACTCATGTATAGATGTGAGAGTTGGACTATAAAGAAATGTGAATGCTGAAAAATTGATGCTTTTGAACTGTGGTGTTGGAGAAGACGCTTGAGAGTCCCTTGGATGGCAAGGAGACCCAACCAGTCCAACTAAAGGGAATCAGTCTTGAATATTCAGTGGAAGGACTGATGTTCAAGCTGAAACTCCCAGTACTTTGGCCACCTGATGCAAAGAACTGACTCATTTCAAAATACCCTGATGCTGGGAAAGATTGAAGGCGAGAGGAGAAGGGGACGACAGAGGATGAGATGGCTGGTTCACATCATTGGCTCAGTTGGCATGAGTTTGAGTAAACTCTGGGAGTTGGTGATGGGCAGGGAGGCCTGGCGTGCTGTAGTCCACTGGGTCTCAGAGTTGGACACGACTGAGTAACTGAACTGACCTGAGATATATTGAACATTGGAGCTCACCTGATTCTCTTTTGCCTCTGGACTCTTGCTACATCATTCCTTTTGCCAGGAATGCCTACCTTTCTCAGAGCATGTATATCTTTATTTTTTTTTTTTAATTGAATGAATTATAGTTGTTTTACAGTGTCATGTGTCAGGTGTAAAGCACGGTGATTCAGATAACTATCTTTTATCTATATGATATATAGATATGACTGAATTTCAGATTCTTTCCACCTTATAGGTTGTTACAAAATAGTATAATTCCTAGTGATCTATACTCACAAAATAGTGAGTATAGATCCTCCAGAGGATCTTCCCAACCCAGGGATCAAACCCAGGTCTCCCGCATTGCAGGCGGATTATTTATCAGCTGAGCCACCAGGGAAGGCCAAGAATACTGGAGTGGGGGGATAGTCTGGCGCCTGTCTCTTCTCCAGCAGATCTTCCCAGCCTAGGAATTAGGGGGTCTCCTGCATCGCAGGTGGATTCTTTACCAGCTGAGTTACCAGGGAAGCCCTATATGTGTGTGTATGTGTGTGTGTGTGTGTGTGCATACACACATATATACATAGTGATAAATAGTTATGACTGAATGTCACATTCTTTCCCCTTATAGGTTGTCACAAAATAGTGAGTATAGTTTCCTGTGCTGTATAGTAGGTCCTTGGGCCTATGTATTTTCATGGTATTCCTGTGTGTGACTAGACCTAAAACTTCTGATTTTGGTTTTTAACTCTGTGACGTTGTTCTTAAGATCTCTCCACATTTGAAGTTGAGTTTTATCGTTGCCACTAAAAAGCCAAGTGACCATGGGTACATCACTTGGTTTATTTGTTACCTCCCAAAAAGTACCAAGTGCAAAATCAGAGTTCTGTTAATTTTTTTCCTGGAACTTTTGGCTTTTAAAACAATATGTATGTCTACACTAGGTGGTCTTCTCCCTCCGCCTTGTCCCAAATTTTCAGTTGTTTTTTAGGTTTGCCACCTAATTTTGCCTTTAACTTACCATTTGATGTTTCATCAGTGATACGTACGCTGTTTCATTCATGGGGACAGTTTAGCTTTTCAATAAGTATATTTATCTGAGACTTCCAGTTACAGAAGTGACTTGGCGCTGGCATTTAACCCTCTCCCTGCCAAAGTGCACTGAAATGAGAGTGAGTGGGCATTTTCAGTATTTGTGAAGATCCTCAGCCCCCTTCCCTCACTTTGCTTTCAAGATGCTGACCAGAGTTGAAGTGTCTTCTCTAAGGACTCTGATAAGCTCAAGAGAAAGGACCGAAAGAGTCCTAAACCAACTCTGTGTTTGCGGGAGGGGCTGTCCAAAGAGCCTGTCCCCTGCAGACCAGCCTATCAGTAGTGTCCCTAGTCAGAAACCACACATGCGAGTCAAGAACTCCTATTTAACTTGTGGCCTTTTGTTTTCCCTCATAATTAAAAAAAGAAAATTTGTTCCAGCCTTATTGAGGCATCATTGATATGTAGTCCAGTGCATATATTTAAAATGAAAAACTCAAATTTTGTTGTAAGTGTTTTGCAGTGAAACTCCTTCCACAGTCGCACTGATGAACACAGCCATTCCCCTAAACATTTCCTTGTACCTTTTTGTAATCAGCTTCCCTGCTGCTGCTTCTCCCACCACCTTCTTTCTAAAAGCAACCACTAATCTGCTTTCTGTCTTTCTAGATTAATTTGAACTTTCTAAGGTTTATGTACCTGGAATCACGAGGTATGTGCTCCTGGTCTGGCTTTCATTCAGCGTAATTATTGGGAATCCATCCATGCTGCATATATTAATAGTTCAACTCTTGTTACTGCTGATACTGTTTATAGTAAAACAAGATATTACCATGTTTTAAAATTCCACCCCCCTCATTGATTGCATGGATATACTGCAGTTTGTTTATCCATTTACCCATCGATGGACCTTTTGGGTTCCAGTAACTTACGGTGTCTGTTCAGATCTTCAATCTACTTTTCCATTAGGTTGTGTTATTATTGAGTTGTCATTTCTTTGTATACTCTAAAAGTACTTTGGGAAGCATGTGTACTTGTGCAAGGGGTGGGGGCAGGAATGATGTTAAAAGATACCTACACATCTATATCTATAGATAGGTATCACCTCAAACTGGAAAAGCAAATGGGAGCGCTGCAAGTATTTTTTGTAGAAGTGGAAGTAGACACTTAAACAAAAGTCACCTGTACCTTGTTGCCTCTGAATGGAGAATGGGACAAGGGGGCTGATATTTTTAAAGAGCCTTGTAGACCTGTTTCACACAAACTTTATGCATGTATACGTTTGTTGAAACTAAAAATGAAAACATGAGTGGAATGTTTGTATGTGTGGATAAGACAGGTATGTCCCCTGTTGTTCAGTTCTTGAGTCTGCATGCGTGTGTGTGTGTGTGTGCAAAGTCTCTTCGGTTGTGTCCAACTCTGTGCAACGCTATGGACTGTAAGCCGCCAGGCTCCTCTGTCTGTAGGATTCTCCAGGCGAGAATATGGAGTGGGTTCTTTACCACTAGGTATGTCTCCTGTTGTTTTTGAGTCTGCATGCAGTCGTGAGCAACTGAGATGCAGAATTCAGTACTATTTTGGGTAAGAGAATTCATTTTTACTAAAGCGTATAAGTAAGTAGTATAGACTTGATTGAATACTTGTTTTGGGAAGACAAGTCCACTAAGTTCCCTGAGTTCTCCCTCAAGTGTTCTCCACTTTGCCAGTTCACATTTCCCCTCCTTTATTATGTAGAACAGTTGGTTGCCTTCTTTGGTTGAGTTTCCCCTGGGTTGTCCCTCAGCACCACCGCTACTCCACAGGCACTCCACGCAGCTCCTAAAAACATATGAAGACATTTTTTCCAAATAATATAGCCAGGTACATATAGCCCTGTCCCAGATTAAGAGTTCATGTGATTTCTCCATTTCTTTATCTGGATAAGTATATATTCTTAATGTTAAACTTTCATCCCATGAAATGTTGATTTGTGAGACACTTCTTTATTAATATGTTAAGGATACTATTCTGTGCGTGTTGAAACAGTTTACCATATTTTAAAATTCCACCCCCTTCATTAATTTCCCATCTTCTCTTTGAAGAATTTTATATTTGACAGAATTCCTTCCTCCTGCTCTTTCTTTGAAGGAAAAGTCTCAAAGGGAGACAGCTGACATCTCTTGAAAGACGCTGGAATTCAGCGGGGAAAAACAAAAAAAACCATGGTTCTGTTGTCAAAGTGCCATGAAAAATAGACCAGCTCTAAAACACACTAATTACTTTGATGGGACATAGGAAATTTAAAAGTCGTGGGTAAAATGAACACTGGTATGGCTCCTTGCTTATCTTTTTTAGCGTTCACTTACCTGTTTTGGCTGTGCTGGGTCTTGGTTGTGCACGCAGGCTTTCTCTAGGCGCTGCTCTCTCGCTGTGGCGCACGGCCTTACGTGGCTTCTCCTGTTGTGGCGCTCAGGCTGTAGGGAGCGAGGGCGTCAGTAGTTCCAGCGTGCAGGCTCAGTAGTTGTGGCTCACTGGCTTAGTCTGGTGTGCAGCACGTGGGAACTTCCCAGCACAGGGATGGAACTTGTGTCCCCTGTATTGGCAGGCCAATTTTCTTTACCACTGAGCCATCAGGGAAGTCCTGATGTAGCTGCTCTCTATCTGCCAGATACTGTTCAAGCAACTTGCAGATATTAACCTGTTTCAGTGAGTAGACTCTGTGGAATATGGGGTGAGATAGTCTCTGCCAAAAAAAATGAAAAGAGTTATTAATGGTTTTAAAAGAGAATTCTGGAATACAGTGACTTACATAACTTTTCTACCAGTTTGAAATGTAACAACACTATAATTTTGGGAGAATACAGAAGAATTAAAAATGAAACAAACTCACTGCCTCTGAGAAATAGCCAGCTTTAACATTTTATTTTTGACCTTTAAAAAAAGTTGTACACCTGTTAGCATGCTTGAGATAATGTAGGTGTGATTTTTTGATTTAAAAAAGTTTATATCATTTTCTCCTGTTCTCAAATTTTTTTCACTAACATCATTTTAATGAAATGATAATCCATCCCACGGCTAGTCCCTTGTTACTGGATGTTTGGGTTTAAAATTTTTTCTCTTATGTTAGTTAAATAGTCCTCCAATGAACATCTAGGATTTTTTTTTTTTTTGTAGCTTTTATCTTCATTTATGATTGTTTATTTTGTAACTATTAGGTTTAAGAGATTTCAGTAGTTTGTTATCATTTGATTAACATTTTCTGCTAGCCTCATTTCTGAGAGGCTGATTAAGTATTTGGGGTTCTATGTCATTTTCTACTGTGTGTATAGTTTGTGCCATTCAGCTTCTAGGTCTTTCATTTATTTTCTCAAATTCACATAGCCCTCTTACAGTATCATAAATTTGTTGTTGTTCTACATGCTTGACACCTCCATGAAATGTTCACTTTGAGGGCAGGGACTTAATCTTTCTCTCTCTTACCTCTGGCACAGTGCCTTTTACCTGCGATGTTCTTAATGACTCTGGAACGAGCATCTTGTGACATCGAACTTCTGGGAAATGCTTGTTTTGTCTTTCTTTAGAAACTGTTACACTTGCAGTGAGAATTTATCACAAGGCACTCATTGTAAGCTGAATAATATGACAGCTGAATCATACTATTGAAGATGAGAAATAGCTTGTCGTAACTGCTGTATAGGTTTAATTCTTTCTGAAATCGTTCACCCTCCCTACTTTTTTTTAGAGTAACATAGACTTTACTAAGAGGAGTAGAATATTAAGAAGCCCACAGAAATGGATGTTACCTTTATTATTTATTTCATAATGCTGATAAAGTTTTCCTAGAATACTTCTTACAGATTAATATATCTTTTTTTTAAAACAGAGGAGGAAATCCTACAAAAGTTTGGCATTAAGCTTTCAAGTGCAAGTATATGCTGAGTTAATCCAAAAAAGTGGAGGGTCTACATTTGCATGTGAAATAAAACTTTAATAAAGGTTTAGAAAGGTGTCTTGGCAGGTTCTTCCTGTGACATCATGGCTGATTTCTTTTTTTTTTTTTTTAATGCTCAGTCTTTGAGTGGAAAACTTAAGATTTTGCATAAATAATTTCCTTCAAAAAAGAGATACCTGATCACTGTGCTAAAGAGTAACAGCTGTGACCTGCCAAGAAAGAGAGGCAGTTGGGCACAGCTTGTGGTCCGTCGCACTTGGTGTGTCCAGTGTCCTTCTCGGTTTCTTTTTTGGTGCGGTGATTCATCAGGTGCCGTATGCGTCCACGGAAACCAGCGTTAAGTGTATGCACACGTCCCTTTCCTAGTCTGATCTCTTCCTATAATGAATAGGAATATATTGTTCCCAGCTATTCTAGAAGAGAGACATTTTGAAGTCAGCTGTCCAACCGTCATCTCAGTAGTTTTGCTACCATCGTTTCCTGTTCTTGGAACTCTTGATGGTGATCTCTCTCCTGTCACTACTACTCTTAAAGGATTTTTTTTTTTTTTTAAGTTGCAGTGAGCTCTGCTTGTATTCTGCCCACAACCACGGTAGAGAGCCAGCCTGTCAGTTCGGAGTTGCATCGTAATCTTGGACTTGCCCCTGTAGTCAGTCTCCTTTTTTGATGTGTACCATAGATTCAAACTGAATGTTTCTCCAAGCCCAGGCTGTGTTGGTGAAGGTCTTTGTGCCAAAAAAAGGGAAAACTCCTTTAAGGAGCTTCTTTGGCTCCGTCCCTCCAGTGTATTCAGTGCCTAGTAGCCCCAAAAGGCTGGTCTGCAGGGAGTTAAAAGTAACAAATTTTGAGTGGTTTTGGGGATCTAGAGAGATTATAGTTTAACTTAAAGCAGAGAGATTAGAGTCATCAGAAGTGACTACATTATAGCATTGTTGAGGACTTTAGACAGCTACAGAAGTGAGATATGACCAGAGGAAAAATAGGACAGATTATGTAGTTAACTGAATGTAACTAAAAAAGTGAGCACATTTAGTTAGTAGACAGACATCATATATATTTGAATATTCAAAGCAGGCTTTTTTCCTCTTAAGTCCTGCCTCTTAATTACTTAGAAAAGTTAAAGGTGTAAAGGAATTAAACTGTAATGACATAGCTCTGATGTTGATGTCCATAAATAATGGTGGTCTTGTGGAGCGCTATTTAGTAGACTGATTGCCATCTGAAATACCTCTGAAAGGGAGAGGATGAAAGAGGAAAGAGACTAGAAGAATAGAGGTGTGGGATAGTTTCTCTGCTAGCCTGAAGGCTGTTGTTTATCTAACTTCCTGAACCATGTAAAACATGTAGAAAACCAGGACATTGACAGATAGGTCCTCTTAGAAGCCAGAAGTCCAGGCATCAAATCTCTCAGTACCTCATTCCACTTTAGGTATTTACTTGGTGTTTTTACTAGTACTTTAAATACATTTCCGTAGCATTTTGCTCACTGGTTTTCCACCACACTACAAATGAGAGCAGATTTAGAGAAACTGGAAAGGTTGTCCAGAAGAAGGCAGAAATATTACCGCCCAGGTTGAAAATGGACATCTTGATAATTTGTGTTTTAATTTTGTCTTTAACGTGACTCTGAGTGTTAATGCATAAAAAGGAACTGCTGCCCTCTCTTAGTTTGATAATTTTGTGTTTTTTTCTGAGAGGTGGCAAATTTTGTTTCCTTTCATTACTTTGCATAAAAACAAAGAATCTGTATAAACTAGCTTTGGGTTTCAGTGTTGCTTCTTAATTATAAACTTCTAAAAGACATTTTAAGTGAAAATTTGGATTCAAATTCTCATCAACTCGGCAAGGGTGGAATTTCCTATTTTATGGGCTTAAAATGCTGGGAAGTGGAGAGAATGACTTCTGAAATATATTTAAGCTGGAGAAATATGGCATTTCTAAAATATCTTTTATTATCTTCTGTTTATCTGTCAAGTTCATACTCCTAGATAAGCAGAGTTCTTCAAGGGCAAGGTTTAAGTTGGTGATTGTCTTTGTCTCCAGGACCTAGAATAATACCTAGCACATTGTAGGTTTGTTTTTTTTTTTTTTTTTTTCCCCGAAGTAATGATCTTCAGTGATTACTTGCTGGTTTAATTATGTTTGAATTTTTCAAATTGTCCAAGATAATTTTGTGGTATGTTGTTGAAAGATTTTTGTGTAAAAATATTTGAGATAAACTTTTCTTTCTAAGGATAAGCTTCAGTTTATGGCAAATAATCTCACAACCCGATTCTGCTGCATTTTAAGTGCTTTTATCATAAAGAATTTGAATATTATACTGGAAACAATCACAGACTTCAGACCATTGCTTTAGTTAAAGAAAATAGATTTGACTTACTGGCTTTAGTACTCGAGGTCACGAGGATAAAGAATCTGATTTTCTTTGATAGAAGAGGATTGATCGTGTCGGAAGCTTGTTGCAACGGTATCATTTATTCTGCATGGCAGCCCTCCAGATACGAAGATGGAATGATGGTTCCCTTCTCTGGAGATAGAGAAACGAGTCTGTTCACCTGTCTAGATCCTCGGTGGCAGAGAAGATCTGTGGACCCAGCCCTCTAATTCCCTACCCTGTTCCTCTTTCTGCTCTGCACTCTTGAGCCTCTGACATGTCACCAGAAGTTTAAAGTAATGCCAAGGGTTGGATTTTTTTCCTTTTTCTTTTCTTCGAATTAAAACTTTTTTTTTTGATGATTTTTGGCATGCTTTCCTGTTTCCCTAAGGTTTGACAAAAAATGTACAGGAGGCTAGAGATTTGCAGTATTCTGATTAACTCTAAATATCATCTGTGAAAAACTAAATTTAAATCTAGTTCTGCTTAGGTTGTAGGAAGTTTTTTCAAAACTTTTTTAAAAAGTTTAAAGTGACAACAAAGATTTGATAGTATCTTGATCTTAAGAGGAGACTTTATGTTACCAGAGATATTAGGAAGTAGTAGTTGTTAATGAAATGTGGTATGTCTGACAATAAGACCTATAATAGAAAAACATACCACTGGAGATTCAAGAAACCATTCATGTCAAAATTAATAAGTGATAAGTAGTAAATGGTAAAACAGATGTTTGTTAATTTTAAAAACCATAATTCTGTTGAATTCATTCCACAAGGTTGAAAAAGTCATTTGGGTTTAGGATGTTGACATTCTGAATTGATTGAAGTGATTCTGTGTTATGAAACTCTGCCTTTCATAGACATTTAGCTCTGATAAACAACAGTTTCTGTGATATAATTTTTTTAAACCATGTCCCTATAACTTACAGTGTGTGAGCAATTCACTTGTTAATGAAACTAATCTATAAAATTATTTCTAATGATATATCCTTCAAAAATAATGAAGATTGCCTGTTACTGAGAGTATTTTCTTTTAAAAGTGCCCCAGATTGTAAAAGAAATTTTAAAATAGGAGTGCTCGAAATGTTTTTAGCAATGACAGCCTTACTAGGATGAACTAAGGTATTAATAATTCTTAATGTAAAAATAGATATTTCTGGCTATATATTTTGATATATGAGCTATTTTTTTATAGTCATGCTAACCAGTCATAATAAGCATCTAGGACAGAATCTAGATTTATTAGATACTTAGTAAATGCTTACGGGCTTCCCTTGCGGCTCAGCTAGTTGGTAAAGAATCTGCCTGCAATGCGGGGGACCTGGGTTCGTTCCCTGGGTTGGGAAGATCCCCTGGAGAAGGGAAAGGCTACCCACTCCAGTATTCTGGCATAGAGAATTCCATGGGCTATACAGTCCTTGGGGTCTCAAAGAGGCAGACACGACTGAGCAACTTTCACAGTTCACACAAATGCTTATTGGAAAGAATCCAGCTCTCCAGAAAGTTCATAATTGGAATTTCTGTACATTTTATTTTTAAACTACTGAGTCAAGCAGTCCATGTAAATTTAATTCAAAAAGTGAGTTCCAGGTTTGTCGTGGTATCAATACACAGTCAGTACTGACAGTTGCAGTTTTTGTGTCTATACTATTCAACCATGTTTCAATATATAGAAAAGACTTGCTAAACTTCATGTATGTAATGTTGTGTGTACTGTGTGTATGGTGTAGGATAAGAGATGAAGGTTTGGATTCAACAGAAGTGTCTCCCTAATTGGTTTATGATATATTGGGTTTATAGATGAGTATAAGTATTTATAATTGCAAATTAGAGAATAAATGAGGATTAAGAAGCCATATTGATGATTTATATAAAATGTAGCATGCATTTATACACAATGGAATGTTATCCAGCTATAAAAAAGGATATCTTACCTTTTATGATAGCATGGATAAACTTCAAGGTCATTATGCTGAATAAGTCAGACGAGGAAGACAGATACTATATGGTCTCACTTATGTTATGGAATCTAAAAAAATAAAACTTGTTGAATTGTGGGCAAGAGAAGACTCCTGAGAATGCTTTGGATTGCAAAGAAATCAAACCAGTCAATCCTAAAGGAAATCAACTCAGAATATTCATTGGAAGGACTGATGCTGAAGCTCCAATACTTTGGTCACCTGATGCAAAGCGCTGACTCGTTGGAAAAGACCCTGGTGCTGGGAAAGATTGAGGGCAGGAGGAGAAGGCGACAGCAGAGGATGAGATGGGGCTGGCTAGTGAGAGTTCAGGGCTTCCCTGGTGGCTCAGTGGTAAAGAATCCGCCTGCCAATAAAGGAGACTCAGGTTCGATTCCTGGATCAGGAAGACCCCTTGGAATAGGAAATGGCAAGCCACTCCAGTATTCTTATCTGGAGAATCCCATGGACAGAGGAGCCTGGCAGACAACTGTGTGTGGGGTCGCAAAGAGTCGGAGACTGACCACACGCAATACTGTCAGTATTATTTAAGTGGGGAGGGGACCAGAGGGCTAGATTGGCCACTTTTTTGACCTTACTGTCTGGTAAGTTGGCCGTGGCTAATCATTTATGGGTGGTAGGGTCAGGATCATATTTATATCTGGCTTAATACCCAGTTTTCAAGCAAGTTCCGGGAGTTGGTGATGAACAGGCAAACCTGGCGTGCTGCAGTCCATGGGGTCGCAAGGTTGGACACAACCTAGCGACTGAACTGAACCCAGTTTTCTCTTAGTGTCTATGCATGCACACACACACCACTTGAAATATGAAACTGTTCCCAGTCATGTAGTTTCATGGTGAGATTGAGCAGGAGTATGTTGTGCCCTGAAGTACACATGGTGGAAGTGCCTGTGCCTGGAGAGCACTCTTAGGCTGGTTAGGCTGTTGATGAATCTGGTTGGTTGGCTGATGTTCATTTGTATAACATGTATAAGAAATGCATGTTTATATTTCTTAATGAAGCGTGCACTCAGTGTAGTATTATTTTTGCTAAAATTTCCTGTTAGGATTTATGGAAGGTTTCATGGTGTGCTCCACATCACATTTTATTCAAGGTAAACTGGATAAAATGGGAAATGCAGTTGTGAGTTTTAAAATCCTTAACTGCAAACTGAAATAAAAGTGGGTGTGCTCAAAAGCATATTCCTTATCTGATATTCTTGTAGTGAGGGGAAGATAGGGGGTGAGAATTCAAGAAAGGGCTCTAGTCTTTGCTTAGACAAGTAAAGAGTAGACCAAAGTCAAATTAGTATGGATTGCAGATAATTGGAGCAGCACCATTTTGTATTTGGAAACAGATTTCCAGCAGATTAAACTGCCTATGCTTCTGATCTTCCCAGGAAAGTGGGGTATAAGGTAACCCTTCCTTTATCATCTAAAGAGGGTGAAAGAGTGACTGGAAGAATGAGTTTTACAGATGCCTAAGGAGACTTCAGACAGTTTCCTTTTAACAATGGCCAGTGTTTTCAGTTCATATCTAAAGAAAAAGAGCATCAAATATTGCGTGAGGTAAAATGGAATGTAAGAGTCTGCTTGAGCTACCATGACAAAATAACCACAGACTGTGTGGATTAAACAACAGAAATTAATGTTTCTCACAGTTGTAGATACTGGAAGTCTCACAGGAGGATGTGTCGGCAAGTTGCATTTCCTCCTGAGGCCTCTCCGCGAGGCTTGTAAGTGGCTGTCTTGCTGTGCCCTTATCTGGCCTTTTCTCCCTGTGTACTTCTCTGACTTCTCTTCGAATAAGAGCAGCCAATCTGTTGGATTGGGCCCCACCTTCATGACGGCAGGGCTTCCCTCGTGGCTCAGACAGTAAAGAATCCACCTGCAGTGCAGGAGACCAGGGTTTGATCCCTGGATTGGAAAGATTGTGGAGAAAGAAATGGCTATGCCGGGAGAAATATCAATAACCTCAGATACACAGATGACACCACCCTTATGGCAGAAAGCAAAGAACTAAAGAGTCTCTTGATGAAAGTGAAAGAGGAGAATGAAAAAGTCGGCTTAAAGCTCAACTTTCAGAAAACTAAGATCATGGCATCTGGTCCCATCACTTCCTGGCAAATAGATGGGGAAACAGTGGAAACAGTGGTAAACTTATTTTGGCGGGGCTCCAAAATCACTGCAGATGGTAACTGCAACCATGAAATTAAAAGACATTTGCTCCTTGGAAGAAAAGTTATGCCCAACCTAGATAGCATATTAAAAAGCAAGACATTACTTTGCCCACAAAGGTCCGACTAGTCAAAGCTCTGGTTTTTCCAGTACTCATGTATAGATGTGAGAGTTGGACTATAAAGAAATGTGAATGCCGAAAAATTGATGCTTTTGAACTGTGGTGTTGGAGAAGACGCTTGAGAGTCCCTTGGATGGCAAGGAGACCCAACCAGTCCAACTAAAGGAAATCAGTCTTGAATATTCATTGGAAGGACTGATGTTGAAGCTGAAACTCCCCGTACTTTGGCCACCTGATGCAAAGAACTGACTCATTTGAAAAGACCCTGATGCTGGGAAAGATTGAGGGCAGGAAGAGAAGGGGACGACACAGGGTGAGAAGGTTGGATGGCATCACCGACTCAACGGACCTGAGTTTGAGTAAACTCCGGGAGTTGGTGATGGACAGGGAGGCCTAGCGTGCTGCGGTCCATGGGGTCACAGAGTCAGACAACTGAGCAATTGAACTGAGCTGATGCACTCCAGTACTCTTGCCTGGAGAATTCCATGGACAGAGGAGCCTGGAGCGCTACAGTCCATGGGGTCACCAAAAGTGGGACATGACTAATCGACTTTCACTTACTTTATGACCGCATTTAACACTAATTACCTCTTTAAAAAGCCCTGTCTCCAAAGACAGTCCCCTTTTGGGTTAGGGCTTACACGTAAGAATTTTGAGGAGATGCAGTCCAGTGGTAACAGGAAAAACAAAGAAGCTCACTCTTTGAAGTATGATTTTAGTCAGTTAGAAAATGGTTCTCAAATTGTAGCGTGCATCAAAATCACTCAGATGCTTGTCAGAACTCATTCTTGGGTCCCACCCATTGACTTAATGGTTCTGGAGTGGGTCTGAGAATTTGCATTTACAGTGAGCTCCAGGGTATGCTGATGCTACTGGTCTGCACACCTTGCTTTGAGATCTCTGAGGTGGTTATATCTCTCATTTGAATTGGGAGAAGTTGGAGAAGAATACCTCTGAGAGTTCCTGGAGTGAGAGTGAGAGATGGACTGCAGTGTAAAATAGAAGGCTTGGTGGGAATGTGGAAGAAATACTGCTCACTGGCCATCAGGCTTACTCTCAGTAAGTTAAAGAGACATTTGATTGGGTGTTGAAAGCAAGCACTTACTTATGTTGTCTGTTCCAGGAGGAGAGTGGACTCTAGACTTGGTTGGCTATTATGGAGTTTAATTCCTAGAATATTTATCACATCCTTGAAATCTTTCCTGAAATGTCCCCGCTCTTGGGTCAGGGATTCCCTGACCATCCTATTAAATTGTATCTGTGAAGATACAGACTTTATCCCAAGAAAAGAGGGCAGAGGTAGGTGCTAAAGTAAAGAATACAAATTAGAAAGAGTGGTCTCTGATGCTTTAGCATTTAATATTTGCTAGTTTAAACAGACTTTTGGGTTGAAATACAGGCAGTGACTAAAATTGGGTTGTGCTTCAGAAGTTCAATTTTGTTGATTGAGATCTTGAAACAAAATTTTCTCATAGAAACAGAACTGTAACAGTATGTCAGGAAGATCCCAAAACGAAGCTAAGTCCCTAGTGCTGTACTGGCCCGAGATCTGGGAGTCCCCATTTCGTTAACTGAGTGGCAGGTAAGAGGGAGAAAGGCCGTGTCCCCTTTTCTCACCCAGCCTCAGATGGACCGAGAGGACAGTGAGTTTTACAGTGTGACCGCAAAGCTCTGTATTAGATACTCCAAAATAACCTAGCTTTTCTTTTAAAACATGACTCTTGGTGCGGCTGATTTTGGCTGGGTATTGAAATAGCCTTAAATCACTTTTTTCCTCGTCCTTAGAAGTTCTTATGTTTTAAGACATGTATATGTGTGTATGTATGTTTCATATTCATATACATGTATACATATATATACACACACATATGTATACATACATATATATATATATATATGAAATAGCGAATTCATACTGATAGCTTCCATACCAGTCCAGCCCACAGGGCTCTTCTTTGCCTTCCCGTTCCATCTTTTTTTCTCTCTCTACTTCTAGAGTGAGAAATATAGCTCCTCACATGAACACTTCTTTTAGGAACATCTGCATCCATGCTGCTATGCCAGACAGAGGTACTAAGATATTTAAGACTTGTTTATAGTTCCCTTTCTTTTAGACAAGAGCTATGAAGTAAAAATACTGTGTCTAAAAGTTAACTTGCATTGTGTCCTCAAACACACTTTCAGAGTTGTTTTATTCATTTGAAATACAGTTGGGCTCATTTATTTATGTTGTATCCTCTTTCAACTCCTCCAACCATTTTCATTTCAATTTTATATTCTGAGTATGTAGAACACTAATGTGCTTCCAAAACTACACATGAAAAATGTGTACTCAAGATGAAAGTCACTCAATTCTGTCCGACTCTTTACAACCCCATGGACTATATAGTCCATGGAATTCTCCAGGCCAGAATACTGGAATGTGTAGCCTTTCCCTTCTCCAGGGGATCTTCCCAACCCAAAGTCTCTAGCATTGCAGGCAGATTTTTTACCAGCTGAGCCACAGGGAAGCCCCAGAATACTGGAGGGATTGCTATCCCTTCTCCAGGGGATCTTCCAGACTCAGGATTCAAACTGGGGTCTCCTGCATTGCAGGCGGATTCTTTACCAACTGAGCTGTCAGGAAAGCGTACTCAGAGTAAGTAGTTGGTTCTTTTCCTTTTCCCTTGTATTCCTGCTCTTTTTGCAGGTAACCAGTTTTTTTGTTTTCTGCTTTATTCTTTCTGTTTCTTCTCTGAAAAATAAACAGACTTATATATCATTTGTTATTTCTGTTTCCTTACACAAAAAGTGCTGTACAGAGTCTGCTTTTTTCCCCTACGCTACATTCTCTGCACATCCCTTCATATAAGCTTGTAGAAGGCTTGTTTGGTTTTTTGTTTTTTTATAGCTTCCTAGTATTTTGCCGTATATCTTCTGCAACCACTCTCCTGTGTTTGGACATTTTAGGTAGTTTCTAGCATTTTGAAGTTATAAATAATGCTGTAATGAGTGTGCATGCGTGTTTTTATATTGTTAAGATATACTTCAAAGTAAAATTTCTGTGCTGATGTGAAGCATCAATAATAGTAATTCTATTAGCTATTGTCTAGTTAAGGACATGCCATGCTCTGGTTATCTCTCTGCTTAAGATACTACCCCAAACTTAATTGTGTAACATTCCTTTGTTAAGCTTCTAGATTCTAGGTCAGAAATACGGGTAGGAGACTTTATAGTGGCTCATCTCTGCTCCACAGTGTCTGGAGCTTCCACCAGGAAGTCTCAGCTGATGGGAGGTGACTAGAACTGTTAGGGACCATAGTTCTTTACCCACATCTGGTGCCTGGACTGAAATTGGGCTCAGTTCAGATGGTCAACCAGAATATCCACCCATGCTCTCAAAGTGACCCTGGACTTCTTCACAGAGTTGGCAGCCTGGACTCTGAGAAGGCATGGATATGAGGAGACGGAGCATTCCAAGACAGCCAGACAGAAGCAGCGCAGTGGCCGTTTATGGCCAAGCCTCAGGCCTCCTAATCTGCTCCTCAGTACTCTGTTGAGCGGACTGTCCAGATGCAAGGGTGGGGCCTCGAACTTCACCTCTCCGTGGGAGTCGTGTCCAAAAATTTGCACCTCTGTTTTACAGCTGCTGCCTGATGCATTGCATACATTGCTGGTACATAGTTTGTTTCCTCAAAGCCTTACTAAACAGTGCAGTTTCCAGCTTTTGAAGTTTTATCAGCACACATGGTGAGAGATGGTGTTTCACTGTAGATTTAATTTACATTTCTCTTATAAATGACATTGAGCATCTTTGCCTGTTTTTAAGGTCTGCTTTTATATTTTAGTGAATTGTCTGACTTTTTTATAGGATATTTGGTCTTTTTCCCAGCAACCTAAAAAATACCTTGAGTGTTGAAGGAAAATTAGCACTGGGACTCTGGCCTGCAACGTGTTGGTAGAATTTCTCTGTGAACCCTTCGAACCTGCTGCTCTTCTGTAGAGGTT
The DNA here is from genome assembly GCF_032405125.1 of Capricornis sumatraensis. Classification (NCBI taxonomy): domain Eukaryota; kingdom Metazoa; phylum Chordata; class Mammalia; order Artiodactyla; family Bovidae; genus Capricornis; species Capricornis sumatraensis. The sequence goes on along the minus strand of NC_091072.1, from coordinate 64,298,814 downwards.
TTTCTTTGGTAGTGTTTTCTCTTTATCTTTGCTGTGGTCAGTTTTGATAAGCTGTATTTTCTTAAGAAGTTACCCATTTCATCTAGGTTTTAAGATTTATTTTTATAGAGGTCTTTAACCTGTGTTTTGAAATTTCCTATGCATAGTTTTTTCCTGTTGTCACTTTATTTTAGTATATTTGTGCATTCTTTCTAGTTTGTCAGCCTGTATAACCTGTTCACTCTCTTCTCTTAACCACGTTCTCGTCTTTATCTTGGATCTGTTGTTAAGCGTGTTAAAATGCTCACCCTTGAACTTCTCACTGAAAATTCCCCAAGGATCCTTTGATTTGATGAAGTTCATCATCTAGTAAATTCTTCAGGAAGGGCACGTGTGTATTAGTATTTCTGAGTTTTTGTGAATCCACAACTGTTCTCTTTGGTAGACTGAATATTTGAAGGGAGGCTTGGCTCCCACATTCTTACATGTCTCAAAAATGCTTCTCCGCTCCACTATTGTTTCTTAGTGTTTGGGGTTTTTGTTGGTAGTGTTTGTTTTTGCCATTTTGCTAAGAAATATTTTGAAGTAGGTTGTTCTAGATCACCTCTCTCAGGTATACAGTGGACCCTTTCAAGGTTCAAGTTTAGATTTTCTCTTATTTCTGGAAAGATTTCTTGAACAATAGTTTTAAATATTCTGTTCCCTTTTTCTTTTCGTAAAGGACTCCAGTTATACAGTGTTGGATCGCTGGCATGTCTTATATTTCATACATTCTTTTCTGACCCTTTTTATTCCTTTTTTATTCTCATTCTCTTATTTTCCTGCCTTTTCTTCAAACGTCTCTTCTTGGATTTTCACTCAAATCCATTCTCTCCGGAGCACTTTATAATTTATTCTTAATTTCAGAAACGGTTTTTTCTTTTCTTCTTTAAGACCGATCAATTCCGGTTGCATTTCTTCCTAGAATTTTGTTCATTTCTGCTTTTAGTTTTTGAATGTTTTATTCTAGGTGATTTTTAATGTTGTTTTCAGTGTCTTCAGGTACTTGCTTGAGGGTCTTTAATTCAATTTGGAACATCACTTTATAATTTCCTAATGTTTTGTGGGTTTGTTGTATGTTGTCATGTTTTGTGGGGAGCATGTTCATTGGCTAGAATGTAATTTGCATTTTCTGCTTCTTTCAGTAGCTCTTGATGGAATCGATGTGATTTCCCCCATCTAGTCATAGACATTTTTTTGGACAAGATTCTTGGTTTATAAGTGCCTACCATCAAAATAGTAAAGGACTTTGTTTTTAATGAATCATGGCAATGGTAAAGAGGATTCGGCAGGAATTTGTTTTTTTTTCTCTTTGGTATCCCCAGGCTCCTCACAGTTCCTTTCTTCACTGTTTGCTCTCTAAGGGGCGCCTCTCTCCTCTTTTCATCTGCTCCTTCCTCAGAAGTGCTGCTTGTTTGAGCTTGCATGTTTTGTTGCTGTTGTCTTTATGTGTCACCAGCGATGCAGACTACAAAATCGCAGTGTTACTTCAGCATTTGATGTGGCCTCCTTCTCCAGTGGGTGATGTGGTCTGTGCTTCATCTGTGTCCTTAGGTCCCGTCTGTTTTTGCAGAATCTCAGGTGCCTGTGCCCATAGGTTTGCCAGGGCAGTGGGAGCTCTCTCGGATTTTGAGGTAATTTGAAGTTTGTGGTGTTCTGTCTCCTTGTTAATACTAGAGGTCATGTGTGGTCTTATTTGCGCTCTTCATGTTTTTATGTATTTTGGGAAGAGAGAGATTGGGATTCAGGCTGTTACCATTATCCTCCTGACGCGGCAGTCCCAGAGGTGGTGGTGCTTGTTGAGTCGCTCAGTGGTGGCTGACTCTTTGTGACCCATGGGCTGCAACACGCCAGGCTTTCCTGTCCTTCACTGTCTCCTGGGGCTTGCTCAAACTCATGTCCATCAAGTCGGTGATGTCATCCAACCTTCCCATCCTCTGTCATCCCCTTCCCCTCAGGCCTTCAGTCTTTCCCAGCATCAGGGTCTTTTCCAGTGAGTCAGCTCTTCACATCAGGTAGCCAAAGTATTGGGGCTTCATCATCAGTCCTTCTAATGAATATTCAGGATTGATTTCCTTTAGGATTGACTGATTTGATCTCCTTGCAGTCCAAGGGACTTTCGAGAGTCTTCTCCAACACTACAGTAAGCTTTTTAAAATGAAGATTCTCAGATCCTCGTCCTGGGGACTTGGATTCTGTTGGTGCAGGGTGAAGCGAAAGCTGTCTAGATTAGATACAAAGCTAGTTTGGGGAACTGCTTGCCTGAGACCAAAGATTAGCAAGTTCTGTAAGGGACAGATATTAATATCTTAGGTGTTCAAGAGCCTCTTCAGTCTTTGCTGCATAATCTGTTTTTTTTTTTTTTTTTTTTTTAACCTTTTCAAAGTCATTCTTATTTTTAGGCCTTAGAAAAACAGGGTAAAAGCAGGTTTGGCTGATAACCTGCCACAGAACATCTTCAGCTGCCTTTTTATGAGTTTGGCCTGAGAGCTAGCGTTTACTGACTGATGTTTACTGTTTTCTGAGAGCCTGCAACAGTGAATGTTTTCAGGGCCCTTCAGTGCCTTAAGCAGCTTTGGATCTCCTCGGGTGTGTAAGCCAAGAGATGGGCTGAGCGACAAGCCAGAAAGCACGGAAGGAACGATGTGAAACGGAAAAGGGAAATGTAGGTGTTGCTGGCTAACTGCTTCAAGAACGAAAGCACTGTATGTGACTCCCGTAAACCACCTCGTTTCACAGAATACTGCGCTTGGATGGGTGCCTAGCACGTCGACCGGCACAGTGTGTATTACTGTGGGATCAGGAGCCTCAGAGTCACAGTTATCCCTCAAGAGTTATTTGTTTAAATTTTAAGGATTTATACCAAATTTACTTTGACTTTTTGCACAGCTGACAATGAACTTTTCTGACCACGTACAGATTCAGTTGCTTCTTAAGGCAATTTTTGATTTCTGTTAGTAAGGCAGGCACAAAATAGCTTTCTATTTCCCAGGACCAGAGGGCACGTTTTTAGTCTTAAAGCTGTTATTCTATCGTCTGTAAATGTATTGGAGAAAGTGCGTGAACTAGTACCGTGTCGACAACCACCCTTACCACTTCTGATTCTCCAGCACTAGTTTTAAACAGGCTTTTACAGCACAATTTTAACGCGAGGAGCAGAGATCATTCTGGAAGGTGAAGTAACATGAATAACAGTATTGTGGAGATACAGAGGTAAGAAAGAATAAGGCTTAATTAGCAGGCTCGTTATTATTAGTCTTTAGCCATCTCTGAAAGCCATTTACTGACAGGTTCTCTTACCCCTACTGTAAGAAAACATGAAAGAAAAGTGAAAGTGTTAGGCGCTCAGTTGTGTCTGACTCTTTGCGACCCCGTGGACTGCAGCCCGCCAGGCTCCTGTGTCCCTGGGATTCTCCAGGCAAGGATACTGGAGTGGGTTGCTTCCGTTCTCCAGGGGATCTTCCCAACCCAGGGTTTGAACCCAGGTCTCCTGCATCGCAGGTGATCCTTTACTGACTGAGCCACCAGGGAAGCCCAAGAAATCATGAAATGGGGGTCAGAGTGGCCCCAAAAAAGGAAGGTCATTTTAAACTTCAGGAGTCATGTAGCTTTCTGGAATCCATGAGGAGATGGATTTCTATTGTGAAATCTCTGTGATTTGAAGCATGGGCTTAAAAAAAAAGGCACTATGTTAGTCACCTGTATTTTTGGTGACAAGTCATCCTGTTTCTCTTCATTATTCACTGCTGCAGTTAGTGTGTAAAAGTCTTTCACACAGATTCTTCCTTTGTGTAGGAGGAAGGGACAGTTGGTAGGTTAGTGATTTTGCTTGATGCATTGTCCTTGACTCCTCCACTTTTGGGGAGAGATTATGATTTTCATTTCCTTGCCAAACAAGAAAAATGGACAAAAGCAGTTGGATACCCTGATGCTGTGGTCCATTTTTCATGGGAGCCAGCATAATCGTAAAGCACAAATCAGATCACATCACCTTGTAGTTAATGTTCAAACGCCTTGCCATGGCCCACCAGGCCCTCCATATCTGGCCCGCTCCATCTCTCCCGGTTACTCCCAGCCAGCCTCTGCCTCCTCACACACTGTGCGCTGGCCCGTTGGGCTTCCTCCTGTCTCTTTGGGATGACATTTCAGCTTTGTTTCTACCTTAGGACCTTCCTGTTTCCTCCACAGGAGTGCTTCTTCCCTCACATGCTCTTGAGGCTTCTTCCTTGTTACTGTTGAAAGTGAAAGTCACTCTTTGTGAAAGAGTTGCGAAAGTCCAACTCTTTGCGACCCCATGGACTGTAGCCTGCCAGGCTCCTCCGTTCATGGAATTCTCCAGGGCAGAATACTGGAGTGTGAGTAGCCTTTCCCTCCTCCAGGGAATCTTCCCAGCTGAGGGATCGAACCCAGGTCTCCCGCATTGCAGGTGGATTCTTTACCAGCTGAGCCACCAGGGAAGTCCAAGAATACTGGAGTGGGTAGCCTATCCCTTCTCCAGGGAATCTTCCAGACCCAGGGATTGGTACCGTCAAGTCTTACACTCAGCACCACCCTTACCCCATTCCCCATGATATGTAATCAAGTGCTTTTAAAACTAACTGGCCAAGTGTCCTCAGTATCTAAGACTTATTCAGGGAAATGCTCAGGAGACTTTGAAGATTACTGCTGCCCTCCCTGCTTATGTGAAAGTGGTAGTCACTCAGTCGTGTCAGTCGCTTTGAAATCCCATGGACTGTAATCTGCCAGGCTTCTCTGTCCATGGAATTCTCCAGGCAAGCATACTGGAACGGGTTGCTGTTTCCTTCTCTGGGAATCTTCCTGACCCGGGGACTGAACCTGGGTCTCCCACATTGCAGGCAGATTCTTTATCAACTGAGCCATCAGCAAAGCCCCCAAGAGCGTTAGTCAGTGTGTTAAGTCACTCAGTCATGTCTGACTCTTGATGACCTCATGGACTGCAACCCACCAGGCTCCTCTGTCCATGGGATTTCCTAGGCAACAATACTGAAGTAGGTAGCCATTCCCTTCTCCAGGGGATTTTCCCAACCAGAGATCAAACACTGGTCTCCCGTGTTGCATTATACCCTTCTTTTGTAGTGTGATGTTAATGCAGGCAGGCTTTGGGTGTAGCAAACTAAAACTCCTAATAGTTTTTGAAGATTTCTCCATTCTGTACTTAAGGCTCCCCCCCACCTTAGAAAATCTAAATGCAGGGTTTAGTATTTATAATATTTCGTGTTTTTCCTTTTCTGTCCCTTTTATTGAACATGTAGCCTGCCATCTGGTATACGAGATCTCCCCTGGTTGTAACATTTGAAAATCGTGCATCTTTTATGTCTGCCTTTAGGTTTTTGATTAAAAGCATTGGACAGAATGAACATATAATTTAATTGATGTGATAGACTACTACTGGTAAGCTTAGGAACAGCCACACCTGATTTTCTGGTACTATAGAGAAGGAGAAATGAACACTGGTGGTGTCTAATACCAGGAGAAATCAGCAAGAGCAGAAAGTGGTGAAGGAACCTGGTGATGTATTTTCAAGGAAGTGTAAGTGGTATTTGTCCCAGTTCACTTTTCTTTTGAAGATAGTAGGGGAGGACACACAAGAGAGTATACTTGTTCTGTGTCATGTTAAGTCTTCAAATGAAGAAAGCATCAGTTTCATTAGAAACTTGGTCCTGTGTTCTTCCATTTAAAGGATGGTGAATCAGATAGTGCCATTAGTGAGTTAGGAGGAGAGTATTTGAAGGACAAATTAATCTCAGTTGGAAACTATTCCTTAAAATGTTCATTAGTGTGCCAGAAAGGTTTGGGGAAGGTATAATCACTGCCTCCCACTTACTAGCACACAATTGAAATTAAACTCCTGTGGATAAATCACTCAAAACAGCTGGGCTTTGCATAGGAGTATCACAGAAGCTGGGCCCTGTATCCCTGAGAAATAAAAGGTGTTTAATATCCTGCAGGGTGTGTATTCAGTATCATTTGGCAGTGATAGAGAAGGGATCTGTCTGCTGGTCCTTGTGTTGCTTTTCGGGCACTACTGCTTATATGCAGTATTGTTGATAGTCAGAATTGTGAAGTCCTTTTCGGACTAGGACTGTGATTGTTTTTTTGGAGCAATAGTGGTTATTTTTTGTTTTTGAGAGAGACTTACGGAAAAATTTTTGATCCATAATGGATACTGTTTCTTACAGAGTTTTCTTCTAAGGAGAGAAGATGGTTTGAAACTGTAAAAAAAAAGGGATACCTTTTTCTTTTGTTTGTGTTCTGTAGTAATAGTAGTAATAATAAAAATGACTGCTTTGTGAATCTGGGAATTATAATTGTTTTTAAAATGTGAATTTAGAATGATACTTATCTTGTAAGACTGTGGGAGCCAGAAAATTTTATTTTGTGTTATGAGAAGTGGCCACAGCTGTAAAAGCTGCATCTATTGGCAAGTTTTATACCCTTGTATAAGTATCAGTGGTGTCTTCATATAGTAGAGTAGTCCCCAATCTTTGCATACAAACTTTGTTGTCCTTTTAATGTAAATAATACCTACAAAAAGAGCAGCAGTAGAAACACTCCTTTCACTTAAAAACTGAAGTCTAGGAAATGCTTATTTTTCAGATCTTTTCTAGGAGAACGTTACAGTTTTTAAATGCAGTTCTAGCTGGCGCTGCCACACAAAGTCTTAACAGAATCTGTTGTCAGTAATTCTGCCGGCCATCAGCTGGAGAAACCGTGTGGGTAACTCTGGTGCAGCGCCTTACGTGGCTCTGTGCATTCAAGGGGAAATACTGTTGAAGATAAATCGAAGACCTTTGGGTTTTTCCCTTGAATTTGTCCTTTAGAACCTGCGGTGGAGGGGGAGCTTGGAAGGTTTCTCTCCATGCCTGCACGTCTGTCTTCTCACAGTGCCCAGCCCCAGCTTGGAGTTCGTGTTTTACATTCTGGTCACCCACAGACAACAGGTTTTCAACTGCTTTCAAAGCAGACTCCTCTTTTCTCCTTGCCCTCTCTCTCCACTGAGGAAACATTTTGATAACAACAAGTCTCTGAGGTT